>NC_136061.1:1546228233-1546788233 GCF_964261635.1 Lissotriton helveticus
CTGCCTCCCCCGGGGTCGCCTTTCTAACATTGGTGGCAGGCGACGGGATCCGAGCCGACGCAGATCATACAGAGAGTAATTCACTCACTACCGAGAAAAACACACCGCGACCATGACTACTCAGGAAACCAGACCGACTGCGGAATTCCAGAAAGAAAAGATGGAAGATTACAGCCACAAGGAATTAAAACAATTCTGCAAGGACCTAGGCATCGCTACCACGGGCCTCAACACCAAAGAGGACTTTAAATCGGCCCTGCAAGCCTGGGCAGACGCCGATAACGCGCCACCCCAGAATGAAGACAACCCGGGCCCGAACGGACGCCCGGAGACCGACGCGAACCCAGCGGGGGAAAGACCCGCAAACCTAGACACGGGCCTCTCCCACGAAGACGCCCGAGAACGAGAGAGGAACCGGCTCCACGAGTTGGAGCTCGCCCGACTCCGACAAGAAGGAGAGATACAGCTGGCAGAAAGGAAATTAGCCCTCGAGCAACTACGGCTGGAAGGAGACCTAGAGGAAAGGCGAAGACAAAGAGACCTCGAAGAAAAGAAACTCATGCTCGAGCATGAGCGCGGCCTCAAAGAACTAGAAATCAAGGCCAAGACAAACGAAACCGGCACCTCCGGGGGCAAGGCCTCACCCCCGCCGGTGGACCCGAAGGTGCACATACCCAAGGAGGTCGTCAAAGAATACTATAAGAACGACGACATCCAACAGTGGTTCAAAGCCTACGAGGTCGCCATGACCACCCATCGAGTACCCTTCAAAGACTGGGGCGCCGGCCTATGGGGAAAGTTCACCAACGAGGGGAGAGACGCCCTGCTAGAGCTCCCCGACGCCGAGCTGACCTCGTACGAACACATGAAGACCGCCATCCTCACTCGCTACGGACTCACCCCCGAAATGTACCGGCAGCGATTCCGAGACTGTAAAAAAATCCCCGGTACCACTTGGGTGGAGTACGTGAACTTTTACAGCAGAGCCTTCGAAGGGTGGATCAGAGGCTGCCAGGTCACCACCTACCAGCAGTTGGTCGACCTCATTCTATGGGAACATCTTTCCAATAACTGCTTTATCGAACTCCGGCAGCACCTCCTCGACAGCAAATTGACAGAGCCACGAAAACTCGCTGTCGAGGCGGATAGATGGGTGAGCACCCGAGTTCCCCGGAGTCCGATGGGAGACTACGGCCGGGGATCCCTGGGAACCACCGACCACGAGGCGGCGGAGGAGGCCAGAGCAGGGGCCGAGACACCCCCACGGGGTCATCCCCTACCTCCACGTTGCCATCCCTGGGTCAAAGGGGGGGCCCCCCAGCAAGACCCGGGCCCCGCAAAAATGTTACGTGCCACAGATGCCAGCGACAGGGCCATTATGTGAACGACCCTCTCTGCCCGATGAACCAGCGACCCGGCACCACCGGTCCCCCAAGCCGCCAGATCGCGGCCGCCGCCCTGAGTGCAGAGGGAGGCGAAGAAGAAGGCGACGACACCGAGCAGGCCGAGTGGGAGCCCGCCGCTATGATCTTAGCATGCCTGGGTGATCGAGACATGATCCCCCGAGACCCGATCCCAGGTAACACCCAGAAATACCGCCAATGGGTCACCATCAATGGACGCCGGGCCAAAGCCCTCCGGGACACTGGAGCCAGCGTGACGGCGGTCCGCTGCCACTTGGTGACCCCCGAACAAATTCTTCCCAACGTCTTGTGCCCAGTACGGTCGGCGGACAACTCTGAGAGTTTGTGCCAGATGGCCCGCATCCCCTTCGAGTGGGGAGGGGTGTCGGGCATGCTGAAAGTGACTGTCCGAGACGATGCCCCCGTGGACTGCCTCCTCGGGAACGACCTGGAAAGTTCCCTCTGGGCCGGCATAGAGCGGAGAGCATCTGGGGATGCTAGGCCTTCCCGAGTGGGTCTGTGCGACCACCCTCTCCATGTCCGCCCGAGCCTCCACCCCAACGGAGGAAGCCCCGATCGAGGAGCCGGAGTGGCCCGCACCTCCACCGCCCGCCGTCCCCGAGGACGCCGACCCTGCATCCGGCCCCCAGGGGCCCAGCCCTGAAGAAATCACCAAGCTCGGCCACCTTCCAGAACTAGCTCAATGGCGCCAAGAAGGTGGCCCCACCCGCGAACAATTCCGACAAGAACAGAGCACCTGTCCCTCCCTCGAGGGAATCCGACGACAAGCCGCCACTCAAGCCGCTGGAGACCCTGCGGGGTCCCACTGGGTCTATTGGGACAACGACCTTCTCTACAGTGAGCAGAAGATTGCCGAACTAGGGGCCAGCTGGGTGCTGGTCGTTCCCCTCCGATTTAGAGACTTCCTCTTGAACTTAGCACATGATGTGCCCCTCGCCGGGCACCTGGGGCAGGACAAAACTTACAGCCGCCTGGTGACCCATTTCTACTGGCCGAAAATGCGCAACGATGTGCACAATCACTGCAGAACCTGCCCGACCTGTCAAGCCAGCGGGAAGAGCGGGGGGAAAGTCAAAGCCCCGCTCCAGCCTTTTCCCGTGGTCACCACCCCCTTCGAGCGGGTGGGGATAGACATCGTGGGGCCCCTGGACCCCCGCACCTCTCAAGGGCACCGCTTCATCCTCGTTCTGGTGGACCATGCCACCCGCTATCCGGAAGCCATCCCCCTCCGAACCATCACGGCCCCCGTGGTAGGCCGAGCCCTAATGGGGATCTTCTCCAGAGTCGGCTTCCCCCGAGAAGTCGTGAGTGATCAGGGCACAAACTTTATCTCCAAGTATATGCGATCCCTGTGGCAACAGTGCGGGGTCACATATAAGTTCACCTCCCCGTATCACCCCCAAGGGAATGGACTTGTGGAGCGGTTTAACCGAACACTGAAGGGAATGATCAAGGGCCTAGAGGAGCCACTACGACGCAAATGGGATGTTCTGCTGCCTTGCCTCCTGTTTGCGTATCGCGAAGTACCCCAGAAGTCCCTGGGGTTCAGCCCCTTCGAACTATTGTATGGGCACCCGGTCCGAGGCCCCCTCAGCCTGGTCAAAGAAGGCTGGGAGACGGCTGTCCGAGGTGCTCCACCAGATGTCTACCAGTACCTCCTGACCCTCCGCAACCAAACTCGGAAGTTCCGGGAACTGGCCGAAGCCAACCTGGAGGCTAGTCAGGAGGAGATGAAACGCTGGTATGACCGGAACGCCTCGTCCATCGAATTCGAGCCGGGCCAGCAGGTCTGGGTCATGTCCCCGGTTGAACCTTGCGCCCTCCAGGACCAATGGACGGGGCCCTTCAAGGTGGTGGAGCGCAAGAGCCCCGTCACTTACTTGGTGGACATGGAGTCCCCCAGGAACCCCTTCCGGGTTCTACACGCTAACCGGCTCAAGCCACACTTTGCCCGCACTGAACTAAGTCTGCTGTTAGCGACCGATGACGGAGCTGAAGACGACTCCGAACCTCTGCCAGATCTCATGAGCACCACTGAGAAGGACGGCTCCATCGAAGGGGTCCTGCTCTCCTCCACCCTGATCCCAGAACAGCACCATGACTGCCGGCTGCTGCTGGGGCAGTTTGCAGATCTGTTTTCCCTCACTCCTGGAGTCACCCGGTGGTGTGTCCACGATGTGGACACCGGAGACAGCCCGCCTGTAAGACACCGAGCTTTCCGAGTGCCCGATCGAGTGCGGGCCTGCATCCAGTCCGAGGTGTCCAAGATGCTAGCGCTGGGGGTAGTCGAACCCTCCGACAGTCCGTGGGCCAGCCCAGTTGTCCTGGTCCCTAAAGCCGCCGCCCCCGGCAGGCCCCCGGAGCTCCGGGTCTGTGTTGACTACCGGGGGCTGACTGCAGTCACCAGGACCGACGCCCATCCCATCCCCTGGGCGGATGAACTGATCGATCGCCTGGGGGCTGCAAAGTATCTCAGCACCTTCGATCTCACGGCCGGGTATTGGCAGATCGGCCTCACACCTGGAGCGCAAGAGCGATCAGCCTTCTCGACCCCTGATGGCCACTACCATTTCAAGGTGATGCCCTTCGGCATGAAAAACGCCCCGGCCACCTTCCAGAGACTCGTGAATAGGGTGCTGGCCGGGCTAGAAGAGTTCAGCGCCGCCTACCTAGACGACATTGCGGTGTACAGCCTCCACTGGGATGCGCACCTGACCCACCTCCGGGAGGTCCTGACGGCCCTCCGTCGGGCCGGACTGACAATAAAGGCCAGCAAGTGCCAGGTAGGCCAAGGGTCCGTGACCTATCTGGGACACCAAGTAGGGAGCGGCCAGGTGGCTCCCCTCCAGCCAAAGATTGACGCTATCTCGGCCTGGGAGCCCCCGGTCACCCTGACCGCCCTCCTAGCCTTCCTGGGGCTCACTGGATACTATCGGCGCTTCATCAAAAACTATGGCAGCATTGTGGGGCCCCTCACAGAACTGACCTCAAAGAGACTACCACAGAGGGCGCACTGGACCCCCGAGTGCCAGGTAGCCTTCGACACCCTAAAGACCGCTATGTGCACCGCCCCTGTGCTCCAAGCCCCCGACTACAGCCGAGTGTTTGTGGTTCAAACCGACGCCTCGGAGCACGGCATTGGGGCGGTCCTCTCCCAAGTAAACCCTGAAGGGGCCGACCTTCCCGTTGACTTCATCAGCCGGCAGCTGCTGGCCAGAGAACAGCGATGGAGCACCATCGAGAGGGAAGCCTTCGCCGTCGTGTGGGCCCTAAAGAAGCTCCGGCCCTACCTCTTCGGCACCCACTTCCGGGTCCAGACCGACCACTGGCCTCTGCGGTGGCTGATGCAGATGCGGGGAGAAAACCCGAAACTGTTGCGATGGTCCATCTCCCTCCAAGGGATGGACTTCACTGTGGAGCATCGCCCCGGCAACGACCACGCCAATGCTGACGGCCTGTCCCGATTCTTCCGCCTCGGCGAGGAGAACCCCAAAGAAGATGGGTGACTCTCCCCTGCCTTCAGCTGGGGGGGACGCGTGTTGGACCCGGCCTCATGGCGTGGTCCTACCCCTCCCGCATGGAGGGCCCCGGACGACATCGGCCCTCCACAGAGCCTCGGGCGGCCCCTTCCGCCCGATCCTGCACGCACCAACACTACCGGTCCGGTTACCATCACGGGCCACCACACCGGCCTGACTCCATCGTGGGCCCATCACGTCCTGAGCACGAGGCCTCGCCCGACTCCATCTTGGGCCCACCACGTCACGAACACGTGGCCTCGGCCCCGGCCCAGGCCCCAGCGAAGCCCCGACATCGAGGCGCCAAGATCTACCCAGGTGGTCGAATGGCCACTCGACAGATCCCGGAGGGAGGGGAGTTTCGATGGGCCTCCAGCCGTCCCCGGGCGCCTGGTATCGATCGTCCCCGGCATCCCTGGGTGCTGGCTCCACCCCCCTGCTGGGTGTCTGGACACCATCTTCCCGGCCCCTCTGGGCCCCAGGCGCGAGGGTCCGGACATCAAAGGACTCCAGTCCTATATCTGGGCCAGCCCCGGAGTAGGACGTCAGTTGTATCCTGGACTGGAAAGCCCTGCTGACGCTGTCACGGCCGACACCAGAAGAACTCATTTTCCCTGTAACCGGAGGATACCCTGGGAGCCTGCTGGCGCTGCCGCGGCCCACCTTTGCCGAACCATCTTGAGAGCCTGCTGGCGCTGCCGCGGCCCACCTTTGCCGAACCGTCTTAAGAGCCTGCTGGCGCTGCCGCGGCCCACCTTTGCCGAACCATCTTGAGAGCCTGCTGGCGCTGCCGCGGCCCACCTTTGCTGAACCATCTTGAGAGCCTGCAGGCGCTGCCGCGGCCCACCTTTGCCGAACCATCTTGAGAGCCTGCTGGCACTGCCGCGGCTCGACCTCTCGGAACCCCCGGCTCGAGGATTGAGAGCTGTGCGCAGGGTATCCCTTCCTGCGCCCCAACCGAGACTGTCCCGCTACCCTGACCCTTTACGAGACTTTACAGACCCCTTGATCTACTTGTACATATCGCTGAGAACCAGCAACCTTTATTTCCTGATAAAGCTTACGAACTCGACCTCTGGTGTGGTGTCCATTTGTAGTGTTGTGGTTACTCTGCTGTACGATCCTAGGAGAGGGCCCTCACCCAGGAGGCCTCTCGGTAACGCTCGGCTACTTCTTGACGGAGAGGTGGACCTAGGGGTGGTCAGTCAGACATCTTCTGCCTCCCCCGGGGTCGCCTTTCTAACAGGCGTAGTTCTCAGAGTTTTTCTACGTGGACCTCCGTGAAGTTACAAAAAACTCAGTGAAGTTCCGCGAGTGGCGGAGTGCAGTGCGAACTGCAGTTTGTGCTGGCATTTCTGGTGCTCGGGTAAAAATTGTACCCGAGCGGCAGCTCACGCTCGCAAACTTACTGTTCACGATCGCGAACTTACCGTTCGCAATCGCAGGCGGGGGGAAAAAACTCCGCTGCACATCGAAAGTGGAGTTTTCTGCACTCTGCGAGCTCCGCGGAGTGCAGAAAACCCCGCAAACTCTGCAAACGGAGTAAAGTTCACCGCCCAGGCCTAGTCCAGATTCGCAAGAGGAGCGAGCATTGCTGTTCACTTAGGGACCATTTGTGCTTGTTGGGGGTGGTGCACAGACCTTCCTGAAGCCCTCCTAAGTGGGGGCTTCATAACTGAACCCACACTGTCGACTCATCTGCCTAACGGGGGAGCCGCCGCAGCTGATTGCCACCACCGCTGGGGACTCCAAGTCCCACATCCCAATGTGGACCCTCGCCTGGGATTCATCAACAGCGCTATTTCACAAAGCCTGGGCCAAGGGCGGGCCCGTCCATATCCAGAAGAGGCTGGACCTCCCGCTAACGTCTATTTCCCCCCCAAATGTACTGTAGTTTGGTATATCTTCAACCCCTTGTTATATCTAAGCATCTTAAGCTGTGTGACTGGGTCAGTTTGCACTGATCTGATAAGTAAGCTTGTTGCCCTGATTGTTCTACTCTAACTCACTGAAAATTTTCTAATCCACCATTTCATAGATCTGTTTGCAGCTCTGGTATACGCCTGTGTCATTTACAAATGGGGAAAAGGAATGCCACTGTAGGGGATGGGTGAGGGGGTTGGTAAGAAAGAAAAACAAAAATTAGCAAAAACATGCTGGAGGCAATTGTGTGCTTGACAGCCATGACAATCTGTTGGTTGAATGTGGGAGATACTCGCTCCAACACCCACTGCCTCGCTTCCTCACACCATTCATTTCCCACCCCCATGCAGCACAAACAAGCAAAAGCAAATCTGTGGGTAAAGCACACTCACTGTTAACAACCGCACTAGTACACCCCGATTCTGGTCAGCGACTACAGTCAACACTTGAGGATGCTTTACCTTGTAGTAACTGCTTTGCCCCATTGGCCAAGATGACAAACGACCAGGATGTCCCTAATAATTTGGTGCCTTCTTCCACGGCACCTGATGTTTCTGTTCCTATCTTCCCTGACCAGACCTCTTACACAGCTTCTATCTTAGATTATTGTTTTTGGGTGGCCAACGCTTGTTTTAAAAATAAATATATTTTATTAACTTTTCTGATAACAATTTACATCCATATCTGTGAATTATATAATTTTGCTAACGTTTACGTTTGTCACGACATTATATATATATCTATTATCAATAAATGTATTAAAAACTGTTAAAGGTTATTCACCACCCCCTCCTTGCTTTCATCTTAGATTTGAAAACTGAGGTGGGGGGTCTAAAATCCATGATTACATCACTGACCAATTCTTTGAAACAGCTTCTAGCTTTTAGCAACAAGCATGCAGTTATTGGGCAAATTGATCTACCAGCAACCATTTCCAGACCATCTGCTGCTGTAACCAGACGGTGACTCCTGTGAAAATGGGTGCCGATCCCATATCCAATTATGTTCCACTGCTAATCACGATCAGCAAATTCCCAGTCATGTGCCTTTGTGGCCGCTTAACTGCAACGGGGTAACTTCCAATACCTCGAGTACTCAAAGCTTAGGCGCTCATACTGGGCACTTTACTCTGGATAGTTTTCCCTCTTCTTCTTCCTTTGGGGCCAATCTCGGTCATAAACCTAACAACTCCCTGCACCCCACTAAAAGTAGACCTGCCAGTGCTGATTACATCATGATGATCGGTGTTCCTAAGCCAGGCTTCTCCAATGAGTAGCTCGTGAGCTACTGGTAGCTCTTCACCCACCTGTGAGTAGCTCTCCTGTGTGCAGCCCAACCTATTAAAGTAGACACTTTTGGTTGGTTGAATTAGTTGTGTTGACCAAAATGTAAAAGTCTCTATTCAACACAAAAATATGTGTATTTTGAAACCTCATAATTTCGCAAACATATTTAAAGCTGATATTTGAGTGCTAAATCAGGTGGCATTGGGGAGACGTAGTACTAATATTAATACCTTGGTGCCAGCTGACTTACATCTACGGTTGTTATGTCTTATCCATGTAGAGCAGAGGTCTTCAAACATTTTTACTCTGAGCCCTCCTAAGCAAAACATTTTGAAGTCAGGCCCCCTTGGGGTTTATGAGATGATTTCAAGAAGGCTTTTTCTATAGCTTATGAACCACACTAAATATGAGACTTATAAAACAGCAAATGCATCAAACAAAAACAGACATTATCCCAAACAAACTGCTCCCCATGATTGGGTTGCTGTGAGCCCCTCACACTCTTTGACCCCAATGCAACTAAACCTTCCGCACTAATGATAACCACAGTCCTGGGTAGCAGGCTCTCTCCTCTGCATCTTTAACCTCTTCCCCACTGTGATGGATCATCACCTCAGTCCTAATGATTGAAAGGAAAATAAACTCAAATGCCTCTTTTTTAAAGGTAGACAGTCATACCTGAGATGCAGTGGGTCCCTCAAATTCCTGGGCCACAGTCCTGATGCATCTGCTTCCTTAATGATAACCAGCAGCGTCTACTTACACACTTGGCAGCAGTACCAGCTTCACTAATGAATGTCCCTAAAAAAACCTCTTATATTGTCCCCTTCCTTGGGGTATATCTCTGAAGAAGCTGTCTCTGGCCATGCATACAAATAAGTCCCCATACAGTGCTCCCTATTCTGGGCCTTCTCTTTGACAAAATCTATGAATCTCACTCCTTTCCTCTGTCTCCTAGACCATTACTGTGAGGTCCCAGGGATCGAGAGGATTAGGGCTCTGCATTTGAATGCAACCCTGCTTGCCTTCTACCTGCGACCCCTTTGACTCAGCTTTCACAAAAAAACTGCCCCTGAATGGTTAATACTGACTTTGAGGTGCCTCTGCCTGAAAGCGAAGGGTGTGGTGGTAGTGCAGATAGTTAAAAAAGCAGCCTTCTTACCAGCTATTAATTGATTGTGTCACTTAAAGCCAGGGCCACTGGAATTATGAGTTTCTGCATCAGCAGTGTTTTCCACATAATTATAGTTTTACTGCATTTGCTCCCTAATCTGCAGATTTGAACTAAAGAAACATGATGCTAGCTCAAACGGAACAAAAGCTACTTAAAGCGCGACAAAGTGTTCCGAGCTTTGGAAGGCCCTTTGTAAAGATTCAATGGTAATCTTGTAGTTGCTTACTGCTGTATTTGGGTGTTAAACTGGTAATAATGAGGTAAAATATTTCCCCTGACAGCGTTACCTTGAGTTAAAATGACAAAATAATGAAGTAATGCTAACCACAAAATGTGGCGCATTGTGCCGCATAATATACCTTTTCTTGCTGCATAATTTAGTCAAACATGCAGCATAATGTGGTCCTCTTCTGCTGAATAATTCCAGTGGCTCTGCTTAAGGCTTCATGGTGGCAAAGATGTATTCTTTTTGAGATGTAATGTAAGGATGTTATCAGCCGAGATCTGGAATAGGGGAGACACTTACAAAAATGTTTGCATTGGATACAGATGCAGCAACCTAGCTTAGAGTATGTAAATATTGTTTTAAAATAATGAATTACATTTTCACAGTGCTTTCTGCCACAGGCTGGGACCTCATAGCACTATAAACAGGGCCACTGGAATTATTCCACAGGAGAAGGCCAAATTATGCAGCAGGGTTGACTAAATTCTGCAGCAAGTAAAGGTAGATTATGCTGCATAATGCTGCATATTTCGTCATAGCATTACTGCATTATTTTGCAATTTGTACACTTGTTAACACTGCCCTGGATTTTATTGCCCCTCATAAGTACCACATTAATATCCACATATAGCAATAAGCAACAGAAAGGAGGCCAGGCAACCTTTAGAAAGGGCCTTTCACTTTGAGGTAATGTGTTGCTGCATTTTTAGTAACCTTTGAACCATTTGAGCTAGAAACAAGTTATTTTTTTTTAAATCTGCAAATTATGTAGCAGACAATGGATTATGTGGCAAATGTGGGAAATCCGTAACTATGCGCAAAATGCTCAAACCGCACAATTGCATAATTCCAGTGGCCCTGACTATAAATACAAAGGTCACTATTCCTCTGCACCAACTAGGGTTCAATGATGTGTTGCTTAGCTTTAACACACACAGACATCTGCAGTGATGGTAGTCACTAACTGAGGTTTCATAACCTAAAAGAGTGCAGTTATTACCAGTTAGTTTAACTTGCATTTATTATTCAATTAAGTTATTATTGCATTATTTTATACACACCTGCAATACTGTGAAAACAGAAAATGTGTAGGATTTTCGTTTTATTTTTACAACCTCTTTGACCCTGCCAGCACACCAGGGGCGCTAATAGACCAGAACTTCGGGGGGCTAACACTCCCAGCCAGGGCTGGCCCTAGCACTGGCCGCACACGGTGTAACAGTCTTTTTTGGCGCCCCACCCCCTTTTTCCCCTCCATGAATTCCCTCACTAATACTCACCAGCAATGCACCTCATCTCTTTATAGCCCCTTTCAGACAAACATTTCATTTTTTAATAGCGCTACTCATAGTTTACTCCAATTCAGTTCTGTGATCCACATGACACCCGTTCTTTGTAGCAGGCACATTAACCCTCTGCGCTGTGTGGGTGGTAGGAGTGCCCCTGTGAGTGCACGGTGAGCGATGCGACAGTGTGAGAGTAGGGTAAAAGGAGTGACTGCAGGGTGAGTGAGGTGACCATATGATTTTGGGTGTGGATGTAAGTGCAGAGTGGGACGAATGAATGCACGGTTAGTGATGGACTTGTTTGAGTGAGATTGCAGATTGAGCAGTGAGGGGGACAGGTGAGTGAAGTTTCACATGAGTGCGGGGTGAGTAGTGTACTCGTGTGACTGTTGGGTGAAGTACAGGGTGAACAGCGCAAGTGCATTGTGAGTGCAGAGTGATCGCTGTGAGTGTAGGGTGAGCGGGTGAATAGTGTGAGGGCCTGTGATCAATGTGAGAGCACTGTGATCGCTGTGAGTGCAGGGTGAGCGTGAAAGTAAAGGGGGAGAATGAGGAGTGAGTTTTCTGAATGCAGGGTGCATTCCCAGACACTTGAAGTAACTCAGCATGTTATTGATGGCGGCGTAAGGTTCCAGATATAAGTTAAACGTTTGCTATTATGGCATTATTCAGGGATCGAGGGTGGAGGAAATAATAATGTGCTAATCCTGCAACAAACTTCTAGTCTTATGATTAGGGTTGCCAGCTCATTATTTTGATGTCGCAGACAGTACAAAAATAAACAGGTACGCACTTCGAACAGCAAATATAAATAGAAAGCACTTTTAATTGTGTCCTACGGCTGCCTGACTGATTCCTGACTGATAATTAAAGGGAACAAAGACAGAAAAGTCACATTACAAATGAATAGATAGTTTTTATTTATAACCCTATTTAGTGTCAAGACGAGGTCTTTGCAGGTTCTTTAACCAACACAGGGCTGGCATTTTTCTTTTGGCAACTCTACTTTATATTCCTTTCCATGAAATGCATTCTCACACTAGTAAATGTAAAATACAAATGTAAGGAATAGGGGGTTCTGGAACCAGAAAAAAACAGAGGCATACAACGGTATGTAAATATACAAATGGTCTTTAACGACCTGTGAAAAACTCCGTGTGCCAGAAATAAGACTCCAGACACTGCTCAGCCAAGCCCACAGCACCCCACTCACTGACATACCTCCCCACGGCACTCTGATCTCACTTCAAGTGTTTCCGAGTAAATGAAGACAGCCTGGAAATGCAGCAAATAAACATCGCTGCACTTCCAGGCCATCTTCATTTACATGTACTTGCAGAGGCATTTGCGCCCAGGATGACCTTCATTGAACATAAGTAGCTAATATTACTGAAAAGTTTGGAGGCCCCTGTCCTAAGCTGACCCATTAAATTAGCCATGAAGAGGAAAAATATATAAAGAACAAAGTGACACACTGGATACGTTACGTCAGGGATTGTCATTCACTTATCCGAGATGACATTATCAGTGCCAAAACGATAGTCATCCCTGATTCCAACTTTGACATGATAGAACTCATTCTCATGTCCAAAGCAATGGTTGATGTCAGGACAAGCCCCCCCCTAGACAGTCCAGTATTTAATTTAAATATCCAAGACAGTACAGTTCCCTGACAAGAGATCCACTATGGTGTCTGTCAAATCCAGCTCACATCTTAGTGATAATGACTGACTCAGGGGGGCGGCTGTTCCGCCTTCTGACCCATCAATCTTGCTTACATTCAATTCTGCTCTGCCTGGCTGTCCAATGGATGCTAGGGGGGTCTGATCATCCAACTCATTCCTGTTCCTCCGAGGTGTTGATCATGTCTAACACTAACTTTAATCCATCGCTTGCTAGTGAATATTCCTCTAGTGGTCCTAACAATTACGTCCCTTCCGTGTCCAATAGTGTCATCGCAGCTGAGATGTCTGGGAATGGGGCTCAGGGCCAGACTGGCTGTAGTGGGCACCGGGCATTTACCCAGTGGGATGCTGGGGTGGGGACCGGTTTTGGACCCTGGGAGGCCGGTTTTGTTACTGTGGGTGGTTTTGTAACATAGCTGCAATATTGGCCCACTGTAAGAAAAGCTGCAGCGGTGAGATGGGAGTGGTGTTTCCAAACTAGCACGCCTAGGGGCCGGCCGAGGTGTTTGTCAGGGCCAGTTTCTGTTCCAAGTCTAGCCGTGATGGTGCTATACACAAGGGACCTCCATCTTCTAAGCCCAGCGAGCTGCTCTTTGTCTCCTGGAATGTGACAGGACTTAGATCCAAAGTAACCCATCCAGACTGGAACTAATTTATGGAAAAGTATGATATATATCTAGTACAAGAAGCCTGGCCTCTGAATTCAATCCACAGGCCAGGCTATCTTAGTTTTTTCATTCTTGCAATTCCTAGCCAGAGGGGTAGAGCCTCTGGGGTCTAGGCATATGGGTTAGACCCTCACTAAACTGTTGAATACGTCAACTTAACATTATTTCTCTTGACATCTTGGGTATCCAGTTGAACACTGGAAGTAACCACGGAATAACCATCTTTAATGTCTATGTAGGAGGGGTCAGGGACAGTATGGTTTTACAAACGCCACAGGTGCTTGAAAACTTTCTTGAACAGCGCTTTTACTAATACTGTCTTGTTGTAGCGAGTGACTTGAACGTAACATTTGAGCCACTCGACAATGATGACGTTTATTTAACCAGGGATGAAGAATATGCTTGGGCTATTCCTTTGTTAGATATTCCACCAATAAACAGATGAACAAAAGCCGCTCTCCAATTAAAGGCACTAACAGTGGAGCACGGGCTCAGGGCCCTTAATGGTAGAACTAGATCTGATTTACCAGGTGTCCACACTATCAACAAGCCATATCACGCGAGCCGAATGGATTGCATATTAGTCGACTCAAGGCTGTGGCCATCTGTAATCGATATGATTGTTTTAGAAAGATCAGAAAGCAATGACAACCCCCTCTCTTTGACCACTCAGGCCTTTCGTGAGAGCATCCCTTCAGATCTTGATCTGCCCTCTTACACCATGGATATTACCTTCACTGATGACAAACATCACCTGAAATGACATCAGGTAGCTGCTCTTCCTGATATATTATCTGTCGTAGATATGGACCTTAAAACAGTCCTCGCTCAAATTGAGGTCGACCAGTTTGACACACCAGTCCAATTGAATGCATATTCATAAGGCCCCCTTTGAGCGCATTTTAGGTAATTTCACCATCCCTGTTTCACGCAACAGGAAAAGTACTGATAAGAATCGATCCTGGTTCAATTAAGAATGTCTCAAACTCAATCATTCCCTAGTAACAGCCATCAAATCTAAGGATCTGGTCCACGTTCCCCTGTAGAGGAAGGCCTACAAGAAGACCATTTCTAAATCTAAATGGGACTGGGATGAAAAGAGGTGGAGGGCCCTTCTGGACGTATGTTCAGCCACAAATTCGAACAAATTCTGGCAATTAGTCGCATGTGGTGCTCTTCAGCCACATTGGAGCCATCAAATAACGCTGCTCCCTCTGACTTGGTGACTCTACCACTCCAACACAGGCTACCACCGAAGTCCTTCCGCCTCCCTCCTGTGTTATGCCCACGTTTGCTATCACTGCTATCATCGAGTTCCTAAACGATGTCTCGCGGTGCCGAGCACAGGACCTGATGGTGTTCCAGCTGACATATTCTTATCTGATTTGGAGGATTGGCCAGCTATATGTTAGCCGTTGCTAATGCCATGACTGATGGGGCACCCATTCCTGATTCTTGGAAGGGCGTAGTAGTTTTTACCCATCCATAAAAAAGGCAACCTGTCTCAACCAAGCAATTGCAGACCATAATCTTAATAGACTGCCTCCAAAAAGGGTTGTGCCTCTTTCTGCTGCCAAAAATCTAGGATTGGATTATGGAACAAAATGTCCTCAGTCCGAGTTCGCAGAAAGGTCTCAACCATCGACCAGGCCTTCTGTTTTGTGTTAATCTATTGAGAGAACCATTGTGATTGGCCAGAGCAACCTTTACATTGCCTTTGTCAATCTAAAATTGGCTTTTGACTTGAACCCCCGGCAGGCCTGTGGAAATCACTCGCTGATCTGGCTATGCCTCCTCACATTCTATCATTACGAATCCGTTTACCTGAGGACCATTACGCGAATATTAGGTGGGGGGCGCAAAGACAATTGACTGATAGGTTAGCAGTTCGCAAAGGTGTTTGCCAGAGTTGTGTTCTGGACCCCACATGATTTGTGTTATTTATAATTGATTTTGTTCACTTCCTGTCCCACTTTGACACAGATGCTCCCTCCTTGGCACAAATCAAATCTCCGATTCTCCTCTTTGCAGACAACACTTTGTTGGGCTTCAGACACTTTTGACTTGCTTCAACTAGTTTGCCTTGGAGATCAGCACCTCTAAAACCAAAGGGATGTTGTTTAATCCACATAAATTGTACAAGGGGAGTCCCCTTGGAGAGGGTTGATTCTTTTACCTGTCTTGAGGTAACGTTTTATGGGGGTATGACCTGGCACTCCCACATCAATAAGGCAGTCTTGAAACTTAAGCAGACCACTGGTGTGTTACTAAAGGAGTATTCAACTTCATACACCAAACCCATTACTCCAGCTCTACAAGGCCATTAGCACTTGGTTCCACCCTATACAGGGTGGAACTGTGGGTTTTTTCCAAC
This sequence comes from Lissotriton helveticus, assembly GCF_964261635.1. Classification (NCBI taxonomy): domain Eukaryota; kingdom Metazoa; phylum Chordata; class Amphibia; order Caudata; family Salamandridae; genus Lissotriton; species Lissotriton helveticus. The sequence continues at coordinate 1,546,243,798 of NC_136061.1, forward strand.
CATGAAGAATTAACCATAACTGAAAATAAATTCTTTAGAAATCTTGAATATCTTCCTCCTAGCACTGCACTCCGTTCACTTTTTATGGACCTGGGAGTAAATAGGGCTGCGGGTAAAATCCTTCTATGCCCCCTATTTTATTGGAGATGCCTATGGACCACCCCTAAACCTGCCCACTATGTGGATGGTCTTCAGGATGTCATGAAGGCTGCCGCTTCAGCGAGGTCCCCTGGCTCACAAGAATCAAGGAGGCATTTCACTGACTTGGGATGCCTGAGTTGTGGGATCAGCCAGAATCCACTAATTTCCCATCCAAAGATTTTCTGAAAATGCATTACTGAGCAACACTAATGGCCAATGAATCCAGAAGAGCCTCCTGCTCTAAGCTTACTAATGATTATATCGATTTCAAGGTCACGTGTGGGTTTGAGCTCTTCTGGGATCAGGTGTCTGTTGTACTGGAGAGGAAGCTTTATTTCCAGTCCAGAGTGGGTACCCTCCCACTGACAGTGCTCACTTCCAATTGGATCATCCCACCAAACACGAGCCATCATACTGCCAAAAATCAGTCATCATCCAGCCAAACATGGGGCATCATCCCACCAAACATGGGGCATCATCCCACCAAACATGGGGCATCATCCCACCAAACATGGGGCATCATCCCAACAAACATGGGGCATCATCCCACCAAAAATGGGGTATCATCCCACCAAACATGGGGTATCATCCCACCAAACATGGGGTATCATTCCACCAAACATGGGGTATCATTCCACCAAACATGGGGCATCATCCCACCAAACATGGGGTATCTCCCCACCAAACATGGGGCATCATTCCACCAAATATATATATATATATATACAATCCCAAACAACGGGCAGGAAGGTGAGAATCAATCAATCATTAATCAATCAATCAATCAATGCATTTGTAAAGCTCACTACTTACCCATGGGGGTCTCAAAGCGCTGGGGGTGCTGCTACTGCTCGAATAGATAGGTCTTGAGTAGTCTTCTGAAGGTTAGCAGGCCCTAGGTCTGCCGTAGGAGGATGGGGAGGGTGTTCCAGGTCTTGGCGGCGAGGTGGGAGAACGATCTGCTGCTGGAGGTCGCTCTTTGGATGCGGGGGATGGTGGCGAGGGAGAGGTCGGGGGAGCGGAGCTGGCGGTTGGACTGTGTCGGGAAAGACGGGGTAATGAAGATTACTGGTAAGTAATCGGAGCATTACTTCCTCGTCCATCTTCCCTGATCCAGTCCTTACCTGCGAGCTAATACCCCTTTGCCTAAAGCTACAATCTTCTATAGCTTTGAGTCTTACTTTGTTCGATCTTCATCTAGCACCACTGGGCCAGTTGATTGAGTCTTGAGGTGTGCAGGTGGTGTGCAGGTGGTATCTTATGTGGATGATACCCAACTACTATTGTCCTTCCAGCAACACTCAGATTCTGCCCTCAGTAAGCTCAAAGAGTATCTAAAGGGAGTTGCTGGTTGGATGGATGCCAATATTCTCAAATTGAATTTGGCCAAAACTAAAGTTATTTTCTTTGATCCAAGAGGCTCACCTTCCCCTAGTCTTTGGTGGCCCGAGAAAATGATTCCGCCCGACCCCTGCTTCCACAGCCTAGAAACAGGTTCGGCAGGATGAAGATCAAACCTTGCAGGCAAGGACTGTATCAGGAAAGCCTTGAACTCCGAGTAAGGATGATTACCGGTAAGTAACTGGGACATTATGGGCATGATGTTGGACCCCATCCCTCAAGATGCAGATGGAAGGGAATAGGCAGGTGTGATTTTGACGCTTGCCCTCATTTTTCTGTCACCTGACTATGACTCTGCCCTTTCAAGTTATGCGCCTCACTTTCCATCCTCCTGGCATTGAGACTTTCTCCCTTTGGCTTTCACCCTCCATCGCAATTACCTCCTTCTCCACTCCTCCTGCCCGTCTCACCACATTTTTCACAGCTCTACCTCAACTTTGTAAACTTGTTGCTTTGACTTCCCTCACTACCCAACCTCATGCCCACTTTTAGTACACTAAGAAATTAAAATTATGGCAACTGCTACCACAGTCCCAGCAGCTCTGCCAATAATCGATAAGAAGTACAAAGAAGCTCCTGAAGACTCGCATGTCTGGTTGGACATCCAAAATCGGACTCTACCATTGCACAGGCTGCCCAGAGTTGGTCAAAGAACCCTTCCATGCCAATTTCAACGCCACCTGACAAGGAAGGCAGGCGCTTGGAAATTACTGGTAAGCGGGTCTCAACTATGTCAGGCACAACTGAAGGTGCAGCGAATTGACTGGCAATCCTGGGCACATATGACTGCTAGATGTTGTCGGACATCGCCACATATCTTGATTGCCTGCTGAAAGACGAGGAAACAGAAACAAGACGATTCTGCAGGAAGGAGAAATATCTGCACCGGAAATCATAGATTGTGCTCTGGACATCATTCCTCAGACAATAATCTTGGTTAAAGGCTACAACATTTCATCCTGAGGTACAAACTAAGATTTTTAGACGTGCCATATGATGGCGATGCTTTGTTTGGCAAGCACATTGATGATTCCTTACAAGCAGTGAAGGCTGACACTGACACCGGTAGATCTTTGGGCACCTTGAAGTTCCATAAAACACCTTTCAGAGGGGCAGGCGGAAGAGGTGCTTATTCATATCGAGGAGAAAACCAGAGATATCAGTCATGCCAACCTTTTCAGCAGCCCTTTCGATCTACCTACCAGCAGCACCAACCATATCAGACACCGCTCGCAGCAGCTTACTCCAAGCAGTCACCAAGGAGGAAGCAGACAGCAGCAGCAAGAAACACTAGCAGGAAGCAAAGACAATATTATACTGCTGGTTACACGCCCTACAGAACACCATCCTGTGAGAGCAAGAATTTCAAAATATACCGATCAATGGCAGACGATCCCAATGGACAAATGGGACCTGGACCTCAACACAAATGGCCATACTTTGGAATTCACCCGAATTCCACCTACCGCTCCACCAAAACGAGCACCTCCATCTCATCTTCATCTTCTCCGAAAGGAAGCACTATCTATGCTAAGCAAGGGTGCCATAGAAAAGATCTCAAACTCTCAAAAAAGAATGGGCTTCTATTCTTGTTTCTTCTTGGTCATGAAGATCTCAGGAAACAGAACAAGTACTTGAAGAAACAATCGTTAGGTATGATCACTCTTCAAGAAATCCTGCACCTCATCAAACACAGAGATTTCATGAAAACAGTATGCTTATTTCCCTTTTTCCTATCCATCCGAATCTCACATTTTTCAGATTCAGAGTAGCTGGCACTCACTACCAATTCAGTTCAGTTCTTTAGCTTTATTCGATTTTTTGTTTAAAATCATAAAAGCATACATTTAAAAACACTCATGACAAGAATTACATACAAATACACAAAATAGAAGGAAGATAAAACATTAGTCCATGTTGCATAAATAAGTTCCTTTGTTTCATAGTAGAGTTCATGTTTTTCCATACCCATGGCCAATGAACATTGTGACCGGATAGTTCAAGGTGGAGAAGTCATGGCCACACAGTGTACGCGTATTTCTGCCCTTCGGGTAAACTGACTCTGCCCTTAATTTTAGTCTAGGCGTATATGCCTTGCTTGGGTAGAAGTCTTGTAGGTCCCAGATGGATATAGGGCCAACACCTTCACGGGGGTACAAAGTTTGCAGGTAAGGAACGACTGAGCTGCTTTTAAATTTTATTAGAACGAGGTCCCCGTCAATATCTTTCTGTAGGGGGCCTAGCCAGCCCACCCTTCTAACTGACTTGATAGTACCATCTAGACCAAGGGGCAAAGGCCTGTTTTTAGTTAGCCAATATATGACTTTGTTAAGTAAGTCTTGTTCCCGCTCAGTTTTTCCATGTTTGATTTCGGGAACTCCTGCAAGAACACACACAAAGGGTGCAGCCTCCGGGGGTAGCTGTATGTGAGTAGTATTCTTATTATGCTCTACTTTTGAAACAGTATATTGTAAAGGACCCGGTTTGTGATTTGCTTTAGGTACATCGGGGAGTGAAGGGATAGGGACTAAGGGACAAGTTTGAATGTTACTTTTGGTACCAAGTGAGCTCGGACAAATTGATGTTAAAGAAATTTCAGTGCGGGTTTGGCTGGCCTTTAAACATTTCTCTATTCTCAACAGCCTATCCTCTAGGGTGGTAATTTTAACAATCAGTGGAGAGATGAGTGAGCCGACCATTTGTTCAATCTGAGCCAGAAAGTTCGAATTCAGGGAGGTTATCCATTGGTCTATTTTTTCTTCCGATTTTTGGAGGGAGTTAGTTGCAGTCAGTGGGGAGCTAAAACATAATTTTTGCTGTTTTGATTTATTCCCTATGTGCTTATCCCCATCCCACTTCCTTTTACTAAACAAGGACTGCGAAGAGACTGTGTTTGGTGTATTAACATTTTTGGGTTGGGCCCGGGGGCTGGCGATTGGGGTAGACATACTGGTTTGTTCAACGAGGCAAGGGGAGGAACTTTTAATTTCATTTCTGGGTTCCACGGTGGCATACCTTGTTTTGCAGAGGGAATTTAGTTCATCCAGGAGCGAGAGGTGTTGCGTTATGCCATTGGTTGGGTCAAGCGATTGGTTAATAGATGTACTAGTCTTGGCAGTTTCAATCAAATTGACGATGGACGGAGATGGCCTGCTTGGAACTTGTGTCCCTGGATGCAAGCCTCTATGGCTGATAGATCTATTGGTCACCCGCTTGTGTCTCATGATGGGGTTTGCGATTGTTAGGCTATCACAAGGTTATGACAAGGTCTCAAGAAAGTCTGAGGATATTAGAATGTTCTCAGCTAAAGTTCAGTTTGTAATCCCTTGCCAAAATGCCAAAAAGGACATAAAGTTATTACCTTAGCAGTGAAATGGAGTCAGGGGGAGTGGCCCGTCCCGTTCTCCTCGTGCCTCTGAGGGCCACAGAGGGCCCGCCCTTTGCCGGGCTTAGCCCGCGCGCGAGCCCGCTACGCGAGGGCTGTCCTTCTTTTTCTATCCCCTCCGGGGGCGGAAGTAGCAGCAGAGGAGTCTGGGGGATGTAGTTTCCCCACCCCACTGCAGCCACTATCCTGTAGTTCTGCGGCGGCGGGGGAGAAGCATCAAGGATTCCCAAATGTCCTGTGGGCAGCAGTGAGCAGGTAGGGGTGATTCTCCCCCCAAAACGAGTCTTCTACGCCCCACAACGAGTAGTCCCATTTCATCTCAGGTCCACTTCCTGGATAATTATGAAGTGCCTGGCCCCAGTGGCAGCCTACTTAGGACAAAAAGGCCTCTAGGTTTCCCGTATCTCGATGACTGGCTCATAAATGCGCTATTCGCTCGTCAAGCCTCGAAGGATACAATAACCTGTCTGCAAAAATGTTAATCTTTGGGCCTGACCAGTCAATTAGCAAAATTCTCTCCTTCGTCCTTCAACAAAGATACATTTCCAAGGAGCGATCATGGATACATTGCAAGACAAAGCATCCTTGTCACAAGAAAGACAAAAGAAACTCATGATTTTGGCACAGAATTTATCAAAAAGAAAGTCAGTTCCTTGTTGCCTTCTCCAATCACTTCTTGGCATTATGTCATCTGCCATTTTACTAGTGCCATGTGCCCCTCTATGGATGAGACACTTTCTGGAAGGATTTGATGAACAATGGGTGCAGACAAACAATTAATTTGAAGATGCCATCAAACTCGCACCATTCATGCTAACAGCTCTTCCTTGGAGGAAAAACTCACACAATCTCTTGTCAGATCTCGGGTTTTTGTCCCAGATCCCCAAATATACCATTACAACACAAAAAACACAGCATAGCATAGCATAACAAAACACAACAATGCATAGCATAGCAAAACACAACAAAACAGAACAGCATAACAAAGCATAGCACAGCATGACAAAACATAGCATAGCATAACAAAACAAGTCAAGTCAAGTCAAGTCATACTTTATTCAATTAGTTAAAATCATAAAAGCAATTCCAATACATTAAAAACAATTCATATGTTAAAAACAATTTAAATCAATTCATTGTCATAAATATACATGAGATATGGATAAAACAACACCACATACAAAAGGATACAAATTGGCTAAGTTAAGATCACACCTCAGGGACATTCAACGACAGTCTTTGAGACTTGATGCGCATAGCAGCAAACAAAAAGCTTGCGACCCCAAGGATTACCCCGGTACTGCCCAACAGTTGTAGGTACAGGAGTCCAGGCCGTACTTGTAAAAAACCCGCTTCTCTCAGTATAGGGACCAAGTACTGTTTTCTGATGTCGACAAAGTGGCCACAAAACATGATAAAGTGCATTAATGATTGATCCGAAACATTATCACAACTACAGGGCATGGACAGATCTGATTTTCCCCATACAGGATAATGCCCCAGGGAAAAATGGATGATGTTAAATCTAAATCTGACAAGAAGATGCAGATGGAACGGCAGGGTAACAATTTTCAGGTAGGGTTCAATTTGTGGAGTGGTCAGAAGCATATAATTTGCTCTGACACCGGGTTTTAACACCTCTACTGCCTCCCGTTCCTGCACAGCTAAACCCAGAAAACTTTCCTTAATCCATTTAACATCACCCTTCTGCAGCAAATTTGGGAAAGTGTATAGGTCTGGCCTACCCAATTTACTCAGAGTATCTTTGATATATTATAACCAAGGGATTTTGTTTGCTCCATCAAGTGCCATACAGTCTTTAAGAATAGTGTGGTTCAGTGTGATTTCAGTGTTGAGCCAAGTTTTGGCCCAACAGATCAGTGGAGCCAGGTGTAACTGAACTGTGATGTACCCGAGTCCCAGCTCAGAATGAACCGAGAGTACTGGGGTAGATTGGGGGACCGCTAGCAGGGATCTGAGGAATTTGTTCTCTACAGTCTGCAGTTTACCTTGAGGTAAAAAACCCCATAAGAAAGCGCCATACATTGCTATTGACAGGCATTTGGACTTGTACACTGTTAGCAGAGCCACTATTGGACGTGAGCCCAGACGTTTTGCAAAGCCCAGTAGGGCTGAAGTTGATCTGGTAACAGCGATGCCTTTCGTATTTAGTTGAGGACGGCAAGTGCCCCTTTCGTCAAAAATGACGCCTAAATATGTGAGTACCGGAACCCTGGATACCTCCTCACCGTTGCAGGCAACACATTTTATTTTAGCGGCTTTAGGCCGTTTACCCGCAACCATCACATTCGATTTTTTGTTGTTAACCTAGAGATCTAAAGATTGCATAAATTCCCCAAAGGCATCCAGGAGTTTCTGGAACCCTATCCCTATGCGGGCCTGTAACACCGCGTCATCCGCGTAAAGGAGTACTGGTACCGCAGAGTCCCCTACTCACGGTATATCTGCTGTAATACCCTCCAAGGATTTTTCGAGTGAGTTTATATAAAGGGTGAACAGGAGGGGCGCCAATATGCAGCCCTGCCTGACACCTCGTTTGGATCTAAAAAATCTGGTGCATCCACCCTCCTTGTTGGTTCTAATGGAGGCTGAAAGTCCTTGGTGCAAGACGGCTAGGAAGTTCACCAACGACGGGTCTATCCCTATGTCATACAGGGTGGTACAGAGCTTAGCTCGATTGACCAGGTTGAAGGCCGATGACAGGTCCATAAAAGCCATATATAACACGCCCTCCTTGGCTTGGGTGTATTTACTTATTATCATGTGGAGATTGAGGCATTGATCGAGGGTGCCTCTTTTAGCCCTAAACCCATATTGGAGTTCAGAGAGGACCCCCCTCTCCTTCAGGTGTTCTCTGAGTCTCTGCAGAATGACTCTGCCCAGGATCTTAACGGCAGAGTCAATCAGCGAGATCGGCCTGTAACAGGCAGGGTCACTCCTCGCACCTTTTTTAAATATGGGTATTATTGTGGAAGTAGCCCAAGACAGGGGGAACCCTGATGTAGCTGTGGAATTAAAGACATTTGTTAAGGTCTTTACCCAGAAGTTTAATGGGGTCCTATATAAATCTGCGGGGACACCATCTGGACCAGGTGCCTTGTTTCTCGTCATCTCCTCTATGGCCCTATGAACCTCAGCCTCATTAAAACATAAAGGGGGAACTAAGTGCAAATGTACAAAGCCCAGCTCTTCTGTGATTCCCTCCTCACTGTCATATATCATGCTAAAATGGGCAACCCATTTCTCGTCTGGGATCACACAATCCATAACCGAGTTGTCTACACCTGCGAAGTAGGAATAATTAATCGTAGCCCAGAATTTACTGCTGTCTCTGAGGACATCAGTCGACATGAGATTTTACCAGGCCTCCCTTTTAATGGCCTTTTTGCGGGTAGCCATGGCCAGTTTATATTTTTTTCTTCGCCCAGCAACAAGCTCACGGTTTCTGGGTATTTGTTTTAGTGCTGCATTAGTTCTTTGTGAGCATTTGAACACTTCTCGTCAAACCACCTTGGTTGGTTTACTCCTACCCACTTCTTGCTACACTTCAGGTCGTGGCTAATTTGTGTGCAAATGGCCATATAGGAATCAATGATGTCTTTACCATCTGCCATGCTATCTAAGCAAACCGCCATTTCCACATGTACCTTGGTCGCAAGATCCTTCATAAAAGTATCTGGGACCACCTTGGCCCAGTTTAGTCTCCTACCCTGGTCCTTAGGAATCAAGGTATCAATGCAACCTGCTAGTTGCTCCTCCCGTCTAGCCATTGCACCCCCGAGGATCAGTGACAATACCAGGGGATTGTGATCGCTAAAGGCTGAGACTACGACTTCGTAGGAGGAGACCACATTAACTATTCCAACTGAGACAAAAATAAAATCGATCACTGTGTTAGCCTCTCTGCCTATGAATGTCGGCGCCCTAACCTCCCCCCTAGCCCCGTCAATCTCAAACAGATTCATGTTAGCGAGTAAATCTTCCAACATTTCCCCTTGTGGTGTATGTTCGAAGTGGGTAGAAATGGATCCAGGGGGCCCCGTTTGGTGATCTGCCAGGCAGTCCCATCCGCATGGATGTATATTAAAATCGTCCATTAAAATGACTTCGAATAAAGCATTATGTGTTGACTTGTATTCGTCTAAAAAACCTGCCAAAGAATTTAGGTGAAAATTCTGCGTGTCCTTCTCAGGAGCATTATAAAAGTTTACTACTAAAATAGTTGAGTAGTTAAGACTGACCCACTCTAGACACAGGATGTTAACTGAAGCTGTCTCCAGCTTTCTGAAGGAGCCGGCCAATTTGAGTGATGTAAGCATGTACAGTCCTCCTTTAGGTCTCCCACCAAGCCCAGGGACCGCCTTCACAGAAAAGCTACACTACCCATCTAAACAGTAATTATCACTTGTATCCCATGTCTCCTGCAGGGCTATGATATCGTGTTGAGAAACAAAGTGTGTCCACCTTTCATCAGCAACTTTGTTTCTCAACCCCGCCACATTCAAACTAAGTAAATTGTGGGTGGGACAGCATTTATCCTGCCTGTTCTGCTCTGAACCTTCCGACTGTATATGTGATAGTCAATCATTAGTGTCTAAACTAGAAAGGGGAGAGAACCTATTAGCCACAATAATTCCAGAGTGATTTCCTGAGCTAAGTTGAGCTGGTGAGTTCTGGGAGACTGTGGCCCGTCCCGCTACCCTCAGTGTAGCCTGACGTGTTTGGTAAGAGTTATTCTTCGTGTCAGGAACTCTCACAAGGGGGCGAGGGGGCAGTGGTACTTTCGGGATAAAAGACTTGGATTGTAAGTGGGAGGGTGGGGGATAAAAATAACCCAGGGGAAGCGGCCTAATGCCGGAACCATCAAGCTCCGATCCATCCCACAACAGGGTATCAACGATGTTTGGCCTATTAAAGTTAACAACCACACAGTCAACAGGTATACATTTCTCTCTCTTCCCCACCCACCCAACCCGTCTGACCATAATAATGTTAGATGCAACATCAACATTCCCGTTACTAAACTGGGAGCACCACCTTTTTGTCCTCATCAGGAGGTCACCCTCCGTTTCCTCTGAGCCATTTATTAGGCTTGGTACCCCGGTTAGGACTGCCACTAGAGGTGCAGCATCTGGGGGAGGTTTAGTGTGCGTAAAATTGTAGTACGAGGCCCAGTAATAGGACGTTCAAGACCAGTGGGCTTTGCTGGCCTACCCTCAGAAGGTTTAGTCTGCTGCCCCTCAAGATTTGACTCAACCCTGGTCCCTTGAAATGTGTGACTCATTGGCTGAGTATGAGAGGTGACAGAAGGGGGGGGGGTTCTATAACTGGCTTATGGCCACCTGTCAGCATTTGGCTCATGTGTTCAACCCTTCTGTACTTGGGGTCAGAATGTTGTGCCCTAAATTCCCTTATAAACTCATCAATATGTTCACATTTCTTTATGAAATTTGCAACACAAGCGTTCAGGGAGTCCACTATGTCCTTAGCGATGCTCGCAAGTGCCGGCTCCAAACGAGATTCAAATAGGCCTTCAACCAGGCCCGCCAAATTGGCAGGGAGACTAGAGATGGATGTTGTATCAAGTCTAGCTTTGGGCTGCTTGCGAGATCTTTTTTCATACTTACGTTTTCCTTTACGATTTACAAGAACACTGTCCTCTGGCTGCCCCATGCTGCCCCGCTCTAGGGCTTCCGTATGGTCGTGTGCAATAGGGAGTACCTGCGGAGGAATCGTTAATACTATGTCTGGTTCAAGTGGGATAGGGGGAGCAGAATACAATAACGGTAGGCGATCCGGGTCAGATTGTGTGACGGGAGGCAAGTCAAGTCCCAGTTCTTTCTCAGCATTAGCGATTTGGACATTAAGGGCCCCCACAGCAGATGTTAGGTATGATATAATTGTCTCGGATTTTCGGGGCACTTTGGCCTTCTTACCTTCTCCATCCTTGGAGATCAATTTGCGCTTCCCCAACTCCAGGGCCAAGGGGGGTGGCCCGACCCGACCTCTGCTGACCCCGGATGGCCCCAGATGGCCCGCCCTCTGCCCGGGCGCCGCCCGCGCGCGTCCCGCGACGCGGGAGGAAGTGCTGGCGTTTATGCGCCTCCGGGCGGAAATGTCTCCTGTCAGGCGGCGTCCCCCGCCAGGCAGGGGACGCTGGGAATTATAGTCCGTCCGTCACCTCTGCCCCACTCAGCGGCCGCAGATGTGCTGCGGCAGCGGGGGCGAGCAACGCTGGATGTAGACCTCCTGCGAGGCAGTAAGTGGAGTGGCAATGTCCCTCTGGACTACAACAAAGCTTAGCATAGCATAACAAAACAAAGCATAGCATAACAAAACACAATAAAACATAGCATAACAATACATAGCAAAACACAACAAAACATAGCAAAACACAACAAAACATAGCATAGCATAACAAAATACAACAAAACATAGCATAGCACAACAAACATAGCATAGCAAAGCATGGTATAACAAAACAAAACATATTATAGCATAGCAAAGCATAGAATAGCATAGCATAGTATAAAAAACACAACAAAACATAGCATAGCATAACTAAACATAGCATAACAAAGCATAGCATAGAATAACAAAACATAGCATAGCAAAATAAAGCATAGCATAATAAAACACAACAAAGCATAGCATAACAAAACATAGCATAGCATAACAAAACACAACAAAGCATAGCATAACAAAACACAACAAAGCATAGCATAACAAAACATAGCATAGCATAACAAAACACAATAAAGCATAGCATAACAAAACATAGTAAAACTCAACAAAACATAGCATAGCATAACAAAATACAACAAAACATAGCATAACAAACAGCATAGCAAAGCATAGTATAACAAAACAAAACACAACAAAGCATAGCATAGCATAACAAAACACAACAAAGCATAGCATAACAAAACATAGCATGGCATAGCAAAATACAATAAAGCATAGCATAACAAAACACAACAAAACAGAACAGCATAACAAAGCATAGCACAGCATAACAAAACATAGCATAGCATAACAAAACATAGCATAGCAAAACAAAACATAGCATAGCATAACAAAACACAACAAACATAGCATCACAGAACAAAACAAAGCATAGCATAACAAAACACAATAAAACATAGCATAACAAAACATAGCAAAACACAACAAAACATAGCATAGCATAACAAAATACAACAAAACACAACATAACAAACATAGCATAGCAAAGCATAGTATAACAAAACAAAACACATCATAGCATAGCAAAACATAGCATAGCATAGTATAAAAAACACAACAAAACGTAGCATAGCATAACTAAACATAGCATAACAAAGCATAGCATAGCATAACAAAGCACAGCAAAACAAAGCATAGCATAATAAAACACAACAAAACAGCATAACATAACAAAACATAGCATAGAACAACCACACACACAACCATACAACCACACACACAACCACACACACAACCACCCACAACCACACACACAACCACACACACAACCACACACACAACCACAAACACAACCACGCACACACAACAACAGACACAACCACACACAACAACAAACACACACACAACCACACACACAACCACACACACAACCACAACCACATACACATGCACAACCACACACACAACCACACACACACACACAACCACACTGTCGGTGCACAGTTTCAACAGACACCATCAGTCGTCAGTGCACGCTTTCACCGGGCACAAACACCACCAGCCGTCAGTGCAAGCTTTCAGTGGGCACACACACCACCGCTTACATACTAATTTCTTTCATATTTTTGACTGATATCTTCTGTCTACTTTATCTACCTTTTCATTTTTATCTCCGTTTGTTCCCCTACTGTGGTCTCTTTTTGCTTTTCTGGCTCTCTCATCTTGTTCTCTCCTTCCTGTTGAAATGGGCAGAATGACTTCAAGAGCTGCTCCTTTTGAGCTACTGATCCTAAATATCTCTCAATGAGGAGAGTCCCAGAAGAGTGTCTGACAACCCCTGGAACATCTGCTAAGACAGGCACTCTGCAAAGATGTAGGCCCAAAAAGCACTGCAGACACGCCTCATACAGACACACACACACTGAATTCATGTTGGTCACTCCCTCTCTCCTGCTTTGCTTCTCTGATCCTAACTCCCATCCCACCAGAACTTTATTTTTTGCAACAATCCCCACTTACACAACACCTTGCCAACTAGATTAATTATCTTCTTTTCTCAAACACAAAAGATAGCTTCACTGCCTGCACACCAGAACACCAAAGTCATATCCATCCATCAATCAGACGGTATTTGTATAGCGCTGCTTATCACCCTAGGGGGTATCCAGGCGCTGTATATAGTTGGCAAAGTGCTGCCAGCTCCACAGCTGTACCCAAGCAACACATCAACATACGCCTTGGAGGCATTCAGATAATCTTACGTAAATGTACTGCACACATTTTTCAATAACTTTTACCAGACTAGTGATGCTGCCTAGAAAACCATCTCTCTAGCTGGGGGGCCAATGGACAACTGACCCCCCAGCTCAATGAAAAACACCAAAGTGCTTCAGCACACCACAGACACTGCCCACTAGGAAGGGCTTTACTAGAATCAGCTCATGTTAGTTTCACGTTAAGGAACAATAAACTTGACTATACAAAGCCTTTAAGAAATCACTACAAAACACAACCAAACAATTAACAATTGATTGATGGAAATCTCCCAATGTACGAAAGGACACACATATGGAAGCACTACAATACCACAGCGGTGGCTCCTTTGCTATGCCAGAAGAGCATCACTCTCCCCCCAAGGGCCTCAAAATGGCACAAAATGAAAACTAGAACATTGTAATGTTGGGAGCTCCATTGAAAATAATGGAGTGCTCCGGGCTTATAATGGCTGGTATAAGCCTGGAGCTCCAACATTCCAATGTTTCTTTGTTCATAGCTCTGGCTGTAAACAAAGGCTTCAGGGAGCCTGAGGGGATTCCAATCCCCTCTCACTCCCATAAGGCTTTGTTCTTTTTTGTTAGAACATTCTGCCCTCTAGTGGCAGAATGTTCTAATAGCCTTATAGCCCTTCGTAGCCGGGCTATACCGGCTATTAAAGGCCCTCTCCCTTCTTAAAGGCCCTCACCTTCGGCTCGGGCCTTTAACGCTGGAGAAGGCCTTTAATAGCCGGTATAGCCCTCTACGGTGGGCTATAAGGCTATATTAAAACGATAATAAACACTTTTTTATTATCATTTTATTTTTCCTTTCCTGACAAGTCTTTGGGGGCAGGCCAGGGGGGAATACAGGCACTGAGGGGGAGTGGTGGGCCCTGCCTTCAGTGAACAAGATGGCTTGGCCGGCCAAACCGTCATGCGCACTGAAGCTGTCTCTAACCCGAGCTGCATTGCCAGGTTGGAGAAAGCAGGAACCGGCTCCCAGTCTCACTGGGAGCGTAAATTCACAGAACTCAGGCCAATCCTGACACTGCTTTCATGCTGCCACCAGCAGCATGAGAGCAGTGTCAGGATTGGCTGCTGTGGAGTCTGGGAGCCTGTGCTTGGAGGGGAGGAGCAAAAGAGCGTGAAGTGGCCGGTCGAAGGTACGTTTTTTTTCCGTCTCCACACCCGCCATTTTTGGTCAACACTAACCGCTAATGCAATACCATACCAATGGTACAAGCCTAACAGAACAGATAAAATGACAACATAACGTTACTTTTGAAAAACAGTTACCCACACATTACAAACATTAACCCTTCACTGCCCAGTCTCATGCCCCTTGACATACACTACTAACTCAGCATTGCACATATTTGCCCATTTTCCACAACCCAAGAGAAATGTACTCACTTGCCCCATTTCCACAATGTCACAACAATGCACAAATGTACCACAATGTAGCACAATTCATTGACACAATTAAAAGTGCTTTCTATTTATATTTGCTGTTCAAAGTGCGTACCTGTTTATTTTTGTACTGTCTGCGACATCAAAATAATGAGCTGGCAACCCTAATCGTAAGACTGGAAGTTTGTTGCAGGATCAGCACATTATTTATTTCCTCCACCCTCGATCCCTGAATAATGCCATAATAGCAATAGTTTACCTTATATCTGGAACCCTACACCGTTATCAATAACATGCTGAGTTACTTCAAGTGTCTGCGAATGCACCCTGCATTCAGACAACTCACTCCTCATTCTCCCCCTTCACTTTCACGCTCACCCTGCACTCACAGCTATCACAATGGTCTCACACTGATCACATGCCCTCACACCATTCACCCGCTCACCCTACACTCACAGCGATCACTCTGCACCCACAATGCACTTGCGCTGTTCAGCCTGTACCTCACCCAACAGTCACACGAGTACACTACTCACCCCGCACTCATGTGAAACTTCACTCACCTGTCCCCCTCACTGCTCGATCTGCAATATCACTCAAACAAGTCCATCACTAACCATGCATTCATTCGTCCCACTTTGCACTTACATCCGCACCCAAAATGATATGGTCACCTCACTCACCCTGCAGTCACTCCTTTTACCCTACTCTCACACTGTCGCATCGCTCACCGTGCACTCACATGGGCACTCCTACCACCCACACAGCGCAGAGGGTTAATGTGCCTGCTACAAATAACGGGTGCCATGTGGATCACAGAACCAAGAGTGAGTAAACTATGAGTAGCGCTATTAAAAAATGAAATGTTTGTCTGAAAGGGGCTATAAAGAGATGAGGTGCATTGCTGGTGAGTAGCAGTGAGGGAATTCACGGAGGAGAAAATGGGGGAGGGGCGCCAAAAAAGACTTTTACAGCGTGTGCGGCCAGTGCTAGGGCCAGCCCTGGCTGGGAGTGTTAGCCCCCCGAAGTTCGGGTCTAGTTGCACCCCTGCTGTGCTGGCAGGGTCAAAAAGGTTGCTAAAACTTTTTTTAAAAGCCTACGTGTTTTGTGTTTTCACAGTCTTGCAGGTGTGTATAAAACAATGCAATAACAACTAAATTGGATAATAAATGCAAGTTAAACTAACCGGTGATAACTGCACTCTTTTTAGGTTATGAAACCTCAGTTAGTGACTACCATCACTGCAGATGTCTGTGTGTGTTAAAGCTAAGCAACACATCATTGAACCCTAGTTGGTGCAGAGGAATAGTGACCTTTGTATTTATAGTCAGGGCCAGTAGAATTATGCAATTGTGCGGTTTGGGCATTTTGCGCATAGTTAAGGATTTCCTGCATTTGCCACATAATCCATTGTCTGCTACAGAATTTGCAGATTAAAAAAAAACTTGTTTCTTGCTCAAATGGTTCAAAAGTTACTAAAAATGCAGCAACACATTTCCTCACAGTGGAAGGCACTTTCTAAATAGTTGACTGGTCTCCTTTCTGTTGCTTATTGCTATATGTTGGTATTAATGTGGTACTTATGAGCGGCAATAAAACCCAGGGCAGTGTTAACAAGTGTACAAATTGCAAAATAATGCAGTAATGCTATGACGAAATATGCAGCACTTTTGCCACATAATTTGCCTTTACTTGCTGCAGAATTTAGTCAACCCTGCTGCATTATTTGGCCTTCTCCTGCGGAATAATTCCAGTGGCCCTGTTTATAGTGCTATGAGGTCCTAGCCTGTGGCAGAAAGCACTGTGAATATGTAAGTCATTATTTTAAAACAATATTTACATACTCTAAGCTAAGTTGCTGCATCTGTATCCAATGCAGACATTTTTGTAAGTGTCTCCCCTATTCCAGATCTCGGCTGATAACATCCTTACATTACATCTCAAAAAGAAAAATCTTTGGCACCATGAAGCCTTAAGCAGAGCCACTGGAATTATTCAGCAGAAGAGGAACACATTATGCGGCATGTTTGACTAAATTATGCAGCAAGAAAAGGTAAATTATGCAGCACAATGCTCCACATTTTGTGGTTAGCGTTACTTCATTTTTTTGTCATTTTAACTTAAGATAACGCTGTCAGGGGAAATATTTCACCTCATTATTACCAGTGTAACACCCAAATACAGCATTAAGCAACTACAAGATTACCAGTGAATCTTTAAAACGGGCCTTCCAATGCTCCGGAACACTTTGTCATGCTTTAAGTAACTTTTGTTCCGTTTGAGCTAGAATCATGTTTCTTTAGTTCAAATCTGCAGATTAGGGAGCAAATGCAGTAAAACTATAATTATGTGGAAAACACTGCTGATGCAGAAACTCATAATTCCAGTGGGCCTGGCTTTAAGTGACTCAATCAATTAATAGCTGGTAAGAACTATCTGCACTACCATCACACACTTCGCTTTTAGGCAGAGGCACCTCAAAGTCAGTATTCACCATTCAGGGGCAGTTTTTTTGTGAAAGCTGAGTCAAGGGGGTGGCAGGTAGAAGGCAAGCAGGGTTGCATTCAAATGCAGAGCCCTAATCCTCTCGGTCCCTGGGGCCTCACAGTAATGGTCTAGGAGACAGCGGAAAGGAGTGAGATTCATAGATTTTGTCAAAGAGAAGGCCCAGAATAGGGAGCACTGTCTGGGGACTTATTTGTATGTTTACAAATGGCCAGAGACAGCTTCTTCAGAGATATACCCCAAAAAAGGGGACAATAAAATAGTTTTTTTTTAGGGACATTCATTAGTGAAGCTGGTACTGCTGCCAAATGTGTAAGTAGACACTGCTGGTTATCATTAAGGAAGCAGATGCATCAGGACTGTGGCCCAGGAATTTGAGAGGCCCACTGCATCTCAGTTATGACTGTCTACCTTTAAAAAAGGGGCATTGGAGCTTATTTTCCTTTCAAGCATTAGGACCGAGGTGATGATCCATCATGGTGGGGAAGAGGTAAAGGATGCAGAGGAGATAGCCTGCTACTCAGGACTGCGGTTATCATTAGTCCAGCAGGTAGAGTTGCATTGGGGTCAAAGAGTGTGAGGGGCTCAAAACACCCCAATTATGGGGAGCAGTTTATTTGGGATAATGTCTGTTTTTGTTTGATGCATTTGCTGTTTTATAAGTCTCATATTTAGTGTGGTTCATAAGCTATAGAAAAAGCATTCTTGAAATCATCTCATAAGCCGGGGGGGGGGGGGGGGGCTGACCTCAAGACATTTTGTTTAGCGGGGCTCAGAGTAAAAATGTTTGAAGACCTCTGCTCTACATGGATAATACATAACAACTATAGATGTAATGCAGCTGGCACCAAGGTATTAATATTAGTACTAAGTCTTCCAATGCCACCTGATTTTTGTTTTATTTATTTTTTATTTTAAAAGCTTTTATATAGCGCTGGCTACACCCGAGGGTATCAGAGCATTTTACATCAACATTGGAGATGAGAGGAAACATAAAATAAATAATATATGAGGCAAATAACAACAAACATCACATGAGAATAAAAGTATAAATAGAATAACATAATGGTCATCGTGCATAAATCGTAAAAGAGAGCAAATAGTTATGATCAGTGGGTCGTTGTTACGAGTAAACTATATAATAAAGTGGGGAGGACAAGTAAGACAGTCTCCTGAGGGGGCGGTAGTATGATGAGGGGGGACCAAGGCTCTAAGTTACCCCAATAATTCAGTGAGGAGGTGAATTTTAAGGTCTCGCTTGAAGCTGTCATAGGAGGGGTTGCATTGGAGGTCTTTGGGGAGGGCGTTCCAAATGGTAGGGGCCTTGCCAGAGAAGGAGCAGGATTTAGATGAGCTTTTTTTGAGAAGAGGTGGAATGAGAAGAAGGGTGTTGGAGCTGCTCAACAATCTGGTGCTGGCAGTTTTTTTGAGTTTCGTTGAGAGGTATGTTAGAGTGTACTGATAGAGGGCTTTCTATGTGATACAGGCAATTTTGTAAGAGGATCTGCCTTCAATGGGGAGCCATGTGAGGGCCATGAGGGTAGGGGAGATGTGGTCAAAACGTTGACTGTTAGTTGTTAGTCTAGGTGCGAGGTTGAGAACGGATTTGATGGGGGTGAGGTGGATTTTGGGAGTACCAGAGAGAGGGCATTCCCATAATCAATTTTGGATAGGATGAGAGATTGGATAATTAGTTTGAAGTCGTTGTCTGGGATAAAAGGTTTGATTTTTTTGAGGTGGCGGAGTGTGAAGAGTGCACTTTTAGCTGAGTTTTTTTACATGGGAGTTGAGTGTGAGTTTATTGCTGATGGGGACACCGAGTGATTTGACAGAATCAGTGATGGAGAGACAGCAGTTTAGGGCATTAAGGTCCGCGATCAATGCTTGGATGGGGAGAGGGTTGCTTTTGGGCGAGAAGAGGATGATCTCGGTTTTGTTAGGGTTGAGTTTAAGATGGTTGTTATGGAACCAGGCTTGGATCTTAGTTAGTGTAGAGTTAAGGTGAAGGATATCGGCATGTGATCTAATTTTATAGTACAGTTGGGTGTCATCAGCGTAAAGGTGGTAGTTGATTTTTGCTTGTTTAAGTATGATGATAAGGGGTTCCATAAAGAGGTTGAAGAGGGCGGGAAAAGGATGGATCCTTGAGGGACACCTAGAGAGACAGGAGTAGGTTTAGAGAGGCTGTTTTGAATTTTAATTTGTTGAGTTCGATGTTGGATGTCGGAAGTGAACCAGGTAAGGACAGTGCCATTAATGCCGAAGTGATATTTGAGTGTGCTGAGTAAAGTAGGGTGGTAGACTGTGTCAAATGCGGCGGTAAGGTCAAGGAGGATAAGTAGGTAACTCTCGCCCTTATCCAGGGCTAAATGAATATCATCTACTATGTTTAGCAGTGCGGTTTCAGTGCTACATCCTTTGCGGAAGCCAGATTGAAGGGGGTCTAGAAGGTTGAATGTGTCAATGTGATTGTCCAGTTGGTGGAGAGCACATTTTTTGAGGGCTTTGGAGAGGAGAGGAAGATTGGAGATAGGGCGGAGATTGTTCGGGACATTAGGGTCGGCTTTGGGATTTTTGGGGACGGGGGTGAATTGTCCAAGTTGTAGTGAGGTGGAAACATTTCCTGTAGCGAGGGAGGTGTTAATGGTGTTGGTCCAGGGATTTTTGGGGATGGGGTGATTTGTCCGAGTCGAAGTGACGTAGGAACATTTCCTGTAGCGAGGGAGGTGTTAATGATGTTGGTCCAGTAGGGGACAATAACGTGTTTGAGATCTAGGACGAGTGCGGACGGGAGAGGGTCTTTAGTGTGGGAGTATGGTTTGAGTTTAGTAAGGATGCTGAAGACTTCCTGCTCAGATACGTGGAGCAAATTATGTCATGAGGTATTGTTTTTAGGCGGTGGGATAATGGGGAGAGGATCAGAAGGGTTGAGCAAGGAGAGGAGGAGTCAGAGGGGTGTTCACAGGGAAAGGGAAATAGGGGGGTGGAAATGCGAGGGAGTTGGGGGGTGGGTGACGGTTGAGGGTGGAGGGTGGAGGAAGGCGCGGTCAATTTTAACAATGTTTTCACTGAAAAAGTTGGCGATTTCTTCACATGTGTTAATGGAGTCCTCCGGGTTAGGCAGTGCAGAAGAGGTTTGATTTCTAATAATGTTGAACAGTTCTCTAGGTATATTTTTGGTACGAGAGAGTTGGAGACAAAAGAATGAGGCTTTCTCGGAAAATATGTTTTTCTTGTAGGATGATCTGGCATTTCTGAGGAGAGCAAGATGGGATGCGGAAGAGTGTTGTCTCCATGTTCTTTCATATCTTTAAAAATGGAGCCCAGAGGGTGAAAGAGATTGCGGGTTGCCCTCCACTCACAAATCACAAACACAAGTAAACCCTTTCTCTAAGACAAAGTGTTTTCAAATAGAGTATATTAGTCGCATTGGTTTCATACTCTGCGAAGTGTGTACATCACATCAATTTTTTTACTTAAGTAATGGACAAGAGAGTGTTGTAAATAACCACGAAAACAGAATAGGGTTTTTGCTATCTAGAAAAAATAAAATTGATGTGATGTACACACTTCGCAGAGTATGAAACCAAAGTGACTAATATACTCTATCTAAAAACACTTTGCCTTAGAGAACGGTGTCCATTTGCTTTCAGCCAGTCTCAGAGAGTGCCTTTCATTATTAAGGTCAAGGGTGTACCATTTTTTAGAGGGGACATTTTTTTCGGTCTTTATTTTTTAGTGGAGTGAGTTTGTCTAGAACCTCGGAGATAGTTTGTTTAAAGTGCTCGGTGAGTTCATTTGCGTTGGAGGACAGGGCGGAGTGACCGAGATGGAATTGGAGTTCATGCGCTAACACTCCAGGGAGGATTTGCCTAAGATTTCTGGACATAATTGTAGTTTTAATGTTTTGTTTAGGGGCGGGTGGTGCTGCGGGGAGATAGTAAACAGGATAAGATGATTTTCAAGTACACGTACCTTAAGACTTGATCTTCCACAGGAGCAGATGACTAAACCCCCAAATCCCCACACCCCACTGCAAACGGACCACATCCACTTCCAGTAGATAGGGGGAAAAGGGGAATGGGATAAAAAGAGAGACTCCACTGCTGGTACCTCTTCTACTTCAGGTGTTGTTACTTCCGTCTTACTAGTGAGGTATCTGTAACACACAAACACAACTATTAACTCTCACTTCCTAATATATATTCTACACTTTACCCTTCCATACTACCCAACCTCCCAGTCGTGTCTCCTACCTTTTTCCCTGCAGTGATTAGCCAATCCCTTGTGGACCAAATGATGTAGTTGTATAGAAAGTAGAATCTTGGTCCATAGAATAGCTGACCTACGGATAGGCGACTGGATAGGTGAGGTGGTAGGCAAAATATATATATATATATATATATATTGCCGCTCTCTGCTCCCAACGTGGAATCTCCTCCACAGGAAAAAAGCACTCACGGGGGCTGTTTGAAATATTTATTAAATCAAACACAGCAACCTCTGCAAAAACAGACGCGTTTCGGTCGTAACCTTTTTCTATGTTTACATAGGGCGTCACTTTCACCAATAATATACTCAATGGACATGGAAACAAACAAGGGACAAGTCCACTCTAGATAAGAGTCCAACGATGTAAGCGCCATATTGGCATGTTGTTCAAAGAAATGAGAAAACATAAACCCAAATCAATGAAAGTAGCGCCTCTAAGTAAATAACAGAAGCGTCACACCTTAACAAAAGGTAACACATTAAGCCCACAGATGGGCAAGACCATACAGGTCCGTTTCCATGTACAATAAACCATATTGAAAAATGTACGCAAAAAATCAAGAATATCTACAATCAAGAAAGGGAAGGAAAAGTTAGTGCAAAACACACATTATAAATCACATCATAAAATCAGAAAAAATCAGAAAAAATCAGAAAAATCTGAAAAATCTCATCAGAGAAATCACATCTGAAAGATCCCATACTAGAACACAGAATGCATTGATCCCAATGGCATTCAAGTGGGGAGGTCCCTCCCTAGATACAGCCTGGGATATCAAACAGGATGATAATAGAGAAAATAATCATTCCCCTAGATGGACTGAAAGTTCTTCATGCATGTTCAGACCTCCAGGCGTCTTGGTCTGCAAGTCAATGATGTATCTTGACTCTAGACGCCTTAATCTAGTGAGCCTGTCGCCTCCTCTAGGATGAACTATCTAGATGTCAACATATATGTGGAGGCAGGTAAACTCAAAAGCAAGCTATTTCGCAAAGTTACTGCGGGGAACTCTGTGTTGGTAGCATCTAGCTGTCATCCCTCGAACCTGGCACGGAGCATCCCCTATGGGGAGCTCCTGAGAATCAAGCGTAATTGCACGGATGAAAGGGAATTCCAATTAGCTGCCAAACATAGCGTTGAACGCTTTAAGGTCAGGGGTTACAGTGATGACATCCTTGCGAATGCCCTGAAAAGAGTGAATGCCACGAAACGAGAGAACTTGTTCAAAAAGAAAGAAGAAAAACAAAAGTCTGATAGAAATTCCAAAAATAAGTTCCGGTTTATAACCACATACTCCCGGAATGCCTCTTTTCTGAAAAAAACTTTGAGGAAAAGTTGGCATATTCTTCAGACCGATGAAAGTTTGGCTGCCGATCTCCCAACCAACCCCCTAATAACATTCAGGAAAGCAAGGTCCATAAAAAATGAACTAGTCCAAAGTCACCTAGTGGACATTCCCAAATCCCCCTTTGGGTCGATGAAAGGCTTCTTCCCCTGCGGGAAGTGCAAGGCCTGCAAAGCAAGCAAGAGGGTCTTGACTTATGACATCCCAGGGGTAGGTTTACAGAAAAGAATAAACAAATTTCTTACATGCACCACTCCCTTTAGTGTCTATTGTCTCTATTGTCCCTGCGGACTTAGATACATAGGAAGTACTGTCCATCCCATGAAGGTCAGGATACTGGAGCACATGCGTGCGATTGCTAATTTTGACGAAGGGTACCCTGTAGCACGTCATTTTGACCAAATACACCATCGCAACAGGGACCTCCTTGAGTATTTTGGTCTTGACTGTATTTCCAATAATCCTAGAGGAGGCGACAGGCTCACTAGATTAAGGCGTCTAGAGTCAAGATACATCATTGACTTGCAGACCAAGACGCCTGGTGGTCTGAACATGCATGAAGAACTTTCCGTCCATCTAGGGGAATGATTATTTTCTCTATTATCATCCTGTTTGATATCCCAGGCTGTATCTAGGGAGGGACCTCCCCACTTGAATGCCATTGGGATCAATGCATTCTGTGTTCTAGTATGGGATCTTTCAGATGTGATTTCTCTGATGAGATTTTTCTGATTTTTCTGATTTTTTCAGATTTTTTCTGATTTTATGATGTGATTTATAATGTGTGTTTTGCACTAACTTTTCCTTCCCTTTCTTGATTGTAGATATTCTTGATTTTTTTGCGTACATTTTTCAATATGGTTTATTGTACATGGAAACGGACCTGTATGGTCTTGCCCATCTGTGGGCTTAATGTGTTACCTTTTGTTAAGGTGTGACGCTTCTGTTATTTACTTAGAGGCGCTACTTTCATTGATTTGGGTTTATGTTTTCTCATTTCTTTGAACAACATGCCAATATGGCGCTTACATCGTTGGACTCTTATCTAGAGTGGACTTGTCCCTTGTTTGTTTCCATGTCCATTGAGTATATTATTGGTGAAAGTGACGCCCTATGTAAACATAGAAAAAGGTTACGACCGAAACGCGTCTGTTTTTGCAGAGGTTGCTGTGTTTGATTTAATAAATATTTCAAACAGCCCCCGTGAGTGCTTTTTTCCTGTGGAGGAGATTCCACGTTGGGAGCAGAGAGCGGCAATTGACTTGCGAGAGCACCCTCGCATGTTAGCACCCGCCTGTGAGTGCCGCGCACACTGGTGCGAGAGGAGCTGTAATATATATATATATATATATATAGAGAGAGAGAGAGAGAGAGAGAGAGAGATAGATAGATATATATATATAGAGAGATAGATAGATAGATATATATAGATAGATATATATATTGTTACTTACTAAGTATGTGGCACCTGAGTTAATTGTTAATTCACAAAGTCTCTAGTTGTGTAACTTAAATTACCCTCTAAACTCAAGAGTTGTAATGCCATTCACAGAGTCACTGGTTGTTTAACTAAACAATTCTCTCAAGGCTCCGAGAGTTTAAATGCTGGAAAATATTCTTTCCTTCTTATTTACTAAAGTCGGCTGTGGCATAGAAGGACTCTGTAAGTTCAACCGCTGTTCCCACGACGAACCTTTGAGCTCTTGGACTGAGCCCTCAAAAACAAAGTGCAAGTTCTCAGACTGCCCAAATGAAATAATACACCTAGGCAGGAGGCGAGCGACAGATTCCCTGCAATACTTACTTGGGAGGACAGAAAAGCTGGTACTGCGAATAGAAACAGCTCACCAGATGGCGCTACCAGCTCGGAATTCTTCTGGAATGCCAAAATTCCCATCGGATAAACAGGCGTGCTGATGCTTCAGAGAGAGTCGGGCGGAGACACGACTTCTAGCCTCCCCAGACCGGTGTTCTCAGAACAAAATGAAGCGCGGACAGAGGAAACGTTCGAACGCCTCAGAAATTCCGTTGAAGTTCTCAATGCTCAAGGAGAGCGAGCGTGAACACCTGTCTTCCTAATAACCACTAGAACGTTGACTGAGCAGAAAGGACGACCACAAGGGCGACCATTATACCCCCCTAGGGAAACAGGTGACTTAATGAAAATCCCTTAGCTAGAGAATCGGCGCAGCCGACTCCACGGATAGTTCAAGATCCTCTTCCTAAACCCTTTACCTGACTGATAAAGCAACCACTGTCTTGGTCTACCCAAACCTGACAGTGATGGTCAGACCAGTCAATGGGGATGATGTTGGATAAGGAAGCTAGATCAGGTTTGGAGATGATGGCATCAAGGGTAGCTCCTTTATCGTGGGTGGAGGCATTGCAAATCTACTTGAGGTCGCTAATCTCGAGAAGGTTATTGAGAAGGTTGGTAGTAGGATCATTGGGTTCATTCCAGTGGAGGTTGAGATCTCCAAGGAAGAGTTTGTTGGAGTTGGAACGCAGTAGTGAAGAGGAGATAAGATCAGAAAGTTCTTCTGCAAATGGGAGGTGATCGCCAGGAGGGTGGTATATGTTATGGAGTCGTATTGGGGGGGGGGAGTTTGGCTTCTAAGTATTCAAAGGTAGAATAGTCAGGATTGTTACTTTGGGCGAGTTGTAATTCTTCTTTGAAAATAATTGCTAGGCCTCCCCCTATTTTTTCAGGTCTATCTTTTCTGAGAATAGAGTAGCCAAGGGGGGTCAGAAGTCAAGGATGGGTGTCGAGTGGTCTTTGAGCCAGGTTTCCGAAAGGAAGGCAATGTCCACATCCTCATTGAGGATGGTTTCTGAGATTTCGGTCGTATGACGGACTGCTGAGTGGCAGTTCACGAGCATGCATGAAAGGGGTTTCGGTTTGGAGTTAAGGGCAGGGAGGAGTTGGATGCTGGTGAATTGGCGGCGGGCCTGGGGGAACTCAGAGACTCCGGGTTTCTGCAGTTCCCCAGAATGACAGGGATGTTGGAGTGAGGGGGAGGGGTCTATAGGAGGGAAAGTGTTAAGGTAGTCGTACCATAGGGCAGATAGATCGGGGGCAGAGTAGGTATTTGTGGTGCGAAGTGGTCTGTCACAGCGTGGGAGGAAGGGCATAGTGGACCAAAGATTGGGGTATTGGTGTTTTCTGTGAATAGTGTTAATAGCATGGGGCCAGGGGGGGAGCACATAGGGTTTGATGGATTTAATCTGATTGAAGTAATTTCTGAGCAGTGTTATTTCAGCTGCTAGGGTCGAAAGATTGAAATCTAGGTTGCGAAGTAGCTGGAGGAGGTTGGGGAGGAGGGGCGGAGTCGGGCTAAAGGAGGGGTTATGGACGGAGTGGTTAGGTAGTGAGGATTGGAGGCATGGAGTCGTTGTTTTAAGAGGGGGTGGTAATGTGAGAGTGTTAGACCCGGCCTCGTGGCGTGGTCCTCCCTGACCCTTAGGCACCCCCTACCGAGCTGTACCCCACAACAGACCCCTGAGCCCCTGGCCTAGTTAGTCCTTCCCTCCATGTTACACACACCCGTCCCCGGACTGCCCCGTCCGTGCCTCCATCTTCCCGGCCCGTAGGCCCTGTGTGCCCACTTTCCGGCATCTAAGATGGCCACCCGATCCAGCGCGGCCTAGGCCGAGAGGCGCCACCCTGGCTGGAGGACAGCGCGCTCCCCTTGAGTGAGAGAGGCAGGAGCAGTTTCTCTCACACCTCCGACCTCCCCTCGAGAGATGGGTTTCGATCGCCCCTCCGGCCACCCTGAGGGCTGGCTCCACGCCTGCTGGGTGTCTGGGACTCCTCCCGAACCTGACATGAATGAATCAAAGGGCCGCGTGGCAGGAAACCCCAACAAGCAGCCCCCAGGTGTCAAGACCCCCGCATACCAGAACCCCAGAGATCAAAGAGGAGCAGTCCTATAACTGGGGATGCTCCGGGACTATCAGGCAGATTCGACTCTGGAACGACGAGAGCCCTGCTGACGTGGTCGCGGCTCGCCCGGCGGAGAAGGACGTCTGCCGGAACCACTTGAGCCTGCTGAGTGACTCGCTGCTCCCCTGCAACTTTGGAACATCTGAGCCCAGCTGAGTGACTCGCGGCTCTCTTGCAACTTTGGAACGCCTGAGCCCTGCTGAGTGACTCGCGGCTCCCCTGCACCTTTGGAACATCTGAGCCCAGCTGAGTGACTCGCGGCTCCCTTGCAACTTTGGAACTCCTGAGCCCCGCTGATTGACTCGCGGCTCCCCTGAAGATCGTAAGACCTCCGACATCTTGCTTGAGCCCTGCTTAGTGTCTCGCGGCTCTCTGACTCTCCTGGTCCTGCTGGACCCCCAAAGAGCGCATCGTATCCCCCGGCTCGAGGATTGAGAGCTGTGCACCGGATACGCACCGATATTGACATTGAGCCATAAGACTGTCCCGCTACCCCTACCCTGACCGAGAGTTTATGGGCCCTTGCCCTATTTGTAAATACCTGCCTTTGCCGATCATAAAGATCCTTTTGAATCACGAGATAAAGAAACGTTCTTAAGAAGCTACGGTGTGGTGTCTCTTTGACGTGTGGTGCTGGTATAGTGTGTACGATCCTAGATTCGAGACTTTCCCCCTGAGAAGTCTCCCGCCAGGGCTCGAGTTTGTACTTAGGAAGGTGGGCCCCAGGGTGATCAGGTACACTTCCTGCTCGCTCCTGAGGTCGCCGTCCAACATTGATGGCAAGCGACGGGATACGAGCCGCAATCTAGAGATCGTACAGTACACGACTAATGCACTACCGAGCAAAGACGGCAGAAGAAATCATCATGAGCACCATTGAAGTCGACGCGAGTACCGCATTCCGTGTAGAACAACTGGAGGAGTACACGCACAAAGAACTGAAGGAATTCTGCAAAGAACTGGGAATCGCTACCACTGGCCTCAACACAAAGGAGGACATGCAGAAAGCATTGAAAGCTTGGGTGGAGTCCGGAGTCCCCCGCACAGAAGGAGCAGTGGCGCAGCCAGACGAACCGGGACTCCCCCAGACAGAAAGCAGCAGCAGCCCGGTACGAAGCATCGTACCAGACGGGGGCCTACCCCCGGAAACACTCGCGGATCGAGAAAGAAGTCGCACCACGAGCTCGAGATGGCAAGACTGAAGATCGAAGGCGAAATAAAATTGGCGGAAAAGAAACTTGCGATCGAGCAAATGAAAGTACAAGGAGAATTGGAAGAGAAGAAGCTCCAGCGGGAGCATGAAGGGAAGAGACTTCAGCTGGAGCACGAACGAAGCTTGAAGGAGCTCGAGCTCAAGGCAAGGACCGAAGAAAACCGGCCCCCGGGGAGCCGAGAGACCGGACCCCCGGCAGAGCCGAAGGTCCACATCCCCAAAGATGTGGTCAAAGAATACTACAAGAATGACGACATCCAACAATGGTTCAAGGCCTACAAAGTTGCCATGACCTCCCACCGAGTCCCACAGAAAGATTGGGGGGCCGGATTGTGGGGTCGATACCTGAGCGAAGGGAGAGACACCCTGCTCGATCTCCCGTCGTCCGTGCAGACTTCCTACAGCCACATGAAGGAGGCCCTCCTGACGAGATACGGCCTCACCCCAGAAATGTACCGCCAGCGGTTCCGGGATTGCAAAAAGATTCCTAGTACCACCTGGGTGGAGTACGTAAACTTTTTTAGCAGAGCATTCGAAGGATGGGTCAAGGGCAGCAAATTGACCACAATGGAAGAACTAACTGACCTTATGCTGTGGGAACATTTGTCCACGAATTGTTTTGTGGAACTACGCCAGCATCTGCTCGACTTATTTTTAAAAAGACAACAGTCCTTAGACAACCGGGAGATTTTGGAAAAATAAATATAGACCAAATGGAACTATATTTTTATAAGAAATGTCCAGCCGGACAATTTATTATCTTGATAGAAACAATCATGAAACAATAGGACACAAAGTGTGATAGAAGCAGGACACCAGCCGATGTCTGACTAACACACTAGAGACACATAAACAAGGGGAAAAGGTTGAGCAGGCAACAATAGGTCATCTGAATATTATAAATCATAAAACAGACAATCCACATTAATACACATATGCATGTAAAATTCGTGTCAGCTATGCATTTAGTGCATTTCAGGTCGACGACGTTTCGAACCTTAAACAATAATGGTTCATCCTCAGGACAAGGAATAATTGCCTAAAGAATTCACAATCATAATTGTCCCCACTGCGTGGAAATCAATATGCCATATCATAACAGGAAATTTTTAGAAGAGAAAGGGAAACATAAAAGAATAACCATGTCAGTAAGTCAGTCCCTTATTACAACTGCGTATAAAGTGCATGACTCATACCATGCCAAAGTGTCGGCGGCAACGGAGTGTAATGCATGCTCAAATCAGGCAGTGTGTTGGAAACGAGGTAGGAGGCACGATGTCCACATGGTGACTCAAACTTGCTCATGCTTAATAAAAACGGGGGACAAGGTGAAGTGAATAGTTGTTGCGCAGTTGAAATATAAACGGAATTGTGACCTGAGTGACAACCTACAGGGTGGAGTCGCAGGAAATAACGGTACTCTAGGAGTGTGAATCAATTCAGGCTTACCGGGGGAGTGAGGCTGGAAGGGATAACAGCACAAACCAAAATTTGGGGCTGTCTTCTGCAATTCTATGAGGGTGGTGGGGGGGAAAAAATATTAAATTAGGTCGCTGAACGGTCAGGAGACCCATGAAGATAAACCCACCAAAGGCAAAAATCTTACCGGTTGGGTGAGTCCAATTCTCTATATTGCAAATCTATGGGAAAAAGGTGCAAATGAATGGGGCTGTTCGTGTGCACACAAACAAGGAACCATAGGTGCTCTATTGAATGGGCTTACCGGTGAGGGAGAATACCTCCGTTTGAATATCTGTTGAAAAATAATTAAATAAGTCCCCGACAATAACGCTTGCAGGTGTGGGATCATATGCGTGATCCATCTAAGTATCAGCACGATCTTACCGGGAAAAATACGGAGCAGGTCCGCAATGGGGTTCCTTGCTGGCGCGTAATATCAACACAAATCGTGCTCGGAGAAGTGAAGGCAATATGGGTGTCGCGCTGATACTTAGATGGACACGCATATGATCCCACACCTGCAAGCGTTATTGTCGGTGACTTATTTAATTATTTTTCAACAGATATTCAAACGGAGGTATTCTCCCTCACCGGTAAGCCCATTCAATAGAGCACCTATGGTTCCTTGTTTGTGTGCACACGAACAGCCCCATTCATTTGCACCTTTTTCCCATAGATTTGCAATATAGAGAATTGGACTCACCCAGCCGGTAAGATTTTTGCCTTTGGTGGGTTTATCTTCATGGGTCTCCTGACCGTTCAGCGACCTAATTTAATATTTTTTCCCCCCCACCACCCTCATAGAATTGCAGAAGACAGCCCCAAATTTTGGTTTGTGCTGTTATCCCTTCCAGCCTCACTCCCCCGGTAAGCCTGAATTGATTCACACTCCTAGAGTACCGTTATTTCCTGCGACTCCACCCTGTAGGTTGTCACTCAGGTCACAATTCCGTTTATATTTCAACTGCGCAACAACTATTCACTTCACCTTGTCCCCCGTTTTTATTAAGCATGAGCAAGTTTGAGTCACCATGTGGACGTCGTGCCTCCTACCTCGTTTCCAACACACTGCCTGATTTGAGCATGCATTACGCTCCGTTGCCGCCGACACTTTGGCATGGTATGAGTCATGCACTTTATACGCAGTTGTAATAAGGGACTGACTTACTGACATGGTTATTCTTTTATGTTTCCCTTTCTCTCCTAAAAATGTCCTGTTATGATATGGCATATTGATTTCCACGCAGTGGGGACAATTATGATTGTGAATTCTTTAGGCAATTATTCCTTGTCCTGAGGATGAACCGATATTGTTTAAGGTTCGAAACGTCGTCGACCTGAAATGCACTAAATGCATAGCTGACACGAATTTTACATGCATATGTGTATTAATGTGGATTGTCTGTTTTATGATTTATAATATTCAGATGACCTATTGTTGCCTGCTCAACCTTTTCCCCTTGTTTATGTGTCTCTAGTGTGTTAGTCAGACATCGGCTGGTGTCCTGCTTCTATCACACTTTGTGTCCTATTGTTTCATGATTGTTTCTATCAAGATAATAAATTGTCCGTCTGGACATTTCTTATAAAAATATAGTTCCATTTGGTCTATATTTATTTTTCCAAAATCTCCCGGTTGTCTAAGGACTGTTGTTTTTTTAAAAATAAGTATTCACCCAAAGTCCTTAGCATATTGCGCCCTGGGTTCCCTTGTTCTGTTCAAATAATAGCATCTGCTCGACAGCAAGCTCGCAGATCCAAGGAAGCTGGCCGTCGAGGCGGATCTCTGGGTGAACACCCGGGTCGCCCGGGGCCCCGTAGGTGACTACCCCCGCAACAATCAAGGACCACCCTGCCAGAGGGGGGGGGAAACCCGGGAGGAGCCAGGGACGCCCAGTCCGGTCCCCAGCGTACCCCCCCGAGAAACCCACCGCCAAGTTTCCCCACACCTCCACCAGCTGCTGCCGGTCCCCCAGGTAGGCAGCACCGAGTGACCATCACATGTTGGAGATGTCAAAAGCCCGGGCACTACGCCAGCGATCCCCAGTGCCCCATGAATCAGATCCCACGTATCCCGACCACAACTCCCCCGGCTTAGCAGATAGCGAATGTAGCCCTAGGGGAGGAATTTGAGGACACCGAGGGATGGGAACCTACTGCCATGACCCTAGTATCCCTGGGAGATAGAGAGATGGTCCCCGGGAATGCCCTGCCTACCAACACCAAGAAGTACCACCAGTTAGTAACAGTGAATGGCCACCGAGTGGAGGCCCTCCGTGACACCGGAGCCAGCATCACAGGTGTCCTTAGCCATTTAGTGCGAGAAGACCAGATCCTGCCCAATGTCCTGTGCCCTGTAATATCAGCAGATAACGTTGAGAGCTTGTGTAAGGTAGCCCTGATACCATTCGAGTGGGAAGGAGTAGCAGGTAAATTGAAAGTAGCAGTACAGACCTCCCAGCCGGTCGACTGCCTCCTGGGGAACGACCTGGAAAGTTCTCCATGGAAGCAGGTCGAGCGACGAACCCACCTCGGGATGATGGGTCTCCCCGAGTGGGTGTGCGCCACCACCCGATCTATGGTAGCCCGACTGCCCCCCGCAGGGGAAGTCGAGGACGAAACTGCCAGCCTCCCCCCTGTGGATGACAACAGGGCCGAGCCAGCCGAGACCTCCGACCTCTCCCCACGAGGAGAGGATGTCGCTGACGATGAACACCTACCCCCCGACCCCGCACAGATCACCGAGCTGGGTGATCTGCCCAAATTGGCGCAGTGGCGCCACGAGGGGGGCCCCTCCCGAGAGGAGTTCTGCCGAGAGCAAGCTACCTGTCCTTCCCTGGTCGGACCCCGGCAACAGGCCCAAACCCAGGCCGCGGGCGACCAAACCGGAACACATTGGCTGTACTGGGAGAATGACCTCCTGTACAGCGAACAGAAGTCGGCGGAGCTAGGGTCAGCCCGAGTGCTGGTGGTACCCCTACGCTTCCGAGACTTCCTCCTGGGCTTGGCCCACGATGTACCCCTAGCCGGCCACTTGGGCCAAGACAAGACGTATGGCCGCCTGGTCACGCACTTCTATTGGCCCAAGATGAAAGCGAACGTAGAGGCCCACTGCAAGTCCTGTCCCACGTGCCAGGCTAGTGGAAAAAGCGGAGGAAAGCGCAAGGCTCCCCTCCAACCATTCCCCGTCTTCAGTACCCCCTTTGAGCGGGTCGGAATTGACATTGTGGGGCCACTGGACCCCAAGACTTCTCAAGGTCACCGCTTCATCCTCGTCCTAGTGGACCATGCCACTCGTTACCCTGAATCCATCCCCCTACGCACCGCCACGGCCCCCGTGGTGGGCCGGGCGCTGATGGGAATCTTTTCCCGTGTAGGATTTCCCCGAGAAGTTGTGAGTGACCGCAGGATGAATTTTATCTCCCGGTACATGACCTCCCTTTGGCAGCAATGCGGAGTGTCCTATCGGTTCACCACTCCGTACCACCCCCAAGGAAATAGCCTAGTAGAGCGGTTTAACCGGACTCTGAAGGGGATGATCATGGGCCTAGAGGAGCCCCTCCGGCGTAAGTGGAACGTCTTGCTCCACTGCCTCTTGTTCGCCTACCGGGAAGTTCCCCAGAAATCCTTGGGGTTCAGCCCGTTTGAATTACTGTACGGACACCCTGTCCGGGGGCCCCTCAGCTTGGTCAGAGAAGGTTGGGAGACGGCACCCCGAGACCCCCCTCAGGAGGTGTTCCGGTACATTTTGACCCTCCGAAACCAGACTCGGAAGTTCCGGGAGCTGGCCGAGGCCAACCTGGAAGCGAGCCAGGAGGAAATGAAGCGCTGGTACGACCAGAATGCCACTCTGGTCGAATTCCAGCCGGGCCAGCAGGTATGGGTCATGGCCCCAGTAAAACCTTGCGCCCTCCAAGATAAGTGGACGGGCCCTTCAAGGTGATCGAGCGGAAAAATCAGGTCACGTACTTGGTGGACGTCCAGTCCCCCCGGATCCCCCTGCGGGTCCTACACGTGAACCGCCTCAAGCCTCACTTCGTGCGGACGGAGCTGAGTTTACTGTTGGCCACAGATGACGGGGCGAAAGAGGAAACGGAGCCTCGCCCTGACCTCCTGTGCACCAAAGAGAAAGATGGCTCCGTGGACGGAGTGAACCTCTCTCCCTCCCTCACCCTCCAACAACGAGAAGACTGCCGCCAGCTCTTGGGGCAGTTCTCTGACCTGTTTTCCCTCGTCCCCAAAGTCACTGACTGTTGTGTCCACGACATGGACACCGGAGACCGCCCGCCGGTGCGACACCGAGCCTACCGAGTCCCCGATCGAGTCCGGTCCTGCATCCAGGCCGAGGTCTAGAAGATGTTGTCCTTGGGGGAGGTCGAACCCTCAGACAGCCCCTGGGCCAGCCCAGTGGTGCTGGTCCCGAAAGCCGCTGCCCCGGGTGTCGCCCCTGAACTGAGGTTCTGCGTGGACTACAGGGGGCTCAATGCCATCACCCGAGCCGACGCTCACCCTATCCCCCGCGCCGATGAGCTCATTGACCGTCTCGGGTCTGCTCATTTTCTCAGCACCTTTGACCTGACCTGCGGACACTGGCAAATTGCGCTCACAGAGGGAGCCAAGGAGCGGTCCGCCTTCTCCACCCCGGATGGGCACTATCGCTTTCGCGTGATGCCCTTCGGGATGAAAAATGCCCCGGCCACTTTTCAGAGACTAGTAAACAGAGTCCTGGCCGGGTTGGAAGAGTTTAGCACCGCATATCTGGACGATATCGCGGTTTTCAGTTCAGAATGGAGTGAGCACCTCCAGCACCTCCGGAGGGTGCTGATGGCCCTGCGCCAGGCAGGCCTCACAGTGAAAGCGAGCAAATGTCAGATTGGGCAAGGATCGGTGGTCTACCTGGGACACCAGGTCGGAAGCGGGCAAGTCGCCCCTCTACAGCCTAAGATCAACGCCATCTTAGCCTGGGAACCACCAACCACCCAAACAGAGGTCCGAGCCTTCCTGGGCCTCACCGGCTACTACCGGAGGTTCATCAGGAGTTACGGCAGCCTCGTAGGTCCCCTCACAGAACTAACGCCCAAAAAGCAACCCCAGAAGGTGCAGTGGACCCCAGCCTGCCAAGGGGCATTCGACGCCCTCAAGAAAGCCATGTGTACTGCCCCGTGCTTCGGGCCCCTGACCACTCCAAAGAGTTTGTGGTACAAACTGATGCTTCGGAACACGGCATTGGGGCCGTACTATCCCAACTGAATGAGGAAGGACTAGACCAGCCCGTAGCCTTCATTAGCCGGAGGCTACTCCCCTGAGAGCAGAGGTGGAGCACCATCGAACGAGAAGCGTTCGCAGTAGTCTGGGCCCTAAAGAAGTTACGGCCCTACTTGTTCGGAACCCATTTCCGAGTCCAGACAGATCATCGACCATTGCGGTGGTTGATGCAGATGAGGGGCGAGAACCCCAAACTGCTGCGATGGTCGATCTCCCTCCAGGGAATGGATTTCACTGTAGAGCATCGCCCTGGTACCAACCACGCCAACGCTGACGCCTCTCTAGGTTCTTCCGCCTCAGCGAAGAGAACCCCCAATAGGATGGGTAGTTCTCCCCGACTTTCAGCTGGGGGGGGACGCATGTTAGACCTGGCCTCGTGGCGTGGTCCTCCCTGACCCTGAGGCACCCCCTTCCGAGCTGTACCCCACAACAGACCCCTGAGCCCCCGGCCAAGTTAGCCCTTCCCTCCATGTTACACACACCCGTCCCCGGACTGCCCCGTCCGTGCCTCCATCTTCCCGGCCCATAGGCCCTGTGTGCCCACTTTACGGCATCTAAGATGGCCGCCCGATCCAGCGCGGCCTAGGCCGAGAGGCGCCACCCTGGCTGGAGGACAGCGCGCTCCCCTTGAGTGAGAGAGGGAGGAGCAGTTTCTCTCACACCTCTGACCTCCCCTCGAGAGATGGGTTTCGATCGCCCCTCCGGCCACCCTGAGGGCTGGCTCCACGCCTGCTGGGTGTCTGGGACTCCTCCCGAACCTGACATGAATGAATCAAAGGGACGCGTGGCAGGAAACCCCAACAAGCGGCCCCCAGGTGTCAAGACCCCCGCATACCAGAACCCCAAGGATCAAAGAGGAGCAGTCCTATAACTGGGGATGCTTCGGGACTATCGGGCAGATTCGACTCTGGAACGACGAGAGCCCTGCTGACGTGGTCGCGGCTCGCCCGGTAGAGAAGGACGTCTGCCGGAACCACCTGAGCCTGCTGAGTGACTCGCGGCTCCGCTACAACTTTGGAACATCTGAGCCCAGCTGAGTGACTCGCGGCTCTCTTGCAACTTTGGAACACCTGAGCCCTGCTGAGTGACTCGCGGCTCCCCTGCACCGTTGGAACATCTGAGCCCAGCTGAGTGACTCGCGGCTCCCCTGAAGATCGTAAGACCTCCGACATCTTGCTTGAGCCATGCTGAGTGTCTCGCGGCTCTCTGACTCTCCTGGTCCGGCTGGACCCCCAAAGAGCGCATCGTATCCCCCGGCTCGAGGATTGAGAGCTGTGCGCCGGATACGCACCGATATTGACATTGAGCCATAAGACTGTCCCGCTACCCCTACCCTGACCGAGACTTTATAGGCCCTTGCCCTATTTGTAATTACCTGCCTTTGCCGATCATAAAGATCCTTTTGAATCACGAGATAAAGAAACATTCTTAAGAAGCTACGGTGTGGTGTCTCTTTGACGTGTGGTGCTGGTATAGTGTGTACAATCCTAGATTCGAGACTCTCCCCCTGAGAAGTCTCCCGCCAGGGCTCGACTTTGTACTTAGGAAGGTGGGCCCCAGGGTGATCAGGTACACTTCCTGCTCGCTCCTGAGGTCGCCGTCCAACAGAGAGGTTCTACGTTGAGAGGAGGATTGGGGAAGACCAGGGGATGGGAGGGGAGTATAAGCCTGGGAGTGGTGTGGGTGTTAGGTGCAATATGTGCTGGACTGAAAGGGGGAGAGGGGGAAGGGGGGTGGGGGGGTAGGTGGAGGCAGGGTATGCGGGGCCAGGGGGGAAGTGGGAGTGGTGAGGTAGATGGGCATGCAGTTTACGAAGGCTGTGGAGGAGATATGCTGGGCATTGTTTGATGAGGGGCTGGTAAGATGGAGAGGAGGAGTAATAGGGAATGTCGTAATTGGTCGGTCATTAGGGGATGTGGGGTTTTGGCGGAGTGAATCGTGGTTGTGCCTGGGGGATGGTTCAGGTGAAGAGGGAAGGGTAGGATTAAAGGTGAGTTGAGTGTTGTTACGGGCAGGAGTTTCAAGGAGGAGCAGAGTAAGACTCTGGGGGGCAGAGGAGAGTTGGCGGGGGTCTGGATGGGGGCAGGTGAGGAGAGTTGGAATTGGATAGCACTAGGGGGTGGTTCGAGTGCGGCTGACAGGGTAGGAGCATTTGCCAGGGGACTGTCATTTTGGAGAAGGTTGGGAGTAGTGGCGGCCGAGGGGGGTCCAGAGGGGGATTGGGACTGAGAGGATGTTGGAGGGGGAGTAGAAAGTGAGGGGGATTGGGACTGAGGGGATGTTGGAGGGGGAGTAGAAAGTGCCAGGTGGTCGGACAGAGTGTTGAAAAGGAGTTTGAAGATTAGGAGGTGCTTCTCAGAGGCTTGGATCAGGATATTTCCCGTTTTGTAGATGGAAATGGTTAATTCACCAGGAAAAAGAGAGGAGGGGGTAGTGGCGAGCTTATGACCATGAGGGATTTTAATCGAGCAAGAAACTGGAAGGTGTTGTAGGAAGGTGCTCTTCCATTTAGATGGGCGTTTGGTGTAGAAAATGTAGTTAGTTTTAATGGGGGATGTGAGGCTGTGATAGGTATCTCAATGGGGGCTTCAGGATGACGGGTGAGGAGTTTATGTTTGAAGTCCTTTTTGGCATTTTTAGAGAGGATGGAGGGGTATGGAATTGCCCAGGAGTTGGGACCATGTTTGATGAGTGAGGGGGGATTGTTAGTTAGATCCTGAGTGGGGGAGGTGTGTAGGTGGTGTTGAGGTCGGACAAGGTGGTGAGGCTATATTGGGGGATAAGAAAATAAAAAGGGGAGAGTGGACAGGGAGGGGCAGGCAAGGAGGTGGGGGTAATAGCGGAGGGAGGTTATAGTGTGTAGTGATGCATGGGAGGATATGAGAGGGGCAGGGGAGGGAAGTTCTATCTGGGTCTTTATCAGGCAGGGTGGTGAGTATAGGAATGGGAGATGCAGTGATAGCACGTATGAAGGTCGGAGAAGTGCGGAGTGATAAGGAGAGTACGTGAGAGAATTGTGCAGGATACCAGGGGGGACAGGATATCCACTGATTTTGTTAGAGCTAAGATTTATCTCTCAAAAATCAGCTTTAAATATATATGCAAAATTATGAGGTTTCAAAATACACATAGTTTTGTGTTGAATAGACACTTTTAAATTTTGGTGAACACGACTAATTCAACCAACCAAAAGTGTTGAATTTATTAGGTTGGGCTCCACACAGGAGAGCTACTTACAGGTGGGTGAAGAGCTACCAGTGGCTCAGGAGCTACTCATTGGAGAAGCCTGGCTAAGGAACATCGATCATCATGATTTAATCAGCATGGCAGGTCTACTTTTAGTGGGGCACAGGGAGTTGTTAGGTTTATGACCGAGATTGACCTCAATGGAAGAAGAAGAGGGAAAACTATCCAGAGTCAAGTGCCCAGTATGAGCGCCTAAGCATTGAGTACTCGAGATATTGGAATTTACCCCTTTGTAGTTAAGCGCCCATAAAGGCACATGACTGGGAATTTGCTTATGGTGATTAGCAGTGGGAACATCATCGGATATGGGATTGGCACCCTTATTCACAGGAGTCACTGACTAGATACAGCAGCAGATGGTCTGGAAATGGTTGCTGGTAGATGAATGTGTCCAATAACTGCAATTGTGTT
Organism: Lissotriton helveticus; assembly: GCF_964261635.1. Taxonomy (NCBI): domain Eukaryota; kingdom Metazoa; phylum Chordata; class Amphibia; order Caudata; family Salamandridae; genus Lissotriton; species Lissotriton helveticus. Next base: position 1,546,282,259 of record NC_136061.1, read on the forward strand.
GCTAAAAGCTAGAAGCTGTTTCAAAGAATTGGTCAGTGATGTAATCATGGATTTTAGAAGCCCCTACCTCAGTTTTCAAATCTAAGATAAAAGCAGTGTAAGAGGCCTGGTAAGAGGAGATGGGAACAGAAACATCAGGTGCCGTGGAAGAACGCACCAAATTATTTGCGACATCCTAATCGTTCGTCATCTCGGCCAATGGGGCAAAGCGGTTACTGCAAGGTAAAGCATCCTCAAATTTAGACTGTAGTTGCTAGACAGAATTGGACTGTACTAGTGATGTTCGGGGAGATTTATAAAGCGCACATACACCAACAGGTCTTTTGATGCTAAGTTGGCTCAAGTGCGTTTGTTAACAGTGAGTGTGCTTTACCCACAGTATGTTGCTCCTGGGCCTGAAGAGTATAGGCCATATGTATGAAGGTACCCATTTGCAATTCTGAATTACCGATTTTTAGCGAATCGCAAACTCAGAATTGCAAATTGGTATGTATGTAATAAATTGCAATTAAATAGCGATTTGGTAAAAATCGCTATTTAATTGCGAGATTCCCAATAGCAATTCCTTAAGCATAAGAAATGGCAATTTTGCGATTTCTTAACGCAAAAAATCGCAATTTTGCGAATTTTTCAAATCTGCCAATCGGAAACTCAGGTGCAGCTTGATGACATCACAACCAGGAAGTGTGACTTCCCATGCTGCACCTGAGATGCTGAGTCACAGTCAGAGAGAAGGAGTGGTGGAGATGGAACTGTGCAGTTTTCTACAGAATGGCTGAAACTGGAGGCATGGCCAGCCAGGAAACTCAGCAGCAGCAGCAGAGTGACGGTGCAAGGAAGAGAAAGCAGAAATTCTCAGAGTCAGAGTTGGAGGCATTAATTCAGGAAATGGTGCTCAGCCATGCGCTACTATTTGGAAAAAAATCACTGAGGGTGCCGGAGTCTCGCAAGAGGCGCATTTGGGCTGACATACAGCAGAAAGACAATGCAGTGGGGGTGACACACAGGAGTGTCGATGAACGGAGAAAGCGATGGTACGATCTGCGCCAGTGCTCGAAGGAGAAGTTGGCTGCCAGGTTGGAGCAGTCCAGGAACACCGGTGGAGGGACCTCAACAGTCTCTGACTCTACACCTCTGGAAGAACTGGTGGAGTGGACCCTGCAACCAGAAAGTGTCATGGGCGTGGCTGATCTCGACAGCTCTGAGCAACAAGTACCAGGACCAGGTAACAAGCATGCCATCCCACCCCTGACACCCCCAAACATCCCCCAGCAGCGACCTAGGGGCAGGAGTAAGTTTGTAGTCCAGAGCAGGTACACCGGCACACACAGCAATGCATTATGGGAGATGTAGTAACATGAACAGTGAAGTGGTGCCTTGTCACCCAGCTAGTCCCCAATTGCATGTGCACGTCAGGAAAGAAAAGTACATGACACATGTAACCCCAAACAGTGAAATGTATTAATTGACAAGTGCAAGTGAGAACAGTTAATGAATGTGTGCATTTAAGTCCACAGCACCATCTGCAGCACAGCCTACAGGCAGTGGGACACTGGCCGAAAGTCCAAACTTAGGAGACGCAGGGCATGAGGAGAACACAGATGGGAAGGACATCCCCGTCATCCCTCCGAGCCAACGCAGGAGACATGTAGTCAGACCACTACCCCCATTGGAGGGCGAGGCCGAGGACAGCGACGTCAATGTGCACCCAGAGCCAACATCGCCACAGTAACAAGTCGGTGCACGTGCTGACCAACTCCCACAAAGCACAACCAGGCGCAGGCCTCGCACACCCAGAAGTGCTGCAGATCTGGCGGAGGGAACAGTCTTTGCCGTCCTGGAGATGCATATGTTGAAGGTGCAGCGCCTGCAAGCAAAAAAGATTAAATCTTTACAGAGAGAAGTGAGGGCAGGCTTCAGGGGCATGACGGGTGAACTTACGGGTGCCCTGCAGGCACTCTGTGAAGAACTAAGAGCAGACCGTGCTGCAAGGCGCCGAGAATTGCAGAGCATGGACCTCTACACACGGGCCATGAACCGCCTGGCCTCTGCCACCAAGGTCCTCTCCAGGTGCAGCATACACATGCAGCGCAATGTGGCACACGGTAGCCAGGACGTAGCTAGGGCACTGGTGCAGGTTACAGCTGCTGTAGACGAGCTGCGGGCAATGCGTACAACTGGGCCAGGAGTCCTAACTCCCACTGAAGCAGACGCAGTCAGGGCGGAACAGCAACACCACGCACCCATCATGGAGAGGCACCGTAGTAGCAGAAACAGTCGGCCTACCATGCCTAATGAGGAGGACACTGTGCAACCACCAACAGGGGCTTCATCTCGCCAGCGCCGCATGTGAGGTGCAAAGTTTGTGACCACTGGAAGGGGGCAGCTAGCCACTTGACTTGTACACTATCTCCTGTTTACACACTTGCACTGTGACTTTAACATGTGCAGGAAATATGGAGTGTGATTGGTTGGCTTTCAGGCTGTGGGACAAAATTGATCCTGCAGTTAAGGAATTAAACACAGTTGCACGCATGAGATCTGGCATTGTGTCATACTTTCTTTACCTAGAAATAGTTGTGTGTTATCTCAGCTCCCCTCTGGCGTCCAGCTGCTGCACCAGCTACACCAGCTGGCATACGTCCTGGGCCAGGCCCCTCCACGTCTGAGGAATCCGATTCACTGACCTCCACTGGTGTGCCTTTCTTGGTGGCGATGTTGTGCAGCATGGCACATGCTACCACTATCTTGCAACAGGTCTGGGGGCTATATTGTAGTGCCTCTCCGCTCTTGTGGATGCATGTGAATCTGCTCTTCAGTGTCTGAAATGTGCGTTCAATGGTGCCTCTGGTTGCTATGTGTGCTCTGTTGTATCACCGCTCCCCTGCGTTGGCAGGATTCAGGTAGGGCATCAGTATGAAATCCCGTACAGCATATGCACTGTCATCTGTGGGGTAGGATGGATATGGTTAAACAATGTCCTGCACATGCTATCCTTAACAAGTGTGGCCTCTGTTCAAATGCATTTACCTAGTAGATATCCCTCGCCAAACTTCCCACTTGTGAGTCTACGGTGTATCCCACTGTGGCGGAAAATGTAAGAGTTGTGCGTGCTGCCAGGGTATTTGGCAACAAGGTCCGTGATGATGTGTTTGGCATCACAAACCACCTGTATGTTCAGTGAATGGTAGCATTTGCGGTTTCTGAACAGGTACTCATTCCGGGAGAGGGGGATATTGCAACGTGTGTCCCATCTATACACCCGATGACGTGGAGAAATTGGGCTATTTGATAAAAGTCCTGTTTGGTCTGGTCTAGTGCCTGTGGGGTGCTTGGGAAGTAAATATGGTGTTGCATCCTCTGTACCATGGCATCAAGGAACGCATGGAAAAAGCGTGATAGTGCACTTTGTGACACCCCTCCTGCTGAAGCTATCACCCCCTGAAAACTGCCTGATGCCAAGAGGTGTAGTGAGCACAGGACCAGGATGTGAGTGGGGATGGAATGTGTCCTGCATGTGGGGTGTTCTAGGAAGGGTTTGAGTTCCTCAATTAAATCATGGATACTAACTTCATCCAGTCTGTAGTGTTTGTAGATGTCCTCCTCTGTGCGCTGGAAGATTGTAATGCGCGCACGGAATATCCTCTCCTGGCGTCTCCTCCTTTGTGCAGCAGCTCTGAGTCGCATCCTCCTGGCTATCACGTACAGCCCAGCCACTGTGGAAAAAAGTCTGTTGCATTCTGGGACTCCTTAAATAGTTTGCACCTGGTTACCAGCTGCTCCTACTTTTTTTTTTTTAAAGAATTTTATTGATTTCTCCATCCAACATACCATCACTCCATTATCATATTCTAGACCATTGCGCAGATGGCCCTAAATCCAATCTGTAAAATAACGTGACGCAACTTACAACATTCTTCTCCTATCTACCCTACCCGCCTCCCTCTCTACCCCCACCCCCCTTGTCAGTGTGCCCTCGCCTACCCCCCCTCGTCTAGGCATGTAATCAGGGATTCTGTTTGTCTAACATGATAGAACAAAGAGTAACATCATCCTCAATCGCAGTAGACAGTAAGTTCCTCCTAGTGATTCATGTGTGCTCTGGGCTCAGCCCTGATTTCGCAAATCTTCTCAACCTAGAGTGTGTGTTGACTCCTCACGTTAGGTGTTGAGGTGTCCCCTTCCCCACTAGACTCCTCAATGTTCCCCGTGCCGGCCTCCGTGTCCTGAGCCATTCCTGCATCTCCTTCGTCTTCCCTATCCTCTTCCACCGGTGACTGTAGCCCCGCTACCAATGCCCCCCACGCTCTTGCCGCCTCTAGCGCCTTATCATTAGCGGTACGTCTGGCTAACTGCAGACGAAGCGTTCCCTCATGGCCCGCCCAGGCCAAGAAACTCGCCCGCCATCTTTGAAAGTTAGGTCCCGCTCTCGCTTTCCAATGCATGGTAAGCTCCCTTTTCGCCATTATCAACCCCAAATCATAAAACTTGCTAGTACTTCTAGTGTTAGGTGTGAGCGGGAACCAAAGCAAAAGGCAGTGTACGCTCTGTTGCTCGGTTCAAACACGCTACTACTTCGGACCAGTAGGATCCCAATCCCGCACAGGCCCAAAACATGTGGCCAAAGTCGGACCCTCCGTATTGCACATAGGGCACTGCGATTGAGTGCCCCCGAAGTACTGCTGAATTTTAACCGGCGTTAAATAGGCCCTATGTAAAGTACAAAATTGGGTCAGTTGAAACCTGGTGTTGCGCGTGCCCTTCCAGGCCCTCCTCAGCAGCTGCGACCATGTCGTCTTGGGTATGGATCTGCCGAGGTCCTCCTCCCACTTGCCCTTTAGTCTATCCAGAGGCGAGAGCCCTTCCGTGGACAATCGCCTTTATAGGCAGGTGACAGCTTTGAATGTGCCCGCAGCCATAGTAATGTATTGACAGCCCAACGAAGTCGGGGGCTCCGACACCCCCATCTTCCACTGTTTTTGAATTCCTGCCACAAGGGCGGCGTGCAATAAAAAGTCTTCCCTCGGTAAGTCGAATGTACTCTGCAAATCGTGGAAGGGTAAGAGGATTCCGTCTTTGTACAAATCTCCAATCCTGTGGAGCCCGTGCTCTTCCCAACCGGCCAGCGCCGACCAATCTCCTCCATGTGGGAGGGCGGTGCACATGCCCAAGGGGATTTCCGGGGCATACGGGTCAATAAAACCTGCCCGTTTCTGGCTTCGCAGCCAGCACAGTCGAAGGGTGCGCTCCTCAAGAGTCAGTTGATCCAGCCTAATTCTCTGCGTAAACACTATGAACGACAACACGTGGCGGGGTATTACTCTGCCCTGTGGTCCGTCTGGGCCTCTAAACTCGCGGTCTATGGCTTGTGTGAGCCATTGCAGCTGTGCTGCTAAATAGTACCACTCAAAGTCTGGGACCGTCAAACCCCCTTCCTCTCTAGGCCTGATCAGTGTGTTCAGCGCTACCTGCCTCCGACCTGAACCCCAGATAAAACCCGTCACCAGTGCTCGGAGCGTCTTGAAGAACGACACAGGTATCCATACCGGTAATGTACGAAAGAAGTAGAGCAACCGCGGGAGTGCCACCATCTTGAGTAGCGCTATCCTCCCAGCCACCGAAAGAGGCAGGGTGCGCCAAAACCCTATGTTCCCTCTCAGTCCCCTCATTGCACCGCCCACATTTCCTTCCAGAAGGTCAGAGGAAGAGTGGTAGACGCGGACACCCAAGTATGGTAAGCACTCAGGTTCCCATCGCAGGTCCCCCATCGTCAGAGGCTGCTGAGCGTCCGGTGTCAAGGGAAACAGGCAGGTCTTGTTCCAGTTCACTTTTAATCCTGACAAGCGGCCAAACTCCTGGAGCAGGGCTCGAGCACCCCGTACAGTGTCCTCCGCACTTGCCAGGTACAGCAAAAGGTCATCTGCATACAGGGATATGTAATGAGTTTCACCGCGTAACAAGACACCTTCATAAGATTGCCCCTGCCGTGCATGCGCTGCCAGTGGTTCGATTGACAGTGCGAACAGCAGTGGTGATAATGAACAGCCGTGACGGGTACCTCTCTACACTAAGCACGCTGCTGATATTACGCGTCCCGTGCGTACTCTGGCTGTGGAAGAATTGTACAACAGCCGGGTCCAGCATATAAAAAGCTCTCCTAGGCCAAATTCCTTCAGTACCCGGAATAAATACGGCCACTCCACACTGTCGAATGCCTTTTCGATATCCACAGACAGCACCGCCGCTCCCGACGATCACTCGCCTCTCTCCCCCATGATCCGTATCAGCTGCCGTGTACATGTAGCTGTATTCCTGGTTGGGATGAAGCCCGACTGGTCTGGGTGTACTAATGTGCACATGTGATCTACTAGTCTCGTGGCTAAAATCCTACTCAGGATCTTATAGTCTACCGTGAACATCGATAGTGGTCGGTACGCCGACCTAGATGTGGGGATTCCGCCCTTCTTCAGTAGCGGCACTATGATCGCTTCTCTGGTGGACAGGGGCAGCCTGCCCAACTCCCATGCGTCACTGTACACTGATTGCAATTGCAGTGCAAGGAGATCTATATATGGTGCGTAAAACTCCACCGGGAGGCCATCTGCCCCCGGCGTCTTTCTCCTGGCCATGTGTTTAACCGCTACCCTGATCTCTCCCAAGGAAATACCTGCTCCCAATTTGGCACCTTGCTCCGGCTCTAGTCGTGGCAGATGTGCTGCTTCTAGGAAGTCATCAGGACCACTTGGCAGTTCCCTCAGCCTACTCTGGTAAAGCGACTTATAATAATCCAGAAATTGGTCATTGACCTCCTTCTGTGAATAAACCAGACTCCCTTCCGGCGTGGTCAACGACACTATTGGGGTCCCCCTAGTAGCTGGGTTGGCCAGCCAAGCCAACAGCGATCCTACTCTATCTATCTCAGCGTAAGCGCGGACAATGTATTCCTTGTAATCAAAGCAGCGGAGCCGCTCAACCTGAACGGCCACTTTCTCCCGCGCCGCCATCACCTCCTCCTGCCTGCCCACGTTCACGTGGCTATCTCTCTCCGCTTGTCGGAGGTGAGTCTCTTCCCGCTCTGTGTCGTGTAGCAGCGTCCTACGCGTCCCTGCGGTGGACGAGATGCACACCCCTCTCACCACAGCCTTGAAGGCGTCCCATTCATGGGCTCTACTCGTCGCTGTCCCTGAGTTTTCTCAAAAGTAATGTTCTATGCCCTCCTTGACCTCTGCGCTGAATACTGGGTCCTCTAGAGCCATTGGGTTCAATCGCCATGTCGTAATCGCTTGTCGTTGTCGCGACCCGGTCACTGTTATCAGACAGGGGTTGTGGTCAGAGAGTGTTCGTGCCAGATACTCACTATGATGCGTGAGCTCTTGGGCCCCCTGTGAATGCAAGATACTGTCAAGTCGTACATGTAAGTCATGCGGAACTGAATAGAACGAGTAGTCCCTGTCAGTGGGATTATGTGCCCGCCAGGCATCCAGAAGGCCCCACGCTTCCTGCCATTCCCGCCGCGCCTTAGCCATTCTGTGTGCCACTGATTGAGCCAGTGGGGGGTGGGAACGATCCAACTCCACATCCATAAAGGAGTTAAAATCCCCTCCATGAACACCGTGCCAGCTAAAAATGAAGCTAACCTCCCAGAAAGCCTCGAAAAGAATGCGGTTTGTTCCGAGTTCGGGGCGTACACACTGCAGAGCGTTACATCTCGCCCATCTAGGCGACCCAATACCACCACAAACCTCCCCTCTGGATCCACCACCGTGTCCATGGGTTGGAAAGAAACCCCTGATCGCACCAAAATTAAAGTTCCCCTAGCAAATGCAGAGTAAGTAGTATAGAACAACTGTCCCCTCCATCTCCTCTGGAGTGCCCGTCCCTCAGCTTGATCAACGTGTGTTTTCTGTAAGAAGGCCACCTGGATCCCCCTACGGACTAAATATGCATGCACTTTATAACGCTTTCTCATGGAGTTCAGCCCCCGCACATTCCAGGTAATACATTTTAGCTCAAGTCGGGTCGCCATAGGAGAGCGCACAACACAGCACAACCCAGTACAGCCTAATGGGCACACTGACAAATCCCCAAAATTCAAAACATCCCCAACTAACCCCCATCCCACCCTTCCCCAGAACAGGTGCCAAAAACCATTGCTACCCATCCAAACCCCTATCCCCACTAGGGGAATACTCTGGGAGCTACCAGAGTCTCACAGGTAATGTGAGGTAGAGGAGGTGACCCTGCACCAACCGAGCCGGACAACGATCACACCATCCCTGCGTGTCGGTAATGCCTCGTACATGGCATCCCCTCCTCTTGACAGTGTCGTACCCCAGGTGTGCCCCCCCTCCCGTGGACCGCCCCTCCACCTCCCACCCCAGCAGGAAACCAAGCTCCCCACCAGCACCATCAATGCCACGCCCTTACTCCTCAATAGTACAAGTCAGCACCAGTTGCATGCCCCCTTACTGTATACATAACTATGCCAAGCATAGTCACTCGTCCAGCAGGCCATCGGCAGTTCCCGGGGTAACCTGAGGCAGGTTTCCAGTTTCCTCTTCGGAACCCTCCGATACCACCTCTTCCGACCCCTGTTGGGATCCAGGATCCACCAGCAAAGCTGCATTGGCGCTCCCGATATGGCGGAAACCGCCTGTAATGCTGCCTGTCTCTCCAGCTCCGTCTGCGATGTCGGTGGTGATTGTTTGCTCAGCATACGTTTCCTGTTGCGACGGCCCCTGCGTGGTTTCCCTTGAGTCTCGGCCTTCTTTTCGCACTTTCCAGCGCCGTCCGTTCCCGCATGATATTTCTCAAGCCAGTGCCATGCGTCCTCCGGCGTGTCGAAGAAGGTCGTCTTCCCGTCCATCATCACTTTCAAGCGTGCCGGGAATAAAAGAGAATATTGTATGCTCTCCTCGTGAAGGGCCCGCTTGACTGCCAAGAAGGAAAAGCGGCTTCGTTGAACCTCCTGAGTGTAATCGGGGTAAAGGGAGACCGAGGCATTGTCCACTCGATATGGGCCAGAAGTCCGGGCATTCTGTAATACATGGGTACTCATAGTACGGCCCGCGGGCTAGGGGCGGCCCGGCAAGCCTTCCCTGGCGGCCCGCAGACCTTGCAGACATCCTACCAATGTATTTTTTTTTCTTTTAAAGATTGTCTGCTGCAGCGCGACTCTGAGAGTCTCTGCTGCTCTGTGGGGGCCAGGGGCGGGTGATTCTCACTTAGCCAGAGTGGAGCTGCATGGGCCTAAGAAGAGGTGGAATACAACAAAGCCTCATTAACATGCAAATTGCCTTTAACGACCTGTGCTTGGGTGCGGCTGTGTGTGTCAGGAAGCTGTCTCACCCGGTGCTGACACACAGGCAGAGTGTGATGAAGAGGGGGACAGAGGGAGGTCGAAGGACAGAGACAGAGGGAGGGATGGAAAGAGAGGGAGAGAGAAAGAGAGAGAGGGGAGAGGGACACAGAGAAAGAGAGACAGAGGGAGGGCAGCGACAGAGGAGGACGATGGAGGGAGTGAGGGTGAGGGAGGGAGTGAGGGTAACAGAGGGAGTGAGGATAACAGAGGGAGTGAGGGCAACAGAGGGAGTGAGGGCGACGGAGGGAGTGAGGGCGACGGAGGGAGTGAGGGCGACGGAGGGAGTAAGGGCGACGGAGGGAGTGTGTGCGAGGGAGTGTGGGCGAGGGAGTGTGTGCGAGGGAGTGTGTGCGAGGGAGTGAGGGCGAGGGAGTGAGGGTGAGGGAGTGAGGGCCGGGGAGTGAGGGCAGGAGTGAGAGGGGGAGGGAGTGGGAGGGAGTGAGATGGGGAGGGAGTGGGAGGGAGTGAGAGAGAGAGAGAGAGAGAGAGAGAGAGAGAGAGTGACAGATAGAGGGCGGGAGACAGAGGGAGGGAGCGAGAGAGAGAGGGAGGGGGAGAGAGGGAGCGAGAGAGGGAGTGAGAGAGGGAGCGAGTGAAGGAGTGAGAGAGGGAGTGAGGGAGGGAGCGAGAGAGGGAGCGAGTGAGGGAGTGAGAGAGAGGGAGTGAGAGAGAGAGGGAGTGAGAGAGAGGGAGTGAGAGAGAGCGAATGAGAGAGACAGACAGACAGGGAGGGAGGGAGCGAGGGAGGGAGAGAGAGAGGAATCAAGGGAGGGAGAGAGGCAGCGAGAGGGAGGGAGAGAGGGATGGAGGGAGGGAGAGAGCGAGAGAGGGAGGGAAGGAGAGAGAGCGAGAGAGGGAGGGAGAGAGGGAGGGAGAGAGGGAGGGAGCGAGGGATGGAGAGAGCGAGGTAGCAAGGGATGGAGAGAAAGAGGGAGCGAGTGAGAGAGAGAGAGGGAGCGAGAGAGGGATGGAGGGAGACAGAGCGAGAGAGGGATGGAGGGAGACAGAGCGAAAGAGGGATGGAGGGAGACAGAGCGAGAGAGGGAGCGAGGGATGGAGATAGATGTGTGTATGCCGGGTGTGGTGGCGCAGTCGAAGGCATCCGCTGCAGGGACCTGTGATCAACCTCATGGTCATAGGTTTTTTTGTTGATATAGCCCCGCCCCCTCCCCCACTGACCCCGCCCCCACCGGTGCGGCCCTCGGAAACAAACCACACTGTAAATTTGGCCCCCGAGAGAAAGTTTGTGAGTACCCATGCTGTAATATAAGGTCACGGTCCTTGTAATGCAGCAGGCATGCAACCACTGGTCGCGGGGAACGACCCAGCGCCGGCGGGCGGGCCGGTACACAGTGGGCCCTCTCCAATGTATAGAACTGTATCAGGCCCTCTGGGACCAGCACATCACGCAGCCAGGTTTCTATATAGGAGACCATGTTGTTCCCCTCGACTTTTTCAGGCAGGCCCACCACCCGTATGTTGTTGCGCCTGTTGCACCCTTCCGCATCTTCGGCCTTCTTCTCCAGCTGCTGCACTCTGCGCAGTAAGTCGCCCACCGCTGCATCCATCGTCTTTTGGGTCGGTTCCAGCCTTTCCAACACAAGTTCCGTGCTTTTGACGCGATCTGCCAGCTTTCCATGATCCATCCGCAGTAATCCCAGGCTTGTGGACACCTGTGCTATGTCGTGGCGTAGTGCCTCCTTCGTGTCCGAGATAGCCTGGAGGATCTGGTCCATCTGCTGCTGCTGCAGCCCCGCTGCCGAGCTGCCAGTCGAGCCCTGTTCCTGGCTGTCGAGGGAGTCCTCATTATGATCAGGTGGTGCCGCCCCCGGCTGACATCGCGGTTTCCCCATGTACCAACCTCAAATTTGATCCTTCAGCGCAGAATGAGAGGTGTAAGTACCCCCAGCTGTACTCTCTGGGGGTTAAGATGTGTGTTCCAGTCCCCCCTTCCGCTTCCGCATTCCCTGACGGTCAGCAGCATGCAGGATGACCCCTCCGTCCACTGAAGGCAGAACATAAGCCAGAGTCGCTAGTCAGCACCGGTCAGAAAGGCGACAAGCTGATTGCAGCCGATGGAAGATTAGCGGTGAATCGTAGTGAAATCCTGTCCCTCATTCACTGATCTAAGGATTTTCACGCCAACCCGGTCCAGGTGACTTATTCGCACTTGAACCCCAGGACTGTCGTGTACTGTACCCCTGTCTTGAGAAAGACCCGCCGCGACCTCAATCACCCAGGCGCCCTAAGGGTCGAAACGTCGACATTTCCTGATTGGCCCTAATATTTCAGAATCCCGACAAATTGACAAGAATTAAATTAGGATTCTGTAAACGTATATTAGTTGATGGCCTTTATGAAAGTCAAATTTGTATATATTTGTATAGATCGTTCATATTGAAATTGATTATTGTATATATTGTAGGTGTCACGTGATCACTATTCACTATTGTCACTTTTTGCACTTGCACTTTTAATAAGATATTGACAGTCAGGTATGTGTTGTTTTGAATGAACTTTGAAAAACATAAAGATAAATTCGCTTCAATACAGGCTTTCTTTTCTTTGATTGTAAGAACCTGTTGTGAATTCATGTCAGAGGGAGGTTTTCTGCATTGCATGTAGACAGCATTTGCGAATTAGTTGTTTTGTTACCCGACAGAACCACTCTATATTTAATTACCAATTACCCAGGTTCTGAGGGACACAGGGTCAACCCCGGCTTTTTGAAAAAGAAAAAAAAAAAAAACCTATTGTAGACCAGGCAATCCGCTCCCAGATGTTACCCCGGTCCTCCAGTTGCTATGCCAGTCGTGTGGAGGCAATCTCCATCAGGGCTCCCTGCTTGCCACCAGGCGGTTCTTCCAGCCCCCACGCTGCCGAGCCGGGTCGGACCCCGACATGGCGTCCCAGAAGCCAGGGGAAGGGGGGGGGGGGAACAAAGCAGCCGCTGCCACACCACCTTCAGGATGATATGTGGCCGCCTCCTTCGCTTCAGGGCGTCCCCGTCTTTCCTGTTTCTCCGAGGACTGGGCCTCCAATGCCAGTTGAGGTTCCTCCTCTCGGCCTCTCCTCACTGCTGGGCCAGGCTCTCCACCCTCCTGGTGCGCAGGGGGCGAGGGGGGGGGGGGGGGGGATGCAAGTGAGTTCTCCCCGAGTCTGTCCCCCGCAATGAATGCACTGTTGGACTGCTCCCGCAGCCGCTCGCCCAGTCCACCTCTGCCCGCAGCCACTCCTTAACACCAGGTCCACGCTCGAGCCCCCCGCTGATACTGGGAGGGCCCCCGCGGTCCCCGACGTCAGGCCCCGCCGTCAGGGCGCCAGTGCAGCCGTGCGAGCCGCCACTCCAAGTCTCCAATGTCCTCCCTCGGGACCGGCCGCCACCCAGGCCGGCAGTCCCAGGCCGTCCCGCACTCCTCACCTCTCTGGGACGCCGCCCTCGGTCCTCGGTGTTTCAGGCACGGCCTAGGTAGGCCCCGACCACTCAGCTCCGCCCATCTCCGCAGGTGAGTCCCCTCCTCATGCAGCCACCTTCCACGCCCCACCTCGGCTCCAAACTCCACCGCTGGTAGGAGGTCGCTCCCCCTGGCGGCCCCCCGGGTACACGAGGCCGGGGATATCAGGCCCTTCACAGGCCGCAATCAAAATGGCCCGTCACTCCGTTCCGAGCTGCAGCAATCAGTGGCGAGCAGCCGCCGGAACCCCTGCCTTGAAGCATCAAATAGTGTGCGGGCACCTCACAGCCTTGGGGGGCCCCCTCTAGAATCGCAAACACCGCCTAGGGAGTCACTAGATCAGGATAATTGACGAGGCCGACACGGAGCTCTCAGCTCACGCGTCCATGCCCGATGGTGCTCAAGCCACGCCCCCCACCTGCTCCTACTTGGTGGTAATTGCGATTCTGTAAATTGCGAATTTCCGGAAATCGCAATTTGTGATTTCTTCATACATTCCATTACAATTTCTTGATTTGTGATTTCACGTTTGCGAATTTCGCACACGAAGAAATCACAAAATGAGAAATCGCTAGGAAATTCGCAGATTTTTGATGCTCGCAAAATAAGGAATCGCATTTTTTGCGAATTCTCATTTTGCGAGGCACTTTTGCTTCATAAATTCGAAATAGCGAATTTTCATTCGCAATCACTGTTTTTGCAATTTGCAGCGTTTGCGAATGAAAATTGGCTTGATACATATGGCCCTATGTTTCTTAAACATCCCCTAGATTTGCTTTTGCTTGTTTGTGCTGCCTGGGGGTGAAAAACTAATGGGGGGAGGACGGGAGGCAGCGGGGGGCTGCAGCGAGTATCTCCTCACATTCAACCAACAGATTGTCATGGCGGTCAAGCACACAATTGCCTCCAGCATGTTTTTTGCAAATTTGTGGTTTTCTTTTTTACCAACTCCCACTCCCCCATCCCCTTCAGTGACATTCCTTTGTCCCCATTTGTAGATGACAAGGGGCGTACACCAGAGCTGAAAACAGAGCTATGAAATGGTGGATTTGAACATTTTCAGTGAGGCAGACTAGACCAATCAAGGCAGCAAGCTTACTTATCAGATCAATTCAAACTGACCCAGTCAAACAGCTTAAGATACTTAGATGAAACTAGGGGTTGCAAGATATAGCAAACAACAGTACATTTTGGTTGGGAAAATAGATGTTAGCGGGAGGTCCAGCCTCCTCCGGGTACGGACGGGCCCGCCCTTGGCTGACGCTTTGTGAAATAGCGCTGTTGATGAATCCCAGGTGAGGGTCCCAGGGTTGTGAGACTTGGAGTCCCTATAGGTGGCGGCAATCAGCTGTGGCGGCTCCCCCGTTAGGCAGATGACAGCCTGGGTTTAGTTATGAAGCCCCCACTTAGCAGGTCTTCAAGAAGGTCTGTCCACCACCCCCAACAAGTGCAAATGGTCCCAAAGGGAAAATTGTCCCCATTAGGTAAGAGAGTTTTGTGTAACACGATTGAAGGCTCAGACGGAGACACCCTAGTTCAGTAATGTTTGAGCTCAGCTCAATCAGGAGAGAGGAGTTAGCCTAACGGCTAGGGCGGTCGACCTCGAATCTGGGGAACTGGGTTCGAGTCTCAGCAATGACGCTGAACATCCTGTGATTCTGGGCAAATCACTTAATCTCCCCATGCCTAATAAAAAATGAATGCGTCCTCAGTTAATGCGACTGGTGCAATGTATAGCGCTCTGATACCCGCTTTGGGTCAAGTTCGTGCTATATAAAACTCTGTAAAAAAATCCAGTCTCCTTTGATACAGTCTCACCACAACACTGTCTACATGTCCTTTTGACAGCAAGTGTCTCCACTCCCTCTCACTTCTGGGATGTGACGTGGTGGTTGCAGAAGAGGCCGTTGATCTTGGTAAGCTGTTAACAGGATGGGTAGTTCGATTGTAAGGCTGGAGTTCTTCGACAACTGCAGATACTGGTGGTGGGAGCACACTGCAGGCATTGGACCTACTTCTGGGTCACTAGAGCACGAGATGGGTAGCCATTTAGACAGGGACACAGCTGCATGCTAGCAGTCACAGTGAGCACTTTGTAAATGCAGCAGTGGTGGCGGTCACAGGCACAAGTCTTAGCTTTGATGGCAAAGATCTCCATGGTCACAGTTGTTTCACTTTACCAGCAAGGACACTTGCATTACGTTCTTATTGCACTGCCGCGAGGTTAACGGCCAATCCGCAATTTACGTTTGCCACCTCACTTCTGGAGAGACTGTGCCCATGCTATCGGGCTCACCAATCAGTCTTTGCCGTCTCCACTCCCCTGGTTTGACCCTCAGCAGTAGGGTCTGGCTGTTACTCCAACACCTCCTGCAGGGAATAACCCCCGTCATCTGGGAAGTTGGCTGTAAGACTGACGCCACCTCTGGGTGCACAGCAGCCATCACAGTAGGGTGCAGAGCAGAGTGATGCTCCCTGTAGTACGGTAGTCTCCATCCAGGAGCAACCTCAACCGAGGCCCAAAGAGGCGTGAGCTTCCTATACCTGGAATATCAACAACCACACTATGCAGTGATCAGGGGAAATACAAAAGGCTGGCTCACCTAAAAGATCCTTTCCACATTGAAAAGGAGACTTCAGCCCCACCCTTCACTGCCACCATCTTCCAAGTGGCAGTGCTACAGGAAGACTAATCAGCAGCTCCTCTCAGCAAAAGGGCTTCAGTGAATTTCTGAAGGTGTCTTGTCTCCTCCCTCCAGCTTTAGGAATGTCAGCAAAACACTTCCACTGTCTGGGAAAACAATCTCACCTCCATCTTGTGCACAGGAGCAGATTCGGGGCTTCCAGAATGGAATCCAGAGGCCTCTATTACATGGGTACATTTGTGTACATATTGCATGTAGCACCACACAAGACACAACATAAACAGAGCTGCTGAGTGGCCTGTAATCCTGATGAGGGGCCTGTAATTAATAAAAATAATAATAATAATAAAGGAGGTTTATAAAGCGCCTGGTTACCCCCACCGGCGTGTCCCCGCGCTGTAGCAAGTGAGAGATGGAGAGCCCTATACCCAGACAGAAGTACCTAGGTTCATTAGTGAAGGAACAAGTGTGTTTTAAGCTCTCTTCTGAACCTCAACTCAGAAGGTTCGAGCCGGAGCTCATTAGGGCCAACTCCTGGCCGCCAAGAGCCGGAAAGATCTACCACCCATAGGGGCTTTCCTGACTTTAGGAATCATCACCAGGCCAGTCCCGGTAGATCTAAGAAATCGAACAGGCCGGTAACAAGTGATGAGATTCCGCAAGTGCCTTGGCCCAGTGCCTTGAATGATACGGTGGCACATACAAAGGGCCTTAAACACTATCCGCTTCCTGACAGGAAGCCAATGAAGAGCGTCCAAGGCTTTTTTAGAAGCGGCCCTTCTAGGAAGCCTAAGGACCAGCTGAGCCACCGTATTTTGCAGCACCTGAAGCCGATCAAGACTCTTAACTGTGGCACCTAAATACAATATGTTGCCATAGTCTGGACGTGAGGTGACAAGTGCGTGGACCAGCGTCCTCCTAGCTTCAGTAGGAAGAAGGTCCATGGCCTTGCGTAGACCCTTAAGGACACCGAAGCACATTCCCACAACACGTCTAATCCGGGGTTCAAATGAAAGGTCCGAGTCTACCCATACGCCCAGGTTCTTAGCCTGGGAGCACGGAATAGGGACTGGGCCCAAGCAAGGAGGCCACCATGCTGACCACCACACAGACGGGCCCCCCCACCACGAGCACCTCAGTCTTGCTACCGTTCAACTTCAGACAGATGTTGTCCATCCAGGAGGCGAGCTCCTGCATGCATGCTCTGAAGTTGGATGCAGCAAGATCCGGCGCCCGCGATAGCGAGACAACCAGCTGCGTGTCATCGGCATATGACACAATCCGTATTCAAAAGTCTTCCACTATGCTAGCCACTGGGGACACGTACAAGTTAAAAAGGGTGGGACTCAGGGCAGAGCCCTGGGGAACACCCTGGTCCAGCTTCACAGCTCCAGAATAATGGTCACCTAATCTGACCTGGAAACTGCGTTCCGTCAGAAATTATTGTATCCATTTTACTGCCGCGCCTGAGACACCACCCTTATTCAGACACTGCAGCAAGGTGTAATGTGCTACAGTGTCAAAGGCGGCGCTCAGGTCCAAAAGGATGAGAGCCATTGTCTGCCCCTCATCTACACCCTGCCGGATGGCCTCCGTGGCCATAAGTAAGGCCGACTCTGTGGAGTGGAGTAACCGAAAGCCAAACTGCGTTGGATGGAGAAGATTGGTTTCCTCCACATAGGCCATAAGTTGTAGGTTTACAGCCTTCTCGGCCACTTTTGCTAAATGAGGTAGCAACGAGATAGGGCGGCGGTTATCCAATTTCTCCATGTTGATGTTGGGCTTCTTCTGAAGTGAAAGAACCACAGCCTGCTTCTAGCCATCAGGCACCTTGTGCGTGCTAAAGGATACATCAAGTATGTGCCTGATATAAGGCTCAAGAATAGCAATACTCTCCCTTAGCAGTTTTCGTGAAGCCGGGTCCCAGGGTGAACCAGACTTTATGGAACTGCATATCTTGCTAAGCCGCTCAGGGGGAGGAGTGGTAAAACTATCCAGCCTCCGGTTTACCCCACCATCTCCTATCACTTCCACATACTCTGCACCTAGCTTCCTGGCTCCCGGAAAGGAAGAGTATATTTTTTCTACTTTCTTTGCAAAGAACCCAGCGATACGATCGCATGATTCCTCGGAGCTATCCGTGGGAATAGTGGACGATGTCAAAGTAGAAATCTCCTTATAGATCTTAAATAGTTCCTTCGTGGAGTTCCCTGCTGCCCCAATTCTTTCAGTGTAGTAAGCGGCTTTGGCCCGTCTAATTAGCCCATGATAAATATTCCGCTTATTATGATACTCCAACTTGGCCTGACTGAGAAAGGCCACCCTCCACAACCTCTCTAAGCGTTTACATTCTGACCTAGCCAGGCGCAGATCACCGCTGTACCAAGGAGCAGATTTCTGAGATCTTCTCACTGTTATATTCGAACGCAGAGGAGCTACACTATCAAGGGCTTCTACTATGCGTCTTTCTAGATTACGACAAGCTGTTTCCACATCGGCACCCCTCGGCTGCCCTCCTTTGGTCAGGGCTTCATTAAACTTCAACCGAGAAAAGCCAGCCCATTTGCGGCATGGGTGATTTAACACAGGTTGCTCCGGGACTCTGTGTTCTGGAATCTTTATTAGAAAGGGAACCAGAAAATGATCAGTCCAGGGGATAGGGATAGGGAGACTCACTTCAACTTCCCCCCCATTATCAAATACTGGGTCTTGGAATTCAGGCCTAGTTGCAGTGCCAGACATTCCTGGCATAAGTCAGCAGCCCCCCTGTCGAGGGGATTCTCCAAGTGCATATTGAGGTCCCCCAACAAGAGGAATTTATCTTTCCGTAGGGCAGATTCCGTTATACCTTCCAGCAAGCTGGAAACAAAACGTGCATGTGGGCAAGGAGGTCTGTAGACCAGAAGTCCTTTCACAGTAAGGTGCGAGCTGACCCTAATTGTGAATGCGCCTGCCTCACTGTCCGCTATGGTGACAGTTTCCAGTTGGCAGCTAAGCGGTTGTTTAAACACAATAGCTATCCCGCCACCTCTACCAGATGCCCTGTCCAGCCTAACAATCATGTAACCCGTGGGAAGGGCCTCGACAATTTCAGGCTCGGAATCGGAGTCCAACCAGGTCTCCGTAAGAAATAGGAGGTCCAGTTTTTTTCTACGAGTAGATCGTAGATATCTAGTCTGTGTTTACACATTGATCTAGAATTAAGTAGACCACAGGAGAGCCCTGTTGCCTTTTGCTGTGTCTTGCCTGTCATGCAGTAACTAAAAGGGCAGTGTTCACAGCTTGCCCCAGGGTCTGCCTTCATACTATGGCAACACACGCTGGCTATCTTAGGACAGAGCTTGTAGAGTTGATTAAAGCTCCACTGGATTCTAGCTGTTGGACTGGGCCCTTCTGGCAGGTCCACCCCTGAAGTTTTTGTTTGTTATATGTAACCTTGGGATGGTGATTCCCACTCTGAGTGCGTGTAGATGGGAGAGGCCTGCCCTCCCATAGGAATGCATGGGGAATGTGCGTGTCCCTACTAGTTCCTGATGCATGGGGGGTACAGGCTCGAGTCTGGTATGTGTGGACTCGTGTGGTTGAATGCTGCAAGATGATGTATGCAGCGTGTGTGTGTCTAGAAGGGAAGTGCCACTTCTAGACATCGGTGTGTGTGTGCAGTAAGTATGCTGGCGCGTGATTGGCTGAAGCCAGCTGGGGAGCCTGACTCCAGGAGTCTGTGTGGGTCTGCCCCGGTTGTGAATGGAGAAATTAACATGCTGATGTGAGGGAGGGGCTGTGCCTGTATCCTGTATGGGGCTGGGCTGTCCCCCACAATGCTGGCTCCACCCCCCCGGGGGTGCGTCTGGTTTCCGTAGCCTGGCCAGTAACAAGAAATTCCTTACAACCAGTTCTAGCTGGTTCTCACCCTGCCTGCCCCTTTTCAGACAAAGGAATCTCATGTATAAAAGGAGGGTGAGCCCTCTTCTCTCTCTCTTGCCTGCTTGTCCTGACTGAATCCTGCCAGGGGCATGCTGCTGCTTGGGCTCAGGGGAAGGGCTTGCCTCCCTGAGCCCTGCCCTGCTCCTGAACTACTGGGATCCTGGACTTCCTTTGGACTCTGCTATCTATGGCCCTAGCGCTTGGGAGCGCTTTCCTGCTATCCTAGCGCCTTGGGGCGCTTCATTCATGCTTCTAGTGCTTGGGAGCGCTTTCCTGCTGTCCTAGCGCCTTGGGGCGCTGCATCCCGGCTTCTAGCGCTTTCCTGGTGTCCTAGCGCCTTGGGGCGCTCACGCGTGTTTCTAGCGCTGGGAGCGCTATCCTCCACCAGCCGGTGCCCACCCGGCATTTGCCCCGTTCGTGTGAGGGGCCCGAGCCCCCAGCGAGTGCCTACCTCGCTTGCCCCCACCCTCGCTGTATTTATCGAGGGAGCCTACTCCTCGTAATCCCCCGGTGTTCACCGCCGCAGCCCAGGACCCCTCGTGAGGCCCGCCCCCGGGCCGCGCTCTGATTGGCTGCCGGCCCGGGCTGGGCTGATGACGTTTCCCCGGGCCGCGCTCTAATTGGCCGGCGGCCCGGGGAGCTGTGGAGGCGGAGGAGAGAGAGCCGAGCAATGCAGGGGGCAGCGGGAGCCGACTCTGCGCCCCTGCGTCCACCCAGCAGAAGTGCCGCTTCCCCCCCGGGGCCCCCAGGAGCGAGAGGGAGCCCCGGACCGGTGAGTGCTGCAGGAGGGGAGGCGGGGCATCGGAGCACATTGTCGGTGCTCGCCCCTCCCCTCCAGCGCGAGCGCCCATGTGCCTAGAGGCCCGCGGGGCCCCCAGTGATGCCGGGTCCCCCGAGGGGGACCCCACCTGCCCGCAACTTCGTCCCTGAGCCCCGCGAGGCTCCGTCACGGCCCCTGGGGCCCCCAGTGATGCCGGGTCCCCCGAGGGGGACCCCACCTGCCCGCAACTTCGTCCCTGAGACCCGCGAGGCTCCGTCACGGCCCCTGGGGCCCCCAGTGATGCCGGGTCCCCCGAGGGGGATCCCACCTGGCCATCCCTTATCCCCTGAGCCCCGAGAGGCTCCATCTATATTCCCTGAGCCCCGAGAGGCTCCATCTATACTCCCTGAGCCCGAGGAGGCTCCACCACGTGGCCCAGTTGTTCCCGAGCCCCGAGAGGCTCCGCCTTGGTCCCTTGCCCTGTTCGAGCCTGCAAGGCTCCGCCCCCTTGTTCTCGAGCCCGAGAGGCTCCACCGTTTGGCGCCTTTTCTTCAGAGCCTGCGAGGCTCCCACAATGGCCCCATCCTTGCTCTACAGCTGCCCAGCACTTCGTGGGCAGCTGCCCCGTTTAGGTTTATTGTTGGCTACCTGCAGCCTGCCCTGAACATCGTGACATTGCCTGTTGGAAGTATCGATTAATGTTAATGTGATTCTGAGAGTATTACGTGTTGCCTTCTGATGATGCCTCTGTTGTGATATGTACCTTGTCCTTCCTTCCCTCCTGAGTATCCGATGTCCCCTGCATGTAATCCTGGTTAGAGTGAGTTCTACCGCTAGTTCCCTGAAGCTCCTGGGTGTAATGTGTTCTAGTGCTAGTTCGAGGAAGCTCCCAGGGGTTATGTGTTCTAATGCCAGTTCCATCATGTGCATATTCCTGGCAGTGGTCCCCTGGCCCTGTCCTATGTACAGTCCCTTGTAAACCCTGCCCGTGCCCCTGGCACCTTGTAAGTTGCGTATTCCTGTCTAAGTGTGTTCTTCAATACAAAAGCTATTTTCATATATATCTTGTGTGGAGTCCCTTTTGTGGGGGGCCCGGGAGGTTGTTGCTGGGGGTGCGTGCGCAAATGCTTTGCACATGACCTCCGAGATAGGCCTGACTGCTCGTGCCAAGCTACCAAGGGGGTGAACAGGGGGTGTCTTGGCGGGTGACTTCCCTACCCTAACTGGAAATGGTGATTTCTGCCTGGCCTTGGCTCAAGCCTCGGCCAACCAGGGATCCCATTTCTAACACTAGCCGAATTTTGGCCAGGGGTTGTGGCTCCGGTCCCAGATCGGTCGCGGACGGGCGCAGACGGGCTTGCCTTCGGCGCGCCCGCTGCGCGGCCGATCATACATGTGCCCTTTATCCTCTGCTGCCGAGCCTAGAGCGCTGACCGCCCCCGGAAGTGCCTGCACTCTCACCTTCCACGCCCTCCGCACAATGCCGCTGTTCGCCGCGTCGGACCAAGGCGGGAATGAAGGAACAGTCGAGCGAGGCCCCCACGTAATGTCAGCCCCCTCTCCCACTGGCAGCCTCTAGCGCCCAGGTAAGAAGTCCACAGTAAAAGTAATGCGCAAATTAAAACAATGCAATGCAATGTAAGCAGATTGATTAAAAAACACCAGTTTGAGGGTAACGATCGTAGCAGCAGCTTGTGGGCTCTACCACCTCCCACTTACCAAACGCGACCACTCTCCTCTGCTCCCTTTATCCTCTGCTGCCGAGCCTAGAGCGCTGACCGCCCCCGGAAGTGCCTGCGCTCTCACCTTCCACGCCCTCCGCACAACGGCGCTGTTCGCCTCGTCGGACCTAGGCGGGAAGGAAGGAACAGTCAAGCGAGGCCCCCGGAGCGTAATGTCAGCCCCCCCTCGCACTGGCAGCCTCTAGCACCCAGGTAAGAAGTCCACAGTAAAAGTAATGCGCAAATTAAAACTGCAATGCAATGTAAGCAGATTGATTAAAAAAACACCAGTCTGAGGGTAACGATCGTAGCAGCAGCTTGTGGGCTCTACCACCGCCCACTTAATTCACAAGCAACAGCCCCTCTAGACGAGTTCAGAACAGAAAGGATCAGCCAACCGCAATCCCTGAAGTGGTAGTACCTAAGGACAGCTTGGTTCCTTGGCAATACACTAAAAAGGCCTTCACACCCCTGGCTGTCTGCAGGACACACCTGAAATAATTCCCACTCACTCATGTCAGTCTTCCTCCTTTGCCTTCCCACTGCTCAACCACAATTCTAGCAGCACAGCTCAGTTCACCAGAAAACAAAACATGAAAGCAACTACAATTAATCACCTTTAACCTTACTAACCATGGAAGAATTAATCAAAGCTGAAAACTCTTGCCTTCAGGATAAGTCTGTCTGCTGGTGCCAACTTCCCAGGGGGTGAGCAGGGTTTATCTAGAGTGTGTATCCCCCTTACCCTAACTAGAAGCAACGGTCCCAATTTGGACAAAGGTACCTACCTCTGACAAGTAGAGAACCCATTTCTAACAATAAATTAACATGTCATAAATCGAAATATTAATGTGCGGCAAAAGGATCAAACACTGCTATGAACAATTTGGCCTTAGTAGCTAGCCCCCCACATAAGGAATATAAGGGTAACCATGGAATCTTTCAATCATAATCAGATTGGGTTTGTCGAATGTGTCAAAACTACAAAATGTGTCACTTCTTTCCCTCATATTGGCTATAAAGATGGCTCTGCCCGCATTGCCTGAAATTATTGGCCCGCACCACTGCTGTGAATGATAGTAAAGATTGCTCTAGAAATTCACACAAGTGCGACCCCATCACGAGCCTGGTGAAGAATGAGAGCTCCTGCTGTGAATGGTACACTGTCCACGAGGGGAGACCCATCTATCAGCAGGGAGTGGGACGCAACACTGGCCCGGGTGTGATAGGTTGGAAGTTATCTCACTGTGACCAATGAAGAGTGGCCCGCATTGGGCTCTCTTGGTAAAGTTCATAATACATTTTATCGTTTGACCCCCCTGTGTGAGTGTCTTCGCACGTGCTTGGATGGATGTGTGTGTGTGCAAGTTGTGACAGCCTTAGGACCGCGCCTTCCCAGCAGCAGAATCCTGTGGCATGAACACCTGTGACGTGCCAGGCCCTCCACTGTGATGTCACGAGGTCGAGGCCAGCACCAGCAGGGGAATCCTGTGGATGGAACACCTGTGACGTGCCAGGCCCTGCACTGTGACGTTACGAGGTCCAGGCCAGCACCAGCAGGGGAATCCTGTGGATGGAACACCTGTGACGTGCCAGGCCCTCCACTGTGACGTCACGCGGTCGAGGCCAGCACCAGCAGGGGAATCCTGTGGATGGAGCACCTGTGACGTGCCAGGCCCTGCACTGTGATGTCAGGAGGTCGAGGCTACGTGCAGAGGGGAGGCCTCCGCCGCAGCAGAGACAAGGAGAGGCCACTGAGGGGGGAGAAGGTCGGGCAGGATTAGATCGTCTTTGACGCTCATCGCAGGATCCTTTTGTGACTAAATAGATGTTTGCTTTTTTTTAGGTGATTGAATTAAAGCCGTGTCTCGCCAGCTCCCCCCTCCTTACACTGCCACACCTGTCATCGCCCATAAACCAGTGATGCATGATGACAGGTTGAAGGTCTCCATTGTGACGTGTCCTTGCTATACAAGGCTGGTAACCAGGCAGCCGCAGCATTGCACTCATGAGCACCGGACGGAGAGGACCACTGCTGGCGCCGGAGCCGGGGCCCCGAGAGGCCGAGGGGGCCGGGGCCTCACAGGCTCCAAAAGAACTGGGCGGGACTGGGGAAAAGGAAAAGGTGAGTATAGAAACCAAATGAAACCGAACTTGAAACTGAACTGAAACCAAACTTTAAACTGACTTGATACTGGCTTGTTACTGACTTGATACTGACTTGATACTGACTTGATACTGACTTGATACTGGCTTGAAACTTCCCTTCCCTTTTCCTTTCTCTTTCCCGTTTTTCCTTCTCTACCTTCTGCACTCTCGTATCTCCTTTTCCATCTCCACCCCCTTCCCTTCTCTTCCCCTCCATTCCCTCCCATTCACAGCCTCTTTCCCTTCCAATCTGTTCCCATCGCCTCTGCTCCTTTTCTGCTCCCCTTCCACTTACCCATCCTTTCTTCCTTATTCTTCCGTCACCTCCCTTCCTCTTCACCATTCCCTCCCCTTTCCCCTCACCCAGCCCTTCTTCCATACCCTACCCTTCCCCTCACTACCCTTCCCCTCACTTCCCTCTCTCTCGTTGCCCTCTCCCCTCCCTTCTCCCTTCCTTTCCCTGCCTTTCTCCTCCTTTCTCTTCTCCGCCTTCTTCCCCTCATTCTTGCTTTCCTTTCCATTCCATTCCCCTACCGTTCCCTAACACATCCCTTCTTCCCCTTTACCCCACCCTCCCACTACCCCTCTCCCTCCTTATTTACCTCCCCCTCCCCCTTTATTTCCATTACTTTATTCTTTACCTCTTTATCCTCTCCCCTTCTGTCACTCCCTCTTCCCTTCCATCCCATTCACCGCCTCACCTCCCATCCCATTCTGTTACCCCACACACACAACTCCACACACACAACCCCACACACACAACCCCACACAAACACCCCACCACACACAACCCCACCCACACACAAAACCCACACACACAAAACCACACGCACAACCCCACACACACAACCCCACACACAACACCCCACACACACAACCCCCACACACATACAACCCCACACACATACAACCCCACACACACACACAACCCCACACACAACCCCCCACACACAACCCCCCACACACAAGCCCCCCACACGTACAACCCCCCCACACACAACCCCAACCCCACCTACACACACACAACCCCACACACAACCCCAAACACACACACACAATCCTCCCACACACAAAACCCCACGCAAACACACACCCCAACACACACAACTCCACAACCTCACACCCACACACACACACAACCACACACACAACCCCACACAACCCCACACAACCCCACACACACAACCCCCCCACACACAGCCCCCACACACAAACCCCCACACACGCACCCCCCACACACAACCACACACACATAACCCCACACAACCACACACAACCACACAACCACACAATCCCCCCGCACACAAAACCCCACACACACAACCCCAGACACATGCCCCAACACACATGGCCACACACACAACCCTACACACAACCCCACACACCACACAACCCCCAACACACACAACCCCTCACACACAACCCCATACACACAAACGCCACACACACAACCCCACGCACACACAGCCCCACACACACACAACCCCCACACACACAACCCCCCCACACACAAAACCCCACACCCACAACTCCACACACACACACACAACCCCACACACACAACCCCACACACACAACCCCCCACACACAACCCTGCCACACACACACTCGCACACACAACCCCCCCACACACACAACCCCACACACACACACAACCCCCACACAACCCCACACACAACCCCATACACACAACCCCACACACCAAACCCCACGCACACACAGCCCACACACACAACCCCATACACACAACCCCCCACACACACAACCCCCCACACACAACCCCCCACACAAGCCCCCACACACACAACCCCACACACACAACCCCACACACACAATCCCCCCACACAATCCCCCCCACACAACCCCACACACACACCCCCCAAACACACACAACCCCCAAACACACACAACCCCCACACACAACCCCACACACACACACACAACCCGCACACACACAACCCCACACACACAACCCCACACACACACAACCCCGCACACACAACCCTTACACACAACCCCATAAACACACAACCCCCCACACACAACCCCACACACACAACCCACACCCACAACCCCCCCACACACACCCCACCCCACACTCATAACCCCACACACTCACACAACCCCACGCACTCAGACACACAACCCCACACAAACACACACAAACCCCCCCACACACAACCACAAACAACCCCACAACCCCACACACAACCACACCCCCACACACATACACACTCACTCAACCCCCCACACACACAACCCCCACACATATCCCTACACACACAGCCCCCCACACACAACCCCCCCCACACACAACCCCCTCACATACAACCCCACACACACAACCTTACACCACCACACACAAACACACAACCACACAACCCCACAACACACAACCAACCACATACACAACCCCACACACAACCCCCCACACACAACCCCACACACAACCCCATACACACAACCCCACACACCAAACCCCACGCACACACAGCCCACACACACAACCCCATACACACAACCCCCCACACACACAACCCCCCACACACAACCCCCCACACAAGCCCCCACACACACAACCCCACACACACAACCCCACACACACAATCCCCCCACACAACCCCACACACACAACCCCCAAACACACACAACCCCACACACAACCGCCCACACACAACCCCACACACACACACACAACCCCGCACACACCCAACCCTACACACACAACCCCACACACACACAACCCCGCACACACAACCCTCACACACACAACCCCATAAACACACAACCCCCCACACACAACCCCACACACACAACCCACACCCACAACCCCCCCCCACACACACCACCCCACACTCATAACCCCACACACTCACACAACCCCACGCACTCAGACACACAACCCCACACAAACACACACAAACCCCCCCCACACACAACCACACACAACCCCACAACCCCACACACAACCACACCCCCACACACAACCCCACACACATACACACTCACTCAACCCCCCACACACACAACCCCCACACATATCCCTACACACACACAGCCCCCCCACACACAACCCCCCCACACACAACCCCCTCACACACAACCCCACACACACAAACTTACACCACAACACACAACCACACACACAACCACACAACCCCACAACAACACACAACCAACCACATACACAACCCCCCACACACAACCCCCCACACACAACCTCACACACCACACAACCCCACACACAGCCCACCCCCACACACAACCCCCCACACACACAACCCTTCAACACACAACCACGCACACACACACAACACCCCCACACATACAAGCACCCCACACACACAACCCCCCCACACACACACAAACCCCACACACACACAGCCCTAACCCCACACACAGAACCCCAAACACACACGCAATCCCTCACACAAACACACACCCCCACACCCCACCTCACACCCACCCACACACACACACAACCCCATAACCACACACACAACCTAACACATTCACAACCCCACACACACAACCCCCCACACACACAACCCAACACACACAACCACATACACATAACCACACACAACCACACACAAACATGCAACACAACCACACACACAACCACACACAACCCCACACACACATGCCCACACACACAACCCTACACACACAGCTCCACACAACCCCCCCACACACACAACCCCCCACACAACCCCCCCACACACAAACCCACACACACACACAACCCCCCCACACACATGCAACCCACCCCAACAGAACCCCCCACACACACACAACCCCACACACAACCCCACGCACACACAACCCCACACACACAACCCCCATACACAACCCCTCACACGCACAACCCCACACACACTTAACCCCATACACACAACCCCACACACAACCCCACGCACACACAACCCCCCACACACAACCCGCCGACACACACAGCCCCAGACACACAACCCCACACAACCCCACACCCCACACAACCCCACACACACAACCCCCACACACAAACCCCCACACACAACCCCCCACACACAACCCCACTCACACAACCCCCACACTCACAACCCCCCACACTCACAACCCCACACACTCACACAACCACACAAACACTCACACAACCACACACACAACCCCACACACACAACCCCCTACACACACAGAACCCCACACGCTCAGAAACAACCCCCCCACACACACAACCCCACACACACACCACCCCACACACACACAACCCCACACACACAACCCCACACACACAACCCACACTCACACACACAACCCACACTCACACACACAACCCCACACAACCCCACACACACACCACCCCACACACAACCCCACACACTCACACAACCCCCCACACACAACCCCCCCCACACACACACAAAACCTCACACACACAACCACACACACAACCCCCCACACACACAATGCCCCACACACCCCAAACCACAACCCCACACACATACACAATCACTCAACACCACACATACAACCCCACACACACATCCCTACGCACACCCCCCACACACAACCCCACAATCCCCCAACACACACAACCTTACACAACCACATAACCACACACACAACCACACAACCACCCCACACACACATCCCCACACACACACAACCCCACACACCACACAAACCCACACACAACCCCCACACACACAACCCCACACACACACACAACCCCACACACAACCGCACGCTCACACAACCCCACGCACACACAACCCCCCACACACACAACCCCACACACACACAACCCCCCACACAACCCCAAACACACAACCCCACACACAACCACACGCACACACAACCCCCAAACACACAACCCCGCACACACAACCCCCCAACGCACACAACCAAAGACACACAACCCCACTCAACTCCACACCCCACACAACCCCCACACACAACTGCCCACACACAACCCCCCACACACACAACTACACACAACACCACACACACAATCCCCCACACACAACCTCATGCACACACAACCCAAAAAACACACAACCCCCATACACAACCCCCCACACACAACAAGCCCCAGACACACAACCCCACACAACCCCACACAACCCCACACACACAACCCCCACACACAACCCCCCACACGCAACCCCCACACACAACCCCACTCACACAACCCCCACACTCACAACCCCACAACCCCACACACTCACACAACCCCACACACTCACACAACCCCCCACACACACACAACCACACACACAACCCCCTACACACAGAGAACCCCACACACTCAAAAACAACCCCCACACACACAACCCACACTCACACACACAACCCACACTCACACACACAACCCCACACAACCCCACACACACACCACCCCACACACAACCCCACACCACCCCACACACTCACACACACAACCCCGCACACTCACACAACCCCACGCACTCAGACACACAACCCCACACAAACACACACAAACCCCCCCACACACAACCACACACAACCCCACAACCCCACACACAACCACACCCCCACACACAACCCCACACACATACACACTCACTCAACCCCCCACACACACAACCCCCACACATATCCCTACACACACACAGCCCCCCCACACACAACCCCCCCACACACAACCCCCTCACACACAACCCCACACACACAAACTTACACCACAACACACAACCACACACACAACCACACAACCCCACAACAACACACAACCAACCACATACACAACCCCCCACACACAACCCCCCACACACAACCTCACACACCACACAACCCCACACACAGCCCACCCCCACACACAACCCCCCACACACACAACCCTTCAACACACAACCACGCACACACACACAACACCCCCACACATACAAGCACCCCACACACACAACCCCCCCCCCACACACACAAACCCCCCCACACACAGCCCTAACCCCACACACAGAACCCCAAACACACACGCAATCCCTCACACAAACACACACCCCCACACCCCACCTCACACCCACCCACACACACACACAACCCCATAACCACACACACAACCTAACACATTCACAACCCCACACACACAACCCCCCACACACACAACCCAACACACACACAACCACATACACATAACCACACACAACCACACACAAACATGCAACACAACCACACACACAACCACACACAACCCCACACACACATGCCCACACACACAACCCTACACACACAGCTCCACACAACCCCCCCACACACACAACCCCCCACACAACCCCCCACACACAAACCCCCACACACACACAACCCCCCCACACACATGCAACCCACCCCAACAGAACCCCCCACACACACAACCCCACACACAACCCCACGCACACACAACCCCACACACACAACCCCCATACACAACCCCTCACACGCACAACCCCACACACACTTAACCCCATACACACAACCCCACACACAACCCCACGCACACACAACCCCCCACACACAACCCGCCGACACACACAGCCCCAGACACACAACCCCACACAACCCCACACCCCACACAACCCCACACACACAACCCCACACACACAACCCCCACACACAAACCCCCACACACAACCCCCCACACACAACCCCACTCACACAACCCCCACACTCACAACCCCACACACTCACAACCCCACACACTCACACAACCACACAAACACTCACACAACCACACACACAACCCCACACACACAACCCCCTACACACACAGAACCCCACACGCTCAGAAACAACCCCCCCACACACACAACCCCACACACACACCACCCCACACACACACAACCCCCACACACACAACCCCACACACACAACCCACACTCACACACACAACCCACACTCACACACACAACCCCACACAACCCCACACACACACACCACCCCACACACAACCCCACACACTCACACAACCCCCCACACACAACCCCCCCACACACACACACAAAACCTCACACACACAACCACACACACAACCCCCCACACACACAATGCCCCACACACCCCAAACCACAACCCCACACACATACACAATCACTCAACACCACACATACAACCCCACACACACATCCCTACGCACACCCCCCACACACAACCCCACAATCCCCCAACACACACAACCTTACACAACCACATAACCACACACACAACCACACAACCACCCCACACATCCCCACACACACACAACCCCACACACCACACAAACCCACACACAACCCCCACACACACACACAACCCCACACACAACCGCACGCTCACACAACCCCACGCACACACAACCCCACACACACACAACCCCACACACACACAACCCCCCACACAACCCCAAACACACAACCCCACACACAACCACACGCACACACAACCCCCAAACACACAACCCCGCACACACAACCCCCCAACGCACACAACCAAAGACACACAACCCCACTCAACTCCACACCCCACACAACCCCCACACACAACTGCCCACACACAACCCCCCACACACACAACTACACACAACACCACACACACAATCCCCCACACACAACCTCATGCACACACAACCCAAAAAACACACAACCCCCATACACAACCCCCCACACACAACAAGCCCCAGACACACAACCCCACACAACCCCACACAACCCCACACACACAACCCCCACACACAACCCCCCACACGCAACCCCCACACACAACCCCACTCACACAACCCCCACACTCACAACCCCACAACCCCACACACTCACACAACCCCACACACTCACACAACCCCCCACACACACACAACCACACACACAACCCCCTACACACAGATAACCCCACACACTCAAAAACAACCCCCCACACACACAACCCACACTCACACACACAACCCACACTCACACACACAACCCCACACAACCCCACACACACACCACCCCACACACAACCCCACACCACCCCACACACTCACACACACAACCCCGCACACTCACACAACCCCACACACACAACCCCCCCACACACACACACAAAACCTCACACACACAACCACACACAACCACACACACAACCCCCCACACACACAATGCCCCACACACCCCAAAACACAACCCCACACACATACACACTCAACACCACACAGACCCCCACACTCACAACCCCACAATCCCACAACACACACAACCTTACACAACCACATAACCACACACACACAACCACACAACCACCCCACACACACATCCCCACACACACACAACCCCACACACCACACAAACCCACACACAAACCCCACACACACAACCCCCACACACACAACCCCACACACACACACAACCCCACACACAACCGCACGCTCACACAACCGCACACACAACCCCACGCACACACAACCCCACACACACACAACCCCCCACACACACACAACCCCACACACAACCCCAAACACACAACCCCACACACAACCACACGCACACACAACCCCCCAAACACACAACCCCCCACACACAACACCCCCTAACACACACAACCCCACTTAACTCCACACCCCACACAACCCCCACACACAACTGCCCACACACAACCCCCACACACACAACCACACACACCCCACACACACAACCCCCCCACACACAACCTCATGCACACACAACCCAACAAACACACAACCCCCATACACAACCCCCCACAAGCACAACCCCACACACAACCCCCCACACGCAACCCCCACACACAACCCCTCACACAACCCCCACACTCACAACCCCACACACTCACACAACCTCACACACTCACACAACCCCACACACACACAACTACACACACAACCCCCTGCACACAGAGAACCCCACACACTCAGAAACAACCCCCCACACACACAACCCACACTCACACACACAACCCCACACAACCCCACACACACGCCACCCCACACACAACCCCACACACTCACACACACAACCCCACACACACAACCTCCTCTCACACACACACACCCAAAACCTCACACACAACCACACACAACCACACTCATTCCCCACACACACACAGTGCCCCAAACACCCCAACACACAACCCCACACACATATATACTCACTCAACCCCCCACACACACAACCCCCACACACATCCCTACACACACATAACCCCCCTCACACACAACCCCACAACCCCACATTACACACAACCCCACACAACCACACACAAACACACAACCACACAATCCCACAACCACACACAAACACACAACCAACCACACACACAACCTCACAACACCCCCACACACACATCCCCACACAACCCCACACACCACACAACCCCACACCCAACCCCACACACACTACCCCATACACATCCCTACACACACAACCCCCCACACACAACCACACCCACACATAACCCCATTCACACACACAACCCCCACACACACACAACCCCCACACACAAGCCCCCCCACACACAACCCCCCACACACCCCACACACACAACCCCAACCCCAAACACAAAACCGTACCTACATACACAACTCCACACACACAACCCCCCCACAACCCCCTCACACACAACCCCACACAAACACACACCCCACACAAACGCACAGCACCACACACAGCCCCACAACCTCACACCCCCACACACACAACCCCATAACCACACACACACAACCCCCCACACACAACCCCCCACACACAACACCCCCCCCACACACCCCACACACACAACCCCACACACACACCACACACACAACCCCACACAACCCCCACACACACACAATCACACACAACCACATAGACTTTCTCTTTCCACGACACTCTCACAGATTCACTCTGAGACTCTCAGACTCTCTCACAGACAGACTCTCACACACTCTCACAAACACTCTCAAAGACACTGTCTCACAGACACTCGCACTCCCACAGACATTCTCATAATGTCTCAGACACTCTCACACTCCCACAGACACTCTCACAGACACCGTCACAGACGCTCTCTCTCAGACTCTCACAGACATTCTCTCAACACTCTCAGACTCTCACAGACACTCTCTCACAGACAAACTCTCACAGACACTCTCTCCCAGGCACTCACACAAGCACACTCTCACAGACCCTCTCACAGACTCACTCTCTCACAGACTCTCTCACAGACTTTCACAGACAATCGAACAGACACTCTCACAGACTCCCTCAGACTCTCACAGACACTCTCACAGACACTCACACCCTCTCAGACTCTCACACTCTCTCATATTCTCGGACTGTCACACTCTCACAGACTCTCAGAATCTCACACACTCTCACAGACTCTCTCAGACTCCCTCACAGACACTCTCACAGACACACTCTCACAGACCCTCTCACCCTCTCACAGACTCTCACACTCTCTCATATTCTCAGACTCTCACAGACACTCTCACAAACTCACAGACTGTCGAACAGACACTCTCAGAGACTCTCTCAGACTCTCTCACAGACACTCTCTCACACTCTCTCCCTCTCACAGACTCTCACACTCTCTCATATTCTCAGACTCTCACAGACACTCTCTCACAGACACTGTCTCACAGACACTCTCTCACAGACAGACTCACAGACTCTCACAGATACTCTCTTACAGACACTCTCTCACAGACAGACTCTCACAGACAGACTCTCACACACTCTCTCACAAGCACACTATCACAGACTCACAGACACTCCCTCACACTCACAGACACTCTCATAATCTCTCACAGACACTCTCTTGCAGACACTCTCTCACAGACTCACAGACACTCTCACACCCTCACAGACACTCTCTCACAGACACTCTCTCAGACTCTCAGACTCTCACAGACACTCTCTCACAGACACTCTTTCACAGACACTCTCACAGACAGACTCTCACAGACTCTCACAGACACTCTCTCACAGGCACTCTCACAAGCACACTCTCACAGACACTCTCACAGACTCTCAGACTCTCACTCTCTCACAGACTTTCACTCTCTCACAGACTTTCACAGACACTCTCTCACAAACTCTCACAGACTATCGAACAGACACTCTCACAGACTCTCTCAGACTCTCTCACATTCTCACAGACACACTCTCACAGACTCTCACACTCTCTCATATTCTCAGACTCTCACAGACACTCTCTCACAGACTCTCACAGACACTCTCACAGACTCTCTCACAGACTCTCCCACAGATTCTCACAGACACTCACAGACTCACACTCTCTCGCAGACACTCTCACAGACATTCTCACACTCTCACATACGCTCTCTCACAGACACTATCTCACACACTCTCACAGAGTCTCACAGACACTCTCTCACAGACTCTCTCACAGACACTCTCACAGACACTCGCACAGACTCTCACAGACACTCTCCCACAGAGAGACTTTCACAGACACTCTCACAGATACTCTCTCACAGATACTCTCTCACAGATACTCTCTCACGGACACTCCCTCACAGACACTATCAAAGATACTCTCACAGACACTCTCATAGACTCACAGACACTCTCTCAACAGGCTCTCACAGACGCTCTATCACAGACTCTCACACTCTCACACTCTCTCCAACTCTCACAGACACTCTCACAGATACTCTCTCACGGACACTCCCTCACAGACACTATCAAAGATACTCTCACAGACACTCTCATAGACTCACACTCTCTCAACAGGCTCTCACAGACGCTCTATCACAGACTCACACTCTCACACTCTCTCAAACTCTCAGACACTCTCACAGACTCTCACAGACATTCTCTCAGACTCTCACAGACACTCAGACACTCTCTCAGACACACTCTATCAGACACACTCTCACAGACTCTCACAGACATTCTCTCACTCACATTCTCTCACTCTCACAGACTCTCACAAACTCACAGACACTCTCTCACAAACTCTCTCACAGACACTCTCTCACAGACACTCCTTCACTCTCTCACAGACTCTCACAGACACTAACAGACACTCTCTCACAGACACTCTCACACTCTCTAACAGACACTCTCTCACAGACACTCTCTAACAGACACTCTCTCACAGACACTATCTCACAGACTCTCTCACAGACA
Source organism: Lissotriton helveticus (assembly GCF_964261635.1). Lineage (NCBI taxonomy): Eukaryota > Metazoa > Chordata > Amphibia > Caudata > Salamandridae > Lissotriton > Lissotriton helveticus. Next base: position 1,546,318,353 of record NC_136061.1, read on the forward strand.
GTGTCTGTGAGAGAGTGTCTGTGAGACTGTGAGAGAGTCTGTACGAGTCTGTGAGAGTGTGTGAGAGAGTCTCTGTGAGAGACTATGAAATGAAATGAAGTAAATCTTGTAACGCGCTACTAAGCCCAAAGGCATCAAGGCGCCTATGAGTGAATCTGTGAGAGTTTAAGAGAGTGTGAGAGTGTCTGAGATTGTCTGTGAGAGAGTCTCTGTTAGAGTGTGAGAGAGTGTCTGTAAGAGTCTGAGAGAGCCTGTGAGAGAGTGTCTGTGAGAGAGTGTGGGAGTTTGAGAGTGTCTGTGAGAGTCTGTGAGAGGGTCTCTGAGAGTCTGTGAGAGTCTGTGAGAGTGTCTGTGAGAAAGTGTCTGAGAGAGTGTCTGTGGGAGAATATGTGAGAGTATCTGTGAGAGTGTTCTTGAGTGTCTGTGAGTGTCTATGAGAGAGTGTCTGTGAGAGTCTCTGTGAGAGACTATGAGAGAGTCTGTGAGAGAGTGTCTGAGATTGTCTGTGAGAGAATGTCTGTGAGAAAGTGTCTTGATTAGAATGTCTGTGAGAGAGTGTCTGTGAGAGTGTCTGTGAGACTGAGAGAGCGTCTGTGAGAGTGTCTGTGAGAGAGTCTGAGAGTCTGTGAGGGAGTGTCTGTGAGTGTCTGTGAGAGAGTCTTTGAAAGTGTCTGTGAGAGAGTGTCTGTGAGAGTGTCTGTGAGAGTGTGAGAGTGTCTGTGAGAGTCTGTGAGAGTGTCGAGAGAATGTCTGTGATTGTCTGTGAGAGAGTGTGAGTCTGAGAGAGTCTGTGAGGGAGTGTCTGTGAGTGTCTGTGATAGTGTCTGTGAGAGAGTCTGTGAGGGAGTCTTTGAGAGTGTCTGTGAGAGAGTGTCTGTGAGAGACTATGAGAGAGTCTGTGAGAGAGTGTCTGAGATTGTGAGAGAATGTCTGTGAGAAAGTGTCTTTGATAAGAATGTCTGTGAGAGAGTGTCTGTGAGAGAGTGTCTGTGAGAGTGTCTGTGAGACTGTGAGAGAGTGTCTGTGATAGTCTGTGAGAGTGTCTGTGAGAAAGTCTGTGAGAGTCTGTGAGGGAGTGTCTGTGAGTGTCTGTGATAGAGTGTCTGTGAGAGAGTCTGTGAGGGAGTCTTTGAGAGTGTCTGTGAGAGAGTGTCTGTGAGAGAGTCTGTGAGAGTGTCTGTGAGAGTCTGTGAGAGTGTCAAGAGAATGTCTGTGAGTGTCTGTGAGTCTGAGAGAGTGCCTGTGAGTGTCGGTGAGAGAGTCTTTGAGAGTTTCTGTGAGAGAGTGTCTGTGAGAGAGTGTCTGTGAGAGTGTGAGAGTGTGTGAGAGTGTGAGAGTGTCGAGAGAATGTCTGTGAGTGTCTGTGAGAGAGTGTCTGTGAGTCTGAGAGAGTGCCTGTGGGTGTCTGTGATAGTGTCTGTGAGAGAGTCTTTGAGAGTGTCTGTGAGAGAGTCTGTGAGAGTGTGAGAGTGTCTGTGAGAGTGTGAGAGTGTCGAGAGAATGTCTGTGAGTGTCTGTGAGAGAGTGTCTGTAAGTCTGTGAGAGTCTGTGAGAGAGTGTTTGTGAGAGTTTCTGTGAGAGTCTGTCCGTGAGAGAGTGTGAGACAGTGTGAGAGAGTGCCTTTGAGAGTCTGTGAGCGAGTGTCTGTGAAAGTCTGTCTGTGAGAGTGTCTGTGAGAGTGTGAGAGTGTCTGTGAGCGTCTGTGAGATTGTCGAGAGAATGTCTGTGAGTGTCTGTGAGAGAGTGTCTGTGAGTCTGAGAGAGTGTCTGAGAGTCTGTGAGGGAGTGTCTGTGAGTGTCTGTGATAGTGTCTGCGAGAGAGTCTGTGAGAGAGTCTTTGAGAGTGTCTGTGAGAGAGTGTCTGTGAGAGAGTGTCTGAGTGTCTGTGAGAGTGTCGAGAGAATGTCTGTGAGTCTGTGAGAGAGTGAGAGACTATGAGAGAGTCTGTGAGAGAGTGTCTGAGATTGTGAGAGAATGTCTGTGAGAAAGTGTCTTTGATAAGAATGTCTGTGAGAGAGTGTCTGTGAGAGTGTCTGTGAGACTGAGATAGTGTCTGTGAGAGAGTCTGTGAGAGTGTCTGTGAGAGTGTGAGAGTGTCTGTGAGAGTCTGTGAGAGTGTCGAGAGAATGTCTGTGATTGTCTGTGAGAGAGTGTGAGTCTGAGAGAGTCTGTGAGGGAGTGTCTGTGAGTGTCTGTGATAGTGTCTGTGAGAGAGTCTGTGAGGGAGTCTTTGAGAGTGTCTGTGAGAGAGTGTCTGTGAGAGACTATGAGAGAGTCTGTGAGAGAGTGTCTGAGATTGTGAGAGAATGTCTGTGAGAAAGTGTCTTTGATAAGAATGTCTGTGAGAGAGTGTCTGTGAGAGAGTGTCTGTGAGAGTGTCTGTGAGACTGTGAGAGAGTGTCTGTGATAGTCTGTGAGAGTGTCTGTGAGAAAGTCTGTGAGAGTCTGTGAGGGAGTGTCTGTGAGTGTCTGTGATAGAGTGTCTGTGAGAGAGTCTGTGAGGGAGTCTTTGAGAGTGTCTGTGAGAGAGTGTCTGTGAGAGAGTCTGTGAGAGTGTCTGTGAGAGTCTGTGAGAGTGTCAAGAGAATGTCTGTGAGTGTCTGTGAGAGGGTGTCTGTGAGTCTGAGAGAGTGCCTGTGAGTGTCGGTGAGAGAGTCTTTGAGAGTGTCTGTGAGAGAGTGTCTGTGAGAGTGTGAGAGTGTGTGAGAGTGTGAGAGTGTCGAGAGAATGTCTGTGAGTGTCTGTGAGAGTGTCTGTGAGTCTGAGAGAGTGCCTGTGGGTGTCTGTGATAGTGTCTGTGAGAGAGTCTTTGAGAGTGTCTATGAGAGAGTCTGTGAGAGTGTGAGAGTGTCTGTGAGAGTGTGAGAGTGTCGAGAGAATGTCTGTGAGTGTCTGTGAGAGAGTGTCTGTAAGTCTGTGAGAGTCTGTGAGAGAGTGTTTGTGAGAGTTTCTGTGAGAGTCTGTCCGTGAGAGAGTGTGAGACAGTGTGAGAGAGTGCCTTTGAGAGTCTGTGAGCGAGTGTCTGTGAAAGTCTGTCTGTGAGAGTGTCTGTGAGAGTGTGAGAGTGTCTGTGAGCGTCTGTGAGAGTGTCGAGAGAATGTCTGTGAGTGTCTGTGAGAGAGTGTCTGTGAGTCTGAGAGTGTCTGAGAGTCTGTGAGGGAGTGTCTGTGAGTGTCTGTGATAGTGTCTGCGAGAGAGTCTGTGAGAGAGTCTTTGAGAGTGTCTGTGAGAGAGTGTCTGTGAGAGAGTGGCTGAGTGTCTGTGAGAGTGTCGAGAGAATGTCTGTGAGTCTGTGAGAGAGTGAGAGACTATGAGAGAGTCCGTGAGAGAGTGTCTGAGATTGTGAGAGAATGTCTGTGAGAAAGTGTCTTTGATAAGAATGTCTGTGAGAGAGTGTCTGTGAGAGTGTCTGTGAGACTGAGATAGTGTCTGTGAGAGAGTCTGTGAGGGAGTGTCTGTGAGTGTCTGTGATAGAGTGTCTGTGAGAGTCTGTGAGAGTGTCAAGAGAATGTCTGTGTGTCTGTGAGTCTGAGAGAGTGCCTGTGAGTGTCTGTGATAGTGTCTGTGAGAGAGTCTTTGAGAGTGTCTGTGAGAGAGTGTCTGTGAGAGTGTGAGAGTGTCTGTGAGAGTGTGTCTGTGAGTCTGAGAGTGTCTGTGAGAGTCTGTGAGAGAGTGTGAGAGTCTGTGAGAGTGTCTGTGAGAGTCTGTCTGTGAGAGTGTGAGACAGTGTCTGTGAGAGTGCCTTTGAGAGTCTGTGAGAGTGTCTGTGAGCGAGTGTCTGTGAAAGTCTGTCTATGAGAGATTGTGAGACAGTATCTGTGAGAGAGTGTCTATGAGAGTCTGTGAGAGACTGTCTGTGAGAGACTATGAGAGATTGTCTGTGAGAGTGTCTGAGAGTGGCTCTGAGAGAGTGGCTGTGAGAGAGTGTCTGTCAGAGTGTCTGTGAGAGAGTGTCTGTCAGACAGTATCTGTGAGAGAGTGTCTGTGAGAGTGTCTGTGAGAGAGTGTGAGAGAGTTTGCGAGAGTGTGTGAGAGAGTGTGAGAGTATAAGAGAGTGTCTGTGGGAGTCTGAGAGAGAGGCTCTCTGAGAGTCTGTGAGAGAGTCTGTGAGAGTGTCTGTGAGAGAGTGTCTGTGAGAGAGTGTCTGTGAGAGTGTGAGAGTGTCTGTGAGAGTGTGAGCGTGTCGAGAGAATGTCTGTGAGTGTCTGTGAGAGAGTGTCTGTGAGTCTGTGAGAGTCTGTGAGAGAGTGTTTGTGAGAGTTTCTGTGAGAGTCTGTCCGTGAGAGAGTGTGAGACAGTGTGAGAGAGTGCCTTTGAGAGTCTGTGAGAGAGTGTCTGTGAGCGAGTGTCTGTGAAAGTCTGTCTGTGAGAGAGTGTCTGTGAGAGTGTGAGAGTGTCTGTGAGCGTCTGTGAGAGTGTCGAGAGAATGTCTGTGAGTGTCTGTGAGAGAGTGTCTGTGAGTCTGAGAGTGTCTGAGAGTCTGTGAGGGAGTGTCTGTGATAGTGTCTGTGAGAAAGTCTGTGAGAGAGTCTTTGAGAGTGTCTGTGAGAGAGTGTCTGTGAGAGAGTGTCTGAGTGTCTGTGAGAGTGTCGAGAGAATGTCTGTGAGTCTGTGAGAGAGTGAGAGACTATGAGACAGTCTGTGAGAGAGTGTCTGAGATTGTGAGAGAATGTCTGTGAGAAAGTGTCTTTGATAAGAATGTCTGTTATGTTATGTTATGTTATTAATTTTTATAACGCGCACAGCTGCCCCAGGGAAGGGGCGTCCTGGCGCGTGAACAGGTACTAAACATAACAGAATAAAAAGGAAGAGATCCTAGTCGAAAGCAGGTAACAGGAAGGTTTTAATCATACGTCTAAAAACAGTAAGATTATTCAGCGCACGGATATGCACCGGGAGAGCATTCCACAGACCAGCGGCGAGTACTCGGTAAGATCGACCACCCATCCGACTGAGTTTGAAACGGAGGCGCATCGCCAGATGAAGCGCCTCCGATCTTAGAGACCTCAGTGGAAGATATGGAGTTAGCAGATTCGCTAGAGCCGGCGGCGAAGAAGACTTCAGAATTTTAAAAGCCAGACATAGTGACTTGAACTGAATTCTTTGCCTGATCGGTAGCCAATGAAGAGCGGAGATCGTACTGGACACCAAGAAGTATTTGGGTAGGCCAACTATCGCCCTTGCTGCGGCATTCTGCACCCTTTGGAGTCTAGATGCTTCGGCCTGATTGACCCCCAGCAGAAGCACACTGCCGTAGTCCAGCCGAGATAGAACCGTGGCTTGAACCACGATTTGCCGAGTAGAGGAGTCGTGTCTGTGAGAGTGTCTGTGAGACTGTGAGAGAGTGTCTGTGAGAGAGTCTGTGAGAGTCTGTGAGGGAGTGTCTATGAGTGTCTGTGATAGAGTGTCTGTGAGAGTCTGTGAGAGTGTCAAGAGAATGTCTGTGTGAGTGTCTGTGAGTCTGAGAGAGTGCCTGTGAGTGTCTGTGATAGTGTCTGTGAGAGAGTCTTTGAGAGTGTCTGTGAGAGAGTGTCTGTGAGAGTGTGAGAGTGTCGAGAGACTGTCTGTGAGTGTCTGTGAGAGAGTGTCTGTGAGTCTGAGAGTGTCTGAGAGTGTCTGTGAGAGTCTGTGAGAGAGTGTGAGAGTCTGTGAGAGTGTCTGTGAGAGTCTGTCCGTGAGAGTGTGAGACAGTGTCTGTGAGAGTGCCTTTGAGAGTCTGTGAGAGAGTGTCTGTGAGCGAGTGTCTGTGAAAGTCTGTCTATGAGAGATTGTGAGACAGTATCTGTGAGAGAGTGTCTATGAGAGTCTGTGCGAGACTGTGAGAGACTATGAGAGATTGTCTGTGAGAGTGTCTGAGAGTGTCTGTGAGGGAGTGTCTGTGAGAGAGCATCTGTGAGAGTGTCTTTGAGACTGTGAGAGAGTGTCTGTGAGAGCCTGTGAGAGAGTGTCTGTGAGACAGTATCTTTGAGAGTGTCTGTGAGAGAGTGTGACAGTGTCTGTGAGAGACTGTGAGAGTCCGTCTGAAAGAGTGTCTGAGACAGTGTCTGCGAGAGAGTGTCTGTGAGAGAGTGTATGTGAGAGTCTGTGAGAAAGTGTGTGTGGGAGTGTGAGAGTGTCTGGGAGAGTGTCTGTGAGAGTGTGAGGGAGTGTCTGTGATAGAGTGAGAGAGTTTTTGTGAGTGTCTCTGAAACTTTGTGAGAGTGTCTGTGAGAGAGTGTCTGAGTGTAGAGAGAATGTCTGAGGGTCTGAGAGAGTGTCTGAGTCTGAGAGTGTCTGTGAGAAAGTGTCTGTCGGAGTGTCTGTGAGAGTGTCTGTGACAGTCTGTGAGAGTGTCTGTGAGAGTCTGTGAAAGAGTCTGTGAGAGTCTGAGTGTCTATGATAGTGTCTGTGAGAGTGTCTGTGAGAGACTGTCTGTGAGAGAGAGTCTGTTAGTGTCTGTGAGAGAGTGTATGTGAGTCTTTGAGAGAATGTCTGAGAGTGGCTGTGAGAGAGTGTCTGTCAGACAGTATCTGTGAGAGAGTGTCTGTGAGAGTGTCTGTGAGAGTGTGAGAGAGTTTGCGAGAGTGTGTGAGAGAGTGTGAGAGTATAAGAGAGTGTCTGTGGGAGTCTGAGAGAGAGGCTCTCTGAGAGTCTGTGAGAGAGCGTCTGTGAGAGAGTCTGTGAGAGTCTGTGAGAGTGTCTTTGAGAGAATATGAGTGTGAGTCTGTGAGAGTGTTTGAGAGTCTGTTAGTCTGAGAGTGTCTGTGAGTCTGAGAACGTCTGTGAGAGTATCTGTGAGAGTCTGTGAGAGAGCCTGTGAGAGTGTCTTTGAGAGTCTGTGAGTGTCTGTTAGAGTGTCTGTGAGAGTGTCTGTTCGAGTGTGAGAGTGTGAGGGAGTGTCTGTGAGAGAGTGTGAGAATGTCTGTGAGAGTCTGTGAGAGTTTTCGATAGTCTGTGATAGTGTGTCTGTGAGGGAGTATCTGTGAGAGTGTCTGTGCGAGTCTGTGAGTGTCTGTAATAGAGTGTGAGAGTGTCTGTGTGAGTGTCTGTGAGAGAGTCTGAGTCAGAGTGTCTGCGAGAGTGTGAAAGTGTGTCTGTGATAGTGTCTGTGGGAGAGTGCCTGCAAGTGTCAGAGAGTGTCTGTCTGAGAGTGCCTTTGAGAGTATCTGTTAGTGTGTGAGAGTGTGAGGGAGTGTTTGTGAGAGAGTGACTGTGAGAGAGTGACTGTGAGGGTGAGAGTGTATGTGAGAAAGTACCTGTGAGAGTGTCTGTGAGACAGTGAGTGTCTGTGATAGTGTCTGTGAGAGTCTCTGAAAGTTTTAGAGTGTTGAGAGAATGTGAGAGTGTGAGGGAGTGTCTGTGAGACTGTGAGAATGTCTGTGAGGGGGGGTTTGTGTGGTGTGTGTGTGGGCATGTGTGTATGTGGGGTTGTGTGTGTGGTGGGTTGCGTGGTTGTGTGTGCGATTGTGGGGTTGTGTGTGTGTGCGGGGGGGGTTGTGTGTGGGGGGGCTGTGTGTGGGGTTGTGTTTGTATATGTGGGGTTGTGTGTGTGTGGTTATGGGGTTGTGTGTGGGTGTGAGGTTGTGGGGTTGTGTGTCTGGGGGTATGTGTTTGAGTGGGGTTGTGTGTGGGGGGTTGTGTGTGTGGGGTTGTGTGTTTGTGTAAGGTTGTGTGGGGGGGTGTTGTGTGTGGGGGTTGTGTGTATGTGTGGAGTTGAGTGAGTGTGTATGTGTGTGGGGTTGTGTGTTGGGGTTTGTGGGGGGTTGTGTGTTGGGGTTATGGCTGTGTGCATGGTTGTGTGGTTGTGTTTGGTTGTGTGTGTGGAGGGTTTTGGTTGTGTGTGTGAGTGAGTGGGGTTGTGTTTGGGGGTTGGTGTGGTTGTGTGGGGTTGTGTGTGTGGGTGTTGTGTGTGTGAGTGTGTTTTGTGTGTGTTTGGGGTTGTGTGGGGTTGTGTGTGTGGGGGGTTGTGTGTGGGGGTTGTGTATGTGTTGGGTGTGTGTGTTGGGTTGTGTGTGTGGGGTTGTGGGGTGTTGTGTGTGTGGGGGGTTGTGTGTGTGAGGGCGATGTGTGTGTGTGGGGTTGTGTGTGAGTGTGGGTTGTGTGATGGGGTTGTGTGTGTGGGGGGTTGTGTGTGGGGGGTTTGAGTGTGTGGGGTTGTGTGTGAGCATGTGGGGTTGTGCTGGTTTGTGTGTGGGGGGTTGTGTGTGTATGGGTTGTGTGTGTGAGTGTGGGGTTGTGTGTGGGGGGATTGTGTGTGGGGTTGTGTGTGGGGAGTTGTGTGTGTGGGGGGTTGTGTGTGTGAGGGTCTTGTGTGTGTGGGGTTGTGTGTTGGGGGTTGTGTGTGGGGGGTTATGTGGGGGGTTGTGTTTGTGGGGTTGTGTGTGTGGGGTTGTGTATGTGTGGGGTTGTGTGTGTGAGGGGGTTGTGTGGTGTGTGGGGTTGTGTGTAGGCGTGTGTGTGCGGTTGTGGGGTTGTGGGTGGGGGGGTTTGTGTGGGGGGGTTGTGTGGGGTTGTGTTTGTATGTGTGGGGTTGTGTGTGTGGTTATGGGGTTGTGTGTGTGGGTGTGAGGTTGGGGGGAGCTGTGTGTGTGGGGGGGTGTTTGTGTGGGGTTGTGTGTATGGGGGTTGTGTGTGTTTGGAGTTGTGTGTGTGGGGCTGTGTGTGTGTAGGTGGGGTTGTGTGTTGGGTTGAGGGTGTGTTTGTGTGGGGTTGTGTGTGTGGGGGGGTTGTGTGTGTGGGGGGTTGTGTGTGGGGGTTGTGAGTGTGTGGTGTTGTGTGTGTGAGCACGTGGGGTTGTGTGAGTGTTTGGGGGGTTGTGTGGGGTTGTGTGTGTGAGTATGGGTTGTGTGTGAGTGTGGGTTGTGTGGGTGTGGAGTTGTGTGTGTGGGGGGATGTGTGTGGGGGTTGTGTGTGGGGTTGTGTGTGTGGGGGGGTTGTGTGTGTGGGCAGTTGTGTGTGTGGAGGGGTTGTGTGTGTGGTTAGTTGTGTGTGTGGTTGTGGGGTTGTGTGTGGTCATGTGGTTGTGTGTTTGTGTGTGGTTTTGTGGTTGTGTAAGGTTGTGTGTGTGGGGTTGTGTGTGTGGGGGGTTGTGTGCATGGGGGTTGTGTGTGTAGGGATGTGTGTGGGGATTGTGTGTGTGGGGTTGAGTGAGTGTATGTGTGTGGGGTTGGGGTTTGTGTGTGGGGGTTGTGTGTGGGGGGTTTGGGTGTGTGTGTGTGTGGGGTTGTGTGTGAGTGCGTGGGGGTGTGTGAGTGTGTGGGGTTGTGTGTGTGGGGTGGTGTGTGTGTCTGGGGTTGTGTGGGGTTGTGTGTGTGGGGGGTTGTGTGTGAGTGTGGGTTGTGTGTGTGGGGTTGTGTGTGTGGGGTTGTGTGTGTGGGGGGGTTGTGTGTGGGGGGGGTTGAGTGTAGGGGATTGTGTGTGGGGTTGTGTGTGTGTGGGGGGGTTGTGTGTGGGGGGTTGTGTGTGGGGGGGTTGTGTGTGGGTGAGTGTGGGGGTTGTGTGTGTGGGGTTGTGTGTGGGGGGTTGTGTGTGGGTGGTTGTGTGTGTGGGGGTTGTGTGTGAGTATGTGGGGTTGTGTGTGGGGGGTTGTGTATGTGGGGTTGTGTGTGTGAGGGATTGTGTGTGTAGGGTTGTGTGTGTGGGGGGGTTGTGTGTGGGGGGTTGTGTGTGTGGGGGGGTTGTGTGTGTGGGGTTGTGTGTGTGGGGTTGTGTGTGGTGGGGTTGTGTGTGTGGGGTTGTGTGTGGTGGGGTTGTGTGTGTGGGGGTTGTGTGTATGGGGTTGTGTGTGTGTTTGGTTGTGTGTGTGGGGGATTGTGGGTGCGTGGGGTTGTGTGTGTGGGGGGGTGTGTGGAGGGTTGTGTGTGTGGGGGGTTGTGTGTGTGGGGTTGTGTGTGGGGGGGTGTGTGTGGGGTTGTGTGTGTGGGGGTTGTGTGGTTGTGTGTGTGCTGGTGTGTTTGTGTGTGGTTGTGTGGGGTTATGTGTGTGTGTGGTTGTTTGTGTGTGTGGGTTTGTGTGTGGGGGGTTGTGTGTGTGGGGGGTTGTGTGTGTGGGGTTGTGTGTGTATGTGTGGGGTTGTGTGTGTGTGTGGTTATGGGGTTGTGTGTGTGGGTGTGAGGTTGTGGGGTTGTGTGTGTGCAGGTGTATTTGTGTGGGGTTGTGTGTGTGGGGTTGTGTGTCTGGGTTTTGTGTGTGTGTTGGGGGTTGTGTGTGGGGGGCTTGTGTGTGTGGGGGTTGTTTGTGTGGGGGTGTTTGTGTGGGGGTGTTTGTGTGGGGTTGTGTGTGTTGGGTTGTGTGTGTGGGGGGATGTGTGTGGGGTAACAGAATGGGATGGGAGGTGAGGTGAGGCGGTGAATGGGATGGAAGGGAAGAGGGAGTGACAGAAGGGGAGAGGATTAAAGAGGTAAAGAAGAAAGTAATGGGAATAAAGGGGGGAGGGGAACAAGGAAGGAGAGGGGTAGTGGCAGGGTGGGTAAAGGGATAGAAGGGATGGGTTAGGGAAGGGTAGGGGGAGGGAATGGAAAGGAAAGGAAAGGAAAGGAAGAATAAGGGGAAGAAGGCGGAAGTGAAAAGAAAGGAGGAGAAAGGCAGGGAAAGGAAGGGAGAAGGGAGGTAGAGACGGCAACGAGAGAGAGGGAAGTGAGGGGAAGGGTAGTGAGGGGGAGGGTAGGGTATGGAGGAATGGATGGGTGAGGGGAAAAGGGAGGGAATGGTGAAGAGGAAGGGAGGTGAAGGAAGGAAGAATAAGGAAGAAAGGATGGGTATGTGGAAGGGGAGCAGAAAAGGAGCAGAGGCGATGGGAACAGATTGGAAGGGAAAGAGGCTGTGGATGGGAGGGAATGGAGGGGAAGAGAAGGGAAGGGGTGGAGATGGAAAAGGAGACAAGAGAGTGCAGGATGGGACCCGAATGGATTTAATGGGAAGGGGAGGAAGTGACAGAAGGGGAGAGGATTAAAGAGTGATGGAGAAAAAGGGAACTTAAAAGAAAGGGGGGAAGGGAATATGAGAGGAGAGATAGGAATATAAGGTAGAAAAGGAAAAACGGGAAAGAGAAAGGAAAAGGGAAGGGAAGTTTCAAGCCAGTATCAAGTCAGTATCAAGTCAGTATCAAGCCAGTATCAAGTCAGTATCAAGCCAGTATCAAGTCAGTAACAAGCCAGTATCAAGTCAGTTTAAAGTTTGGTTTCAGTTCAGTTTCAAGTTCGGTTTTCATTTGGTTTCTATACTCACCTTGTTCCTTTCACCCAGCCCCGCCCAGTTCTTTTGGAGCCTGTGAGGCCCCGGCCCCCTCGGCCTCTCGGGGGCCTCGGCTCCGGCCGCCAGCTGTGGTCCTCTCCGTCCGGTGCTCATGAGTGCAATGCTGCGGCTGCCTGGTTACCAGCCTTGTATAGCACGAACACGTCACAATGGAGACCTTCAACCTGTCATCATGCATCACTGGTTTATGGGCGATGACAGGTGTGGCAGTGTAAGGGGGGAGGGGGAGCTGGCGAGACACGGCTTTAATTCAATCACCTAAAAAAAGAGCAAACATCTATTTAGTCACAAAAGGATCCTGCGATGAGCGTCAAAGACGATCTAATCCTGCCCGACCTTCTCCCCCCTCAGTGGCCTCTCCTTGTCTCTGCTGCGGCGGAGGCCTCCCCTCTGCACGTAGCCTCGACCTCCTGACATCACAGTGCAGGGCCTGGCACGTCACAGGTGCTCCATCCACAGGATTCCCCTGCTGGTGCTGGCCTCGACCGCGTGACGTCACAGTGGAGGGCCTGGCACGTCACAGGTGTTCCATCCACAGGATTCCCCTGCTGGTGCTGGCCTGGACCTCGTAACGTCACAGTGCAGGGCCTGGCACGTCACAGGTGTTCCATCCACAGGATTCCCCTGCTGGTGCTGGCCTCGACCTCGTGACATCACAGTGGGGGGCCTGGCACGTCACAGGTGTTCCATCCACAGGATTCCCCTGCTGGTGCTGGCCTCTACCTCATGACGTCACATTGGATGGCCTGGCACGTCACAGGTGTTCCATCCACAGGATTCCCCTGCTGGTGCTGGCCTCGACCTCCTGACATCACAGTGGAGGTCCTGGCACGTCACAGGTGTTCCATCCACAGGATTCCCCTGCTGGTGCTAGGCTGGGCCTCGTGACATCACAGAGGAGGGCCTGGCACGTCACAGGTGTTCCATCCACAGGATTCCCCTGCTGGTGCTGGCCTGGTCCTCGTGACATCACAGAGGAGGGCCTGGCACGTCACAGGTGTTCCATCCACAGGATTCTCCTGCTGGTGCTAGCCTGGACCTCGTGACATCACAGAGGAGGGCCTGGCACATCACAGGTGTTCCATCCACAGGATTCCCCTGCTGGTGCTGGCCTCGAACTCGTGACATCACAGTGGAGTGCCTGGCACGTCACAGGTGTTCCATCCACAGGATTCCCCTGCTAGTGCTGGCCTCGACCTCGTGACATCACAGTGCAGGGCCTGGCACGTCACAGGTGTTCATTCCACAGGATTCTGCTGCTGGGAAGGCGGGCCCTAAGGCTGTCACACCTTGCACACACACACATCCATACAAGCACGTGCGAAGACACTCACACAGGGGGGTCATACGCTACAATTTATTATGAACTTTACCAAGAGAGCCCACTGAAAACCACTCTTTATTGGTCACAGTGAGATAACTTCGAACCAATCACACCCGGGAGCAGTTGTTGCGTCCCGGTTGATAGATGGGTCTCCCCTCGGGGACTGTGTATCATTCACAGCAGGAGCTCTCATTCATCACCAGGCTCGTGATGGGGTCTCACTTGTGTGAATTTCTAGAACAATCTTTACTGTGTGTTGATCCGAGGTGCTTCTACTTTCCCTGTGAGTCTTATCATAGCTGCCAAGTTTCTGCGGTCATTGTTGATGTGCCGCTCCAGTCCAGGTTTTTTCCTCTGAATTATGGGACGTGTAGTCCTGTTTATAATGAACAAGACTACAAGTCCCAGAATTCCAGGAAAAAACGGGGACTGGAGCAGCATAACACGGATGGACCCGGAAAACTTGGCAGCTCTGCGAGAAACCTATGCTCAGGTCAGGAGAGCAACACGATCCAACCAGGGGGGGGCAAGTAGTGCGGGCCAATAATTTCAGGCAATGCGGGCAGAGCCATCTTTATAGCCAATATGAGAGAAAGAAGTGACACATTTTGGAGTTTTGACACATTGGACAAATCCAATCTGATTACGATTGAAAGATTCCATGGTTACCCTTATATTCTTCACTAGGGTTGAGTTATATGGGGACTAACTACTAAGGCCAAATTATTCATAGCAGTGTTTGATCCTTTTGCCGCACATGAATATTTCGATTTGTCATGTTTATTTATTGTTAGAAATTGGTTCTCTACTTGGCAGAGGTAGTACCTTTGTCCAAATTGGGACCGTTGCTTCCAGTTAGGGTAAGGGGGATACACACCCAAGATAGCCCCTGCTCACCCCCTGGGTAGCTTGGCCCGAGCAGACAGACTTTTCCCGAAGGCAAGAGTTTTCAGCTTCGATGAATTCCTCCATGGTTTGGAAGGTTAATCCCTTCGATGCTGATGACGGAACCGTTCCGTCATCAGTCACGGCTGAGCTGTGCTGATGACGGAACGGTTCCGTCACGACCGCGCCCTGTTCTGGAATGTCCAGCACAGGGGCGGAATCGGCGCCGCGGTCAAGGTGTTAAAGGTGATTAATTGTTGTTGCTTTCATGTTTTGTTATCTGGTGAACTGAGCTGTGCTGCTAGAATTGTGGTTGAGCAGTGGGTAGGCAAAGGAGGAAGACTGACACAGGTGAGTGGGAATTATTTCAGGTGTGTCCTGCAGAACACCAGGGTCAGTGGTGTGAAGGCCTTTTTAGTATGTTGCCAAGGAACCAAGCTGTCCTTAGGTACTACCACTTCAGGTATTTGCGGTTGGCTGATCCTTTCTGTTCTGAACTCGTCTAGAGGGGCTGTTGCTTGTGACTTACAGGCCCCTTGTCAGGTTTACAGGCCACTCAGCAGCTCTCCCTATTCAGAAACTCCTTTCTTGTGGTCTGGGCTCTCGGCTGCTGTCCACTCTCCAAGCTGCAGCTCACCTCCCCAGGTCAAAGGGCAGGTCTGCCTGAAGCAAGGGAGACATCAGGTATCGCTTCAGCCAGCTTTCTTCACTACCTTCTTCAGAAGAAAGAAAAAAAAACATCCTCATTGTTTACCATTTACAGGCTGCAGAGCCATGTGTGCATTTTATTTTATTTATTTTGCTTTATAAAGTTTTATATGGCGCGAACTTGTTCCCGAAGGATATCAGAGCGCTTTACAATTTGAGGCAATTAAATAACTTCCCACCCTATTCCAAGCCTGAATACCGAACTAAAGCTGCCGCATATGTAAGTGAGGGGAACATATAGTCACAACAAACACTGCTGCAGGAGGTAAGGACCATATATCAATTCCGCTGGACAGCAATGAAGGTATTGAAGTGATACTCACTATCCTATAAAATGCCAGGCATAATGGCATACCTTCAAACATCATGGTCTAAGCTGCAATGGCACTAGGGATGGGATCAAGAGAATGGCCGGAGGGCCCCGCCCCGAGGAAGCAATTGAGGTGGAAATAATGTATATGTAGACCAGTGACTATACACTGAGCCACACATGTGCACTTGTTTAGTATCCGCAAAACATCAGATTTACACCTACAGAGTGTAAAGACCATAAGGGAAGCCATATTAATTTAGGAAAACATAATATTGCCTGAACATGTTATTGGGACTGGAATGTCCCCTGTGAGGTATGTCAGGTTGCCTATCATGAAAACTCAACTGTGAGTAGCCGGTGTCCCAGAGATTATTTAATTTTGGCCCTAGCCTTGTGGTAATCTAGTGCATAGAGGCCTATGCTGTCCCTTGACGTGACGGAGGTCATGGACCTATCCTGTGACCCGGAGGGACATGTCAAGCATGCCCTCATTGTCCTGATAGTGGACTACCATCCTGCCACAGGTTTAGCATGTAGATCGATGGCACAGCATACTGTGTTTTGTGAATGCATAGTCATGATCAGGCCTTTTTAGGTCTCGCCCTGGAATGAGCATCCAAAGGATGCGTCCAGGGTCGGAGACTTATAGTTATCTGTCTCGAGGGAAGGAAGGACGAGAAGGTGTACGAGCTTTGCTTGCATTTCACTGCCTGTACGCGCACCGCCACTCACGCATGCGCACATACACAGCCACACCGCCACTCACGCATGCGCACATACACATCCATACACAGGCACACACACCCCCGTCGCCGCCGCACCTACACGCATACACAGAGACCCCTCCACACACACCAGCCCCTCTCCTCCCGGCTCCACTTACCGGTGTCTGGCAGGCGCTCCCCGGGTCTCCAGGCTCCTTCCCTTCCTCCGCAGCTGCAGGCTCTCCCCACATCACGCGGGACTCTCTCTCCACATGGGAGCCCCGCCTCCTCAGTGCGCCCGCTTCGCCCCGCGGGTCTTCACCCGGTCCCCCATCTCGGGACCGGGACTTTAAGGGAAACAGTATCCAGGGCTCCTTCCTGGTCACGGGAGCCCCGGGGCCGCAATGCTCACGCCACTTCCTGCTGCCGGCTCCTCTTCCTGGTTGCACGTCAGGTCCCGGGCCAGCAGCCAATCAGAGCGCGGCCCGGGAAAGACGTCACAGAGGTGTCCCGCAGTACCGCCCCCGGCCTGCCTGACTTCCTGGTCGCAGGAGAATTCTACTGCTGAACTGGGTGTTATAACGCAGTCTCCACATGTAACTGTCTGCAAAGGTAATGCAACAATTTACGCTACCCCATCATTGTGTAAAAGAGCTGCATCTATGTTTAAAACAAAAAAAAAGACTTCAAATAGTGTTGTTTTTTTGTTTCTAGGTTGCTATTTAACAGTTCCTCTACAGACTTCCTGTTTATTGTTATCGTCTCGCCTATAGTCTTAATTGCATGAACGTATTTTTCGTGACCTCATTTCCGGTCACTGTTTGTCAGTTTCAAAGCATTAATGCTGCTTTTGTTTCTGTTCGCTGCTCCGGTTCCTTGAAGCTGTGTGATGTTGCCTGCTTGGCTCTTATTGTTTGCTCTCTGGGAACGCTGATTGTTTCCTTCTGTAATGTATGATTTTTGTTATAGTGAACGCCAGGAAGAAGAGACAGTGAGCCAGTGATTCAGATAAAGAGCAAAATGTGCATTAAAAAGTGTCCTTCTTACTCATGCCCAATTCAAACTGAAATTAGTACCCCTTCTCTTTTCGTGGCGGCAGAATATTGAATTAAATTCATTCAATTAGTTAAAATAAACAGCACAGAACAATTACAGGTTCATATGACTATAGCGTTAGAGGACTTTCCTCGGCAACCCCAAGCCCTGATATAATTACAATTACTTGATCACACCAACATTTTTTTCATTTCAAACTAAGTGTGCATCACTCTTGCTGGGTGCTTTCCAAGTAAAGCACTGTTGTTTGCTTTTTTTAATTAGGATGTCGCCATTTACTTACCACTAATACTTCTGTCTTTTCATATGTAATAGGGCAAAAAAAAATAAAACAATATTGCTTTTAAGTTATGCTAATAATGCCAGGAAATGTAAAACTCTCATTTGCTGTTCCAATAGGCCACGTGGACATTACACTATTTGTTGGAGCAGAGTGTAGGCACAATCTTAACAATTCCTTGAGACATATGTTTGGCTCTCTCAGTTTGGGGTTTTCAGCTAGCCCGTGATTGCACCTTGGTTAAGAGCCAATTTAACATAAGGAGCTACTGTTTGTGTTTACTGCCTCCATCAGAAAAGCAACATATTCCTCTCTTCTCGCTCTGCTTGCTGGCTACTGTGTGTGGCTGGCCGTAGTTATGCGAAGTGAAGTAAGGATTCCTGATGAAAGGGGACAGCAGTGTGGTGGAACTTATGAGTCTCCGCCCTGCTAAGCTTCACAAGTCAAAATAGAGCAGGGCTTGAATATAATAAGGCTCGAATGCATTGGGCATGTATGATAAAATATGCATAAATAAAAAAGTGCTTGACTCGCACGTAGGTTTTACCTAGATTTCCACGTATTTGTGGGATCACTAAATTCCCCAAGAATGCCATTGGAAGTCTATGGAAGCCATGGATTCCTAAATATACTACCAACCTGTTCGGCTAACTCCTTCACGTTTCTGAAGGGCAGTCAATCCGCAGGAGTTGATATTGTGGAGTTCCATTATTACACGTACATTTTTACCCATATGACTGGCCCATATTATTTTGTGCAATGTTGGAAAGGCGACCCCAGGGGAGACAGAAGGTGTCTGACTGTCCGCCCCGAGACCCACCTCTCTGTGTGGAATAGGCCGAGCGCCGTAGGGAGGCCTCCTTGGCGAGGCTCCTCTCCTACAATCGTAACAGCAGAGTAATCACACTACTTACAGATAGACACTACACAGGAAGGATGTTCACAAGAATCTTTATATAAGTACTCAATGCAAGTTCTTGGCAGGATAGCGGCAAGGATCGAGGGATCCGTAATGTCGTGATCTCGGGGGAAAGGGGGTAGCGGGACAGTCTTGGCACCCACTGGTGCGTGGATAGTTCAAGGGTTCAGGCCGCGACAGCGTCAGCAGGGCCTCGAAGATGGTTTAGCTTGGTCAGGCCGCGACAGCGTCAGCAGGGCCTCGAAGGTAGTTCAGGTTGGGCAGGCCGCGACAGCGTCAGCAGGGCCTCGAAGATGGTTTAGCTTGGTCCGGCCGCGACAGCGTCAGCAGGGCCTCGAAGGTGGTTCAGCTTGGACAGGCCGCGACAGCGTCAGCAGGGCCTCGAAGGTGGTTCAGCTTGGACAGGCCGCGACAGCGTCAGCAGGGCCTCGGACGTAGTTCCGGATCGGCAGGCCGCGACAGCGTCAGCAGGGCCTCGAAGGTAGTTCCAGGTGCAGGAGTTAGGATCAGGATCAGCCGCGACGAGGTCAGCAGGGCTTCGACTCCAGATACAACTGCTGTCTTGATCCGGGGCTGGCCCAGATATAGGACTGGAGGGCTTTGATGTCCGGACCCTCGCGCCTGGGGGTCAGAGGGGCCGGGATGAAGGTGTCCAGACACCCAGCAGGGGGGCGGAGCCAGCGCCCAGGGAGCCGGGAGAGCGATCGATACCAGGCGTCCGGGGGCGGTGGAAGGCCCCTCGAGACTCTCCTCCTCCGGGGTCTGGTCGAGTGGCCACTTTACAACCCGGGAGGATCCTGGTGCCTCAATGTCTGGGCTTCGCTGGGGCCGTGCCCGGGATGGCTGCGGCCACGTGTTCGGGGCGTGAGGGTCCCAAGATGGAGTCGGGCCGGAAAGGGTGGCCGGGTCAGGGTGCCAGGCTGGCAGCGTTGGCGAGCAGGTCCTGCCGGGGTACGAGGGAGGGGGAGAGCTGTAGGTGGCCGGGGAGGCTGCTCGCGCCGATGGTTCGTGAATGTGCGTGTCAGGGGGGTCGATAGTAGGTAAATGGAGGGCCGATGTCGTCCCGGGCCCTCCATGCGGACGGGGTCGGACCACGCCACGAGGCCGTGTCCAACACACGTCCCCTCCAGCTGAAGGCGGGGAGAGTCACCCATCGTCCTGGGGGCTCTCTTCGTCGAGGCGGAAAAACCGGGACAGGCCGTCAGCGTTGGCGTGGTCACTGCCAGGGCGATGCTCCACAGTGAAATCCATGCCTTGGAGGGAGATGGACCATCGCAGCAGTTTGGGATTTTCGCCACGCATGTGCATCAGCCACCTTAGGGGCCGGTGGTCAGTCTGCACCCGGAAGTGGGTGCCGAAGAGGTAGGGCCTGAGTTTCTTGAGGGCCCACACGACAGCAAAGGCTTCTCTCTCGATGGTGCTCCATCGCTGCTCTCGGGCCAGCAGCCGCCGGCTGATGAAGGCCACAGGATGGTCAGTTCCCGCGGAGTCCATTTGCGATAGGACCGCCCGACGCCGTGTTCCGAGGCATCGGTCTGGACCACAAACTCTCGGCTGTAGTCGGGGGCCTGGAGCACAGGGGCGGTACACATGGCTGCTTTCAAGGTCTCGAAGGCCACCTGACACGCGGGTGTCCACTGCACCTTTTGGGGCCGGTTCTTCGAGGTCAGTTCCGTGAGGGGGCCCACAATGCTCCCATAGTTCTTGATAAAACGCCGATAGTACCCCGTGAGCCCCAGGAAGGCTCGGACGGCGGTTTGGTTGACCGGGGGTTCCCAGTCTAGGATGACGTCGATCTTGGGTTGGAGGGGAGCCACTTGGCCGCTCCCCACTTGGTGTCCCAGATAGGTCACGGACCCTTGGCCTATCTGGCACTTGCTGGCCTTCACAGTTAGCCCGGCCCGGCGGAGGGCTGTCAGGACTTCCCAGAGGTGTTTCAGGTGCTCAGCCCAGTGGAGGCTGTAGACCGCAATGTCGTCTAGGTAGGCGGCACTGAACTCTTCCAGCCCCGCCAGTACTTTGTTTACTAGTCTCTGGAAGGTGGCCGGGGCGTTTTTCATGCCGAAGGGCATCACCTTGAACTGGAAGTGGCCGTCGGGGGTGGAGAAGGCGGAGCGCTCCTGGGCGCCAGGGGTGAGGCCGATCTGCCAATACCCGGCGGTGAGGTCGAAGGTACTGAGGTACTTGGCGGCCCCCAGGCGGTCGATCAGTTCATCGGCCCGGGGGATGGGATGCGCGTCGGTTCTCGTCACAGCATTCAGCCCCCGGTAGTCGACGCAAAACCGGAGTTCTGGCGGGGTGCCAGGCGCGGCGGCCTTGGAGACCAGGACCACTGGGCTGCCCAGGGACTGTCGGAGGGTTCGACTACCCCCAGGGCCAGCATCTTGGTGACTTCCGTCTGGATGCAGGCCCGAACTCGGTCGGGGACCCGGTAGGCCCGGTGTCGTACTGGCTGACTGTCCCCGGTGTCGACATCGTGGACACACCATTGGGTAACCCCGGGGGTGAGGGAGAACAGATCTGTGAATTGTCCCAACAGTTCTTGACAGTCTCGGCGCTGTGCGGGGGTCAGGTCGGGGGAGAGAGAGATCCCTTCGACAGAGCCGTCCTTCTTAGTGCACTTTAGGAGGTCGGGCAAGGGCTCGGAGTCGTCTTCGGTCCCCTCGTCGGTAGCGAGTAGCAGGCTCAGTTCTGTGCGGGCAAAATGAGGTTTGAGCCGGTTGACGTGCAGAACCCGGAGGGGGTTCCGGGGAGACTCCATATCCACGAGGTAAGTGACGGGGCTCTTGCGCTCGATCACCTTGAAGGGCCCCGACCATTTGTCCTGGAGGGCACAGGGTTCGACCGGGGACATGACCCAGACCCGCTGGCCCGGCTCTAACTCGATGGAGGAGGAGTGCTGGTCGTACCAGCGTTTCATGTCCTCCTGACTGGCCTCCAGGTTGGCCTCTGCAAGGGCCCGGAACTTCCGAGTCTGGTTTCGGAGGGTCAGGAGGTATCGGTAGACATCCGGGGGTGCGCCTTGGACGGTAGTTTCCCAGCCCTCTTTGACCAGGCTGAGCGGACCTCGGACAGGGTGTCCGTACAAGAGTTCAAAGGGGCTGAACCCCAGGGATTTCTGTGGTACCTCCCGATAGGCAAACAGGAGGCAGGGCAGCAGGACATCCCATCTGCGTCGTAGTGGCTCCTCTAGGCCCTGTATCATTCCCTTGAGTGTCCGGTTGAACCGCTCCACAAGTCCATTCCCTTAGGGATGATACGGGGTGGTGAACTTGTATGTGACCCCGCACTGTTGCCACAGGGACCGCATATATTTAGATATAAAGTTCGTGCCCCGATCGCTCATGACCTCCCGGGGGAATCCTACTCGGGAGAAGATCCCCATCAAGGCTCGCCCCACCACGGGAGCGGTGATGGTTCTGAGGGGGATGGCCTCAGGGTAGCGGGTGGCGTGGTCCACCAGGACAAGTATGAAGCGATGCCCTTGCGAGGTTTGAGGGTCCAGGGGCCCCACAATGTCTATTCCCACTCGCTCGAAGGGGGTGGTTACGACTGGAAAGGGTTGGAGCGGGGCCTTCACCTTCCCTCCGCTCTTTCCGCTGGCTTGGCATGTCGGGCAGGTGCGGCAGTGGTTATGTACATCCGTGCGCATTTTGGGCCAGTAGAAATGGGTCACCAGGCGGCTGTAAGTTTTGTCCTGCCCCAGGTGCCCTGCGAGGGGCACATCGTGCGCCAGGTTCAAAAGGAAGTCTCTGAATCGCAGGGGAACCACTAGCACTCGGCTGGCCCCCAGCTCGGCAATTTTCTGTTCACTATATAGGAGGTCGTGGTCCCAGTAGACCCAGTGGGACCCTGAGGTGTCCCCGGTAGCTTGGGCAGCGGCTTGTTGGCGGGTCCCCTCGAGGGACGGGCAGGTCTTCTGTTCCTGCCGAAACTGTTCTCGGGTGGGACCACCCTCTTGGCGCCATTGGGCTAGTTCGGGGATGTCGCTGAGCTCGTGGTGGTTTCCGGGCTCCGAGGGCCTGGTCTCGGAGTCGCATTCTTCGGGGATGGCAGAGGGTGGTGGCTCGGGCCACTCCGGCTCCTCGGTCGGGGCGGCCTCGGTCGCTGCCGGGGCTCGGGCCGCCATAGATCGGGTCGTCGCACAGACCCACTCTGGTAATCCCATCATTCCTAGGTGCTCTCTCCGCTCGACTTGGGCCCAGGGAGAGCTCTCGAGGTCGTTCCCAAGGAGGCAGTCCACGGGGGCATCGTCCCGGACGGTAGCCTTGAGGGTGCCCGACACTCCCCCCCATTCGAAGGGAATTCGGGCCATCTGGCATAGAGTTTCTGAGTTGTCGGCGGCCCTCACGGGGCAGCGTACGTTCGGGATGATCTGTTCGGGGGTCACCAAGTGGCAGCGGACGGCCGTCACACTGGCTCCCGTGTCCCGGAGGGCTTCGGTCCGTCGTCCATTGATGTGGACCCACTGACGGTATTTTCGAGTGTTGCTCGGTAGCGGGGCCTGGGGTACCAGGTCTCTATTGCCCAGGCAGGCTAGGGCCATGGCGGCCGGTTCATACTCGATTTGATCTTCCTCGCAGACCTCTACGTCTTCTTCTCTCTCTTCTCCCAGAGCTGCAGCAGCGAACTGGCGGGTCGGAGGCCCCGTGGTGCCGGGACGCTGGTTCATGGGGCAGAGGGGGTCACTGGCATAGTGACCGGTCCGCTGGCATCTGTGACAAGTAATGTTCGGGTGGGGCCCCGGCCGTGCTGGGGGGTCCCTCTTCAGGGACGGCGAAGTGTTATTCGGGGGGGACCCCTGGGGGGGGCCCCGGCCCGAGGTCGGCGGGAAGCTTCGGCTCTGGTTCTGCCCTCCTCCGCCTCCCCGCTGGCGGGGGTGCCCCCGGCCGCCCTGACCGGTTTCTCCTATCGGTGTTCGGGGGACCCGGGTGCTCACCCATCGATCTGCCTCGACAGCGAGTTTCCGGGGCTCGGTTAGCTTGCTGTCGAGTAGATGCTGTCGGAGCTCGACAAAGCAGTTGTTGGAGAGGTGCTCCCAAACGATGAGGTCGAACAGCTGCTCGTAGGTGGACACTTTGCTGCCCTTTATCCATCCTTCCAGGGCCCTGCTATAAAAGTTCACGTACTCGACCCACGTGGTACCGGGGATTTTCTTGCAGTCTCTGAATCTCTGCCGGTACATCTCGGGGGTGAGGCCATACCGGACAAGCAGGGCGTCCTTCATGTGGTCATAGGAGGACATTACGTCATCGGCCAGCTCCAGCGTGGTGTCTCTTTGTTCGCTGACGAATCTCCCCCATAAGCCGGCACCCCAGTCTGATCGCGGAATGCGGTGCGCGGTCATGGCAACTTCGTACGCCTTGAACCATTGCTGGATATCGTCATTCTTGTAGTACTCCTTGACGATATCCTTCGGGATGTGGACCTTTGGGTCGGCAGGAGGTGAGGGGTTCCGGGCTACCGTGGCGCCAGTTCCTTTGAGGTTGGCCTTGATTTCGAGTTCTTTGAGGCCACGCTCGTGTTCGTATGCAAGTTTTTTTCTTCCAATTCTCTTTGCCGCCGCCTCTCTTCCAGATCTCCCTCTAATCGCAGTTGTTCAAGGGCCATTTTTTTTTCTGCTAATTGGAGTTCTCCGTCCAGCCGGAGTCGGGCGAGCTCTAGTTCATGGAGCCGACTCCTCTCTCGCTCCCGGGCATCTTCGTGGGAGAGGCCCGGGTCCCTGTTGGCGGTTCTTTCCTCTATGGGGGCTATGACGGTACTCACCGGTACTTCTCGGACAATGTCATCGTTCGTTTGGGGTGGGGTCTCTCTGGTCTCCACCCAGGTTTGCAGCGCTTCTTTGAAATCGTCCTTTGTACTTAGTCCAGTGGTAGCGATACCCAAGTCTTTGCAAAATTGTTTAAGTTCTTTATGGGTATACTCCTCTAACAGGTCTTTCTGGAATTCTGCGGTCGTTCCGGCTTCCTTAGTAGTCATCGTGGCTGTGGGTCTCTGTCAGTAGTGACGTGTTACTCGCTGTACGATTTGCGTGGGCTCGGATCCCGTCGCTTGCCACCAATGTTGGAAAGGCGACCCCAGGGGAGACAGAAGGTGTCTGACTGTCCGCCCTGAGACCCACCTCTCTGTGTGGAATAGGCCGAGCGCCGTAGGGAGGCCTCCTTGGCGAGGCTCCTCTCCTACAATCGTAACAGCAGAGTAATCACATTACTTACAGATAGACACTACACAGGAAGGATGTTCACAAGAATCTTTATATAAGTACTCAATGCAAGTTCTTGGCAGGATAGCGGCAAGGATCGAGGGATCCGTAATGTCGTGATCTCGGGGGAAAGGGGGTAGCGGGACAGTCTTGGCACCCACTGGTGCGTGGATAGTTCAAGGGTTCAGGCCGCGACAGCGTCAGCAGGGCCTCGAAGATGGTTTAGCTTGGTCAGGCCGCGACAGCGTCAGCAGGGCCTCGAAGTTAGTTCAGGTTGGGCAGGCCGCGACAGCGTCAGCAGGGCCTCGAAGATGGTTTAGCTTGGTCCGGCCGCGACAGCGTCAGCAGGGCCTCGAAGGTGGTTCAGCTTGGACAGGCCGCGACAGCGTCAGCAGGGCCTCGAAGGTGGTTCAGCTTGGACAGGCCGCAACAGCGTCAGCAGGGCCTCGGACGTAGTTCCGGATGGGCAGGCCGCGACAGCGTCAGCAGGGCCTCGAAGGTAGTTCCAGGTGCAGGAGTTAGGATCAGGATCAGCCGCTTCGAGGTCAGCAGGGCTTCGACTCCAGATACAACTGCTGTCTTGATCCGGGGCTGGCCCAGATATAGGACTGGAGGGCTTTGATGTCCGGACCCTCGCGCCTGGGGGTCAGAGGGGCCGGGATGAAGGTGTCCAGACACCCAGCAGGGGGGCGGAGCCAGCGCCCAGGGAGCCGGGAGAGCGATCGATACCAGGCGTCCGGGGGCGGTGGAAGGCCCCTCGAGACTCTCCTCCTCCGGGGTCTGGTCGAGTGGCCACTTTACCACCCGGGAGGATCCTGGTGCCTCAATGTCTGGGCTTCGCTGGGGCCGGGCCCGGGATGGCTGCGGCCACGTGTTCGGGGCGTGAGGGTCCCAAGATGGAGTCGGGCCGGAAAGGGTGGCCGGGTCAGGGTGCCAGGCTGGCAGCGTTGGCGAGCAGGTCCTGCCGGGGTACCAGGGAGGGGGAGAGCTGTAGGTGGCCGGGGAGGCTGCTCGCGCCGATGGTTCGTGAATGTGCGTGTCAGGGGGGTCGATAGTAGGTAAATGGAGGGCCGATGTCGTCCCGGGCCCTCCATGCGGACGGGGTCGGACCACGCCACGAGGCCGTGTCCAACATGCAATTAGTAGAATTCCATTGCCAGGCAACCATCATAAATTATGAGAGCGTATGTGGATTGTTGGTACCTAATTTAAACACTTACTCATGCCTTTTTTAGGTCTCGCCCTGGAATGAGCATCCAAAGGATGCGTCCAGGGTCGGAGACTTATAGTTATCTGTCTCGAGGGAAGGAAGGACGAGAAGGTGTACGAGCTTTGCTTGCATTTCACTGCCTGCACGCGCACCGCCACTCACGCATGCGCACATACACAGCCACACCGCCACTCACGCATGCGCACATACACATCCATACACAGGCACACACACCCCCGTCGCCGCCGCACCTACACGCATACACAGAGACCCCTCCACACACACCAGCCCCTCTCCTCCCGGCTCCACTCACCGGTGTCTGGCAGGCGCTCCCTGGGTCTCCAGGCTCCTTCCCTTCCTCCGCAGCTGCAGGCTCTCCCCACATCACGCGGGACTCTCTCTCCACATGGGAGCCCCGCCTCCTCAGTGCGCCCGCTTCGCCCCGCGGGTCTTCACCCGGTCCCCCATCTCGGGACCGGGACTTTAAGGGAAACAGTATCCAGGGCTCCTTCCTGGTCACGGGAGCCCGGGGGCCGCAATGCTCACGCCACTTCCTGCTGCCGGCTCCTCTTCCTGGTTGCACGTCAGGTCCCGGGCCAGCAGCCAATCAGAGCGCGGCCCGGGAAAGACGTCACAGAGGTGTCCCGCAGTACCGCCCCCGGCGTGCCTGACTTCCTGGTCGCAGGAGAATTCTACTGCTGAACTGGGTGTTATAACGCAGTCTCCACATGTAACTGTCTGCAAAGGTAATGCAACACTTTTCAGTTCTCAATTACTTTATTCAGGCACTGAAGTGGGGAAAAAATGTAATTAGATTAAGTTGGCAGCCCTAAAAGATGTACTTGTTCTTTAGATTTACGTGATTCGTTCACGTCTATTACACAGCTTTTCATTTTATGTAACGTAGTCTTTCCTATGGAGACCTACAACCGGAACCTGGGGCTCGAATCAGGAGTTAGGGGAAGAATTAGTCTGGTGTACACCGGAAGTCGCTTGTTTGAGAGCGGCGATCTAAACTCAGTGCATTGAAAGAAGGTTTACGGGCAGCCTCGGAAGCGAATTGACCGGGACGGGTGCTGGAGCCCTTCGGACGCGTAGAATGTTTTCCGGGCTGCAGGACCTGGGTGTAGCTAACGGAGACGATCTTAAAGACACCCTATCCAATTGCACAGAGCCGCTCAAGACCATCGAGCAGTTTCAGGTACGGGACTTCGGGATAGCGGACATCCAAGTGTATTGGCCAGCGTGTGAAGTCGTTGTGTACACTGGTGACTGGACAGCTGATAGTAAATTTGCTACCTTTAGTTTTAGATGCTCTTTTGGGAATGAGAACTGAAGGTATAGAGAATCACTTTTTAAGCGAAGTTGTGAACATTGTATTATTTGTAAACTGGCACATGTTCTGCTTGTTAATTATTGGGTTTCAATTGTTAATTCTAATTGTTGCCAACACCGCTCTCTAAAATGTAAACATCCGGAAATGGTAACCACCTATGCTATATAGCCGTGTGCGCTGCTAGTCTTTTTGCATCCCCCAATATTTTCAGTAATGAGGCCAAAATCGCATGTATGAATCTTCTTCCATTTATTTAGTCCCTAAAGCACGCCTCAGAAGGCAGTGTGCATTTAAAATAGAGAACATCTGTTGAATTGCAGTTCATATCGGTAGTGCCACGAATTGATATCATATTTGTAGCAGAATTTCACAGTAAAATAATTTGCCGGATTAAACACTGGATTCCAAGATAATAGGGTTGCACGTAGGCCACTGGTATGAATCTCAGCATAGCCGATTCAACCATTCCCCCTTGTGAGGTTGATAAAAGTAGTATCATTCAGTTGAATAGTAATCACAGTGTAATTGTGAGAGAAAAGGATACTTGCACTCTGTAAGAATGATCAGGTCATCAAAATGTTAAGTAGCGTTCTATTTCCTGAGGAGGGTATTGGGGAGGTTTGTGTTGCTGAAGAGTTTCTACTTTTGCGATTGTTGGTTTGCGTTTGTCCCCTTCAAAGCCTGCATTATTAGCACCCCCCTCAATGTTAATTACCCAGCACCACTTACACCGACCCCCCACTCTACTCCCAAACCCCCTACACTCCATGTTGTTTATTTTTGCGCGTGTACGTGCCGCTCCTCAGATCCGTCCTTTACACAGCGTATCCCATGCGTGTCCAAAAAACACAACCCGAAAAATGGCCCGCTCCCGTGGGACCTCTGGGACAGCAAGACAAAGCAGCAGCTGTTTGGCAACACGTCTCACCCCAAAACAGCAACTGTGATGTGACTGCATTCCACTGAATATGCAGATCTCATTCTGTGGCGGGGAAACAAAAGGTTCGGCTTCCCAGAAGGCTGTGACAGCCACGGCATCGATGTGGGCAAGAAATGCCAGGCTTTTGACATACCACGTGGGGATCGGAAATATTCGAAAGTGTTGGATTCATCGCTTTATAATATACTGAATCGATAGTATGAGCCGGCACTATATCACTTAAAATCGCATTATATCATAATAGAAATGTGAGTGCAGAGTGACAGTGAGTGCAGAGTGACAGTGAGTGCAGAGTGCGTGCTGAAACAGTGAGTGCAGAGTGCGTGCAGAGTGACAGTGAGTGCAGAGTGCGTGCAGAGTGACAGTGAGTGCAGAGTGACAGTGAGTGCAGAGTGAGTGCAGAGTGACAGTGAGTGCAGAGTGAGTGCAGAGTGACAGTGAGTGCAGAGTGACAGTGAGTGCAGAGTGACAGTGAGTGCAGAGTGACAGTGAGTGCAGAGTGAGTGCAGAGTGACAGTGAGTGCAGAGTGCGTGCAGAGTGACAGTGAGTGCAGAGTGACAGTGAGTGCAGAGTGAGTGCAGAGTGACAGTGAGTGCAGAGTGAATGCAGAGTGACAGTGAGTGCAGAGTGAGTGGAGAGTGACAGTGAGTGCAGAGTGACAGTGAGTGCAGAGTGACAGTGAGTGCAGAAACAGTGAGTGCAGAGTGCATGCAGAGTGACAGTGAGTGCAGAGTGGGTGCAGAGTGACAGTGAGTGCAGAGTGCGTGCAGAGTGACAGTGAGTGCAGAGTGAGTGCAGAGTGACAGTGAGTGCAGAGTGAATGCAGACTGACAGTGAGTGCAGAGTGAGTGGAGAGTGACAGTGAGTGCAGAGTGACAGTGAGTGCAGAGTGACAGTGAGTGCAGAAACAGTGAGTGCAGAGTGCATGCAGAGTGACAGTGAGTGCAGAGTGCGTGCAGAGTGACAGTGAGTGCAGAGTGAGTGCAGAGTGACAGTGAGTGCGGAGTGACAGTGAGTGCAGAGTGACAGTGAGTGCAGAGTGACAGTGAGTGCAGAGTGACAGTGAGTGCAGAGTGACAGTGAGTGCAGTGACAGTGAGTGCAGAGTGACAGTGAGTGCAGAGTGCGTGCAGAAACAGTGAGTGCAGAGTGACAGTGAGTGCAGAGTGCGTGCAGAAACAGTGAGTGCAGAGTGCGTGCAGAGTGACAGTGAGTGCACGGTGAGTGCAGAGTGACAGTGAGTGCAGAGTGAGTGCAGAGTGACAGTGAGTGCAGAGTGACAGTGAGTGCAGAGTGAGTGCAGTGACAGTGAGTGCAGAGTGACAGTGAGTGCAGAGTGACAGTGAGTGCAGAGTGACAGTGAGTGCAGAGTGACAGTGAGTGCAGAGTGACAGTGAGTGCAGAGTGACTGTGAGTGCAGAGTGACAGTGAGTGCAGAGTGACAGTGAGTGCAGAGTGAGTGCAGAGTGACGAGTGACAGTGAGTGCAGAGTGCGTGCAGAGTGACAGTGAGTGCAGAGTGCGTGCAGAGTGACAGTGCGTGCAGAGTGACAGTGCGTGCAGAGTGACAGTGCGTGCAGAGTGACAGTGCGTGCAGAGTGACAGTGAGTGCAGAGTGACAGTGAGTGCAGAGTGACAGTGAGTGCAGAGTGACAGTGAGTGCAAAGTGCGTGCAGAGTGCGTGCAGAGTGACAGTGAGTGCAGAGTGACAGTGAGTGCAGAGTGAGTGCAGAGTGACAGTGAGTGCAGAGTGCGTGCAGAGTGACAGTGAGTGCAGAGTGCGTGCAGAGTGACAGTGCGTGCAGAGTGACAGTGAGTGCAGAGTGACAGTGAGTGCAAAGTGACAGTGAGTGCAGAGTGACAGTGAGTGCAGAGTGACAGTGAGTGCAGAATGAGTGCAGAGTGACAGTGAGTGCAGAGTGAATGCAGAGTGACAGTGTGTTTGGGTCTCGCTGGAAAAGCATCCGTAAGGATGCATCCAGCTAGAGACCAGTAGCGATCACTGTGGGAGGAATGACGGACCAGAGGGTGCACTAGCATTTCCTCTCCTGGATTCGTCTGCGCGAACGCGCACGTCGCGTCCGTGTCCCGCGCCGTACACATCGACTCGCTCACACACACACCCCCTATCCCACAGTCACACACACGCACTCCAAGACACATACACACACACACGCACGCACACACGCGCACACACACACACATACACAGGCCGCCCCCGCCCGCCCGCCCGTACATGCTCCCCCCCCCCCCGCCCGCCCGCCCGCAGCTCAGCAACGCACTCACCGGCTCTCCTCAGCTGCAGGGCCCGGCAGCAGGACTCGTCTTCCCTCATTAGGCACCGGGGCGCAGGGTAGGCTCCTGCCTGCTCCGGTGCACGGCTCCAATTGCGGCTCTTCCGTGGGAGGTGGGGTAGGCTCCCGCCCTCCTACTTCCTGTTTCCTGTTGTCGCGCCGGCCTGCCTGACTTCCTGGTCGCAGGCCGGCAGAGTAACGAGGATGTTTTGCGGTATTTATTTATTTAGTTAATTATGCATTTTTATATAGTGCAGACTTTACCCAAAGGCGGTATTTATTTATTTATGTATTTATGCATTTTTATATAGCGCACATGCGGAAAAGCAGGCGGCTTCCAATTACAGCTTCAGGAGGGCTGTCTGTCGTGAACAAGACCTCTTGATGAAAGAGATGCTTGTCCAGCCCTATGTTGCATTCTACAAGGTATGCACTTTTTTAATTTAATTTTATGCATTTTTAAAAAGCGCGGACTTTACCCGAAGGTGTCAGAACACTGTACAATAGAACCAGTTACGTTACATAGGAGAAACTGTTACAGAAATGGAACAAAGTTAGCAGGCCATAGAGTCAAAACAGCGCAGGCAAAAGGCACACATTATTGAACACAGAATGTACAAACAAATATATGAGTATATATGACATTTACAAGGACTAAAGAACTAAAATATATCTGTTGCCGCCACCTCAGTGGAGTAAGCACACAATTTTGGATGTCCCCACTCTAAGTCAGGGCATTAATAAGAGGCTCGGAGGAGTTCTGGGAAGAGATGTTGATTTAGGCAGCAAGATTTGACCAGTAAATAAATCGGAACGGAAAATGTGAAATACGAAGCGGTCGCACTTCACTGGCAAAGCACTCCGTCCCCACTGTTTACAAGAGGACTTCCAGATTGTCAGATCATGTTTGAAATCGCTGATGCTTGTTCATGTTGTTTGTGTCCTGTACATGCTGTGGCTGGATGGTGGGTGAAACAGGGTGACATAACAAGGAGGTCCTTCCAGAGGCTGGCTGAACATGATTTTTGTAATGACGGCACTTTGTCATTTTTATTGAGTTTGATATGGAGACTTAAGATGCCTCTTCATTAAACCCCACTTTAACAGACCCTCCAGCTTATCGCGATTTCGCGATTTGCAAAAAAATCGCGAAATCGGCCGATCGCGGGAAATGCCGCGATATTTGCAAAAAGCCCGCGAAATTTGGCGTTTCCGCCCGTTCGCCGTCTTTCCGCCCGTTTCCGCATAAAAGGAGGAGCGAGCGAGGCACCCATTTGTTCTCATTGCGGCGAAGAAGAGGATTGTGATATTGCGGGCGAGTGCGGCGAGGAGGTCAGGAGGTCGGCGGCCGAGCGAGGGAGAAGACGAAGACCAGAGACACACGAAGATTCCAGGGCTCGGCGGAGCAGAACACAGGTACGTCCGTCCCGCTGGTGGGGGCCCGCACATAGGGGAGAGGGAGAGTGCTGCCCGGGCGGGAGGGTGCTGCCCGGGCGGGAGGGTAGCAGTGGAGATGTGGCCGACCGGCCCCCGGCCAGGGCTGCGCCCGGCCAGGGCTGCGTGTAAATCGCCTCACAACTAATGCCTCGTTTTCCAACAGCGACCCTCTGCAATTTCTCGGTATATAGCATGTGAACGTTATTTTTGGTTTGATCATTTCATTTTATTTACTAGCACGGTGTTCATCTTTTCCCACTAAGCAAATATTGGTATATTATTTTATTACCTAAACAACTGGTGTGTCTTATACTAGCAATACATACATACTTTATGACCATCTCTACATACACAGTCCTAATATGAAAGTTTCTGCATCACAGATTGCATTTTGTTGTATATAGAGTATACTTTGCCCTGCTGCTTTTCTTTCATGAATGATAACTTTATGGGCATTGTTGCTCTAATTTTAGCAGTACCCACCTAACTCCCTGGTCGCACTCCTGTGGTTGATGTGCCCTCCAACATAAGCAGATTGGCATTACGTTCCAATTTGCGGCAGCTCTGAAGGTAGTTCATTTATTGCTGCCTTTCTTGGGCAGATGCCCCACTCTTAAGAGAGATCTTGTAGTTTATGGACCCGTGACGCAGATGTTGGGCTTCCATGGGTAGTGTTGGAGATCTGCTGTCGAAGTGTTTGTTGATGTAATAGATAAACGTGCTGTCTGTTCGAAGTAAAACAGCCAAATTATGCTAACTCTGAAGGAAGTATTGAAGATGTCACCTGACACCTCTTATCTGGGACATATTGATGAGCATTTTCGCTTCCTTTGCCGACCACCACCTCTTGTCTGATAATTCCTGTAAATGGGTTGCCATCCCTCCATCCTCTCAGAACCAAACCCATAGCTACCCTAGACCGGCTTTAGCCTATTTGGGCCTCTTCAGTCCGGTGAAACTTTAAGGGATATGGTGTGAAGGTTCAGAGAACACCTGACTCGGCAGTTTGGCCAAGACTAACATGCCTTTTAACTAAAACAAATGGGCTGAATTGTAAATAAACAAAATGTACATAGCTCCATGTTGTCAAATAACTCAAACAGTAAGATATCTGTGTTTGGTGTTGCAAAAACCACAAAATAAAATGCCGCTAAATGCCGCTAAATTTCCATTTTTGTGCCGCTAAATTTTCATTTTTGTGCCACTAAATTTGCCAATCCATGCCGCTATATCCTGGGGGGTCTGACTTTAATAAGCATTACTAACCTGCCTCCCCATCAACAGCCCCCATACAATTTGTATACTGTCGTTTTGAAATCTTTTAAAGTCAGGGAAGGCTGTAATTATCTTTGCTTTTAATTTGTATTCTATAATCCGTTACTGTAATGGTTGCATTGATGAGTTTTATTTAGTTTGATGGCAGTAAGGACCTTCACAGTTTTTAGGTCTCGCTGGTCCCCCGAGGTCCTTCTTCCTCAGCAATTGCCTGCTCTCTGTCCCCTGGATTCTACACTCCAGAACAAGATGCTGAGTTGTTAAGATACAACAGAATCATAACAAACAATTGGAACACAAGAGGGGAAGGGTGGGCCTAACTAATAGTACTCTCGCTAGCGGCTTAGATAATCCTTTTATGTTACCTTAGACTTTCACATTACCGTGTCATATCAAGTGTGTGATATGTCATATCAAGTGTGTGATATGTGCGCATGACCAGACTGTGTGTGGATCTGTTCTTGTATTTTCATCATAATAAAATACAATGAACATAATCTACACAAAAGTTATTTACAAAAGTTTAAGCTATTGCCATTATAATTTACAATAACCTTTTTTTACGTATTAATTATTAAAAAAATTACAAGCCATTGTTATTTGTAATATCAATACATCTAAGTCCTGTAAATACAACACATATTGCGTTACAAATACTATAGGTGTCTCATTTGCGAAAGTTAAAACTATTGGCATTGTAAATGGCAAAGCTATTAATTTAGCTATTTTCAAAACCAACACGTAAATAAAAAAAAAGGTCATTTACAATACCAATAGCTCAAACTTTCCTAATGCGAGACCTATTGCATTGCAAATGCTTGTTATCTGTGTCACTGGAGTGGAGGACCCGCCAATGTAAAGTTCTGCCTCAGTGCGCTACTCCTAACCCTTGTGCTAACATTCCAAATATATGCTGTGCATGTTTATGTTGTGTCTTGTTTGGTACATGCAATATGTGCACAAGTGTGCTTGTGTAATGGAGGCCTCTGGATTCCATTCTGGAAGCCGCGAATCTGCTCCTGTGCACAAGATGGAGGTGAGATTGTTGTCCCAGGCAGTGGAAGTGTTTTGCTGACATTCCTAAAGCTGGAGGGTGGAGACAAGACACCTTCAGAAATTCACTGAAGCCCTTTTGCTGAGAGGAGCTGTTGATTAGTCTTCCTGTAATTCCGCCACTTGGAAGAAGGTGGCGGTGAAGGGTGGGACTGAAGTCTTCTTTTCAGTGTGGAAAGGATCTTTTAGGTGAGCCAGCCTTTTGTATTTCCCCTGATCACTGCATAGTGTGGTTGTTGATACGCCAGGTATAGAAAGCTCACCTCTCTTTGTGCCTCGGTTGTGGTTACTCTTGGATGGAGACTACCGTATTACAGGGAGCATCACTCTGCTCTGCAGCATACCGTGAGGACTGCTGTGCATCCAGAGCTGGTGTCTGTCTTACAGCCAACTTCCCAGATGACATGGGGTATTCCCTGAGTCTTGTCTTGCTGGGAGAGCTTATCTCTGACCTTAATTGCCTGAAGCCAGCCGGCCTACCGAGAGAGGGAAATATCCTGCCAACCCTGCAGGAGGTGTTGGAGTCCCAGCCAGACCCTAGTGCTGAGGGTCAAACCAGGGGAATGGAGACGGCAAAGACTGATTGGTGAGTCCGATAGCATGAGCACAGTCTCTCCAGAAGTGAGGTGGCAAATGTAAATTGTGGATTGGCCGCTAACCTTGCGGCAGTGCAATAAGACCGATTGGGGGTGTCCTTGCTGGTAAAGTGAAACAACTGTGACCATGGACATATTTGCGATCAAAGCAAAGACTTGTGCCTGTGACCGACACCACTGCTGTGTTTTCAAAGTGCTCACTGTGACTGCTAGTGTGCCGCTGTGTCCCTGTCTAAATGGCTACCCTTCTCGTGCTCAAGTGACCCAGAAGTGGGCCCAGTGCCTGCCTTGTGACCCCCACCACCAGTATCTGCATTTGTCGAAGAACTCCAGGCTACCAATTGAGCTACCCATCCTGTTAACAGCTTACCAAGATCAGCTGCTGTAGAAAAACAGCGTTTTTCACTTGTAAATACCAAAGCTGCCCGGCGCAAGACGCCTCTAATTCACTTCAATAATAGTTACCAAAATAAAGAGGCAGGCGCTGGCAACTGGAAGGCAAGAACAGGTTTATTACTCCAGAGGAGAACACGTCAACTCGGACACGCAGAATGTCTTTGGGAGGTGCTCTAACAACTTCTCCGCTGCTTTCTCTTTTATACAGTATTACAGACATTTTATTGGTGGTCAAACATCCTTGGAATTCCAGCCTCCAGCCGGTTCCCACACAGACCCACCAGCTGTCGTCCCCCCTCCCAAATCTAACAGATGATTGCTATCTTGCAGCCGGCCATTCCAACAGGATCTAAAAGTGTGTGGGATCGGTCAGATCTGAGGGTTGGTGTTATTGATTAAATCAGACTTCTTTGTTAGTGCTACAAGTCCTGCCGTGTGGGGGCAATAAACTATGTCTGCAGGGGTCAGTTAGTGCCTGAGACCGGATCGGGTGGCCAGGTGCGGTTACAGGGTTATCAGGAGGCCTAGCTCATGTGCAGGGGATGAAAGGACAAATGTGTTTAGGGCGGGAAGTGGCTCCGGGGCATTGTCAGGCTGACAAGGTTTTATGACCCTACTACGTGTGTTTAGGCTTGGTCAGGGTGCAGGGGATGATTGCGAGGTCAGGGTGAATCAAAGGTGACTAGCAGCGAGTAAAATGGCTGCGATATCTAAAATGGTTGCTGCTTACGTGCACGCAGTGGCTCTTGTTAAGCAAGATGGCGCCGGCGATGTTCACGTCTGTTGATTATATTTTAAAACTGCGTCTTCTGCACCCACCACGTCTCATCTCAGAAGTGGGAGAGATTAGAGACGCTTGTGTCGAAAAGACATGGAGGCTGTGTTGTGGTGAGACTGTATCCAAGGAGACTGGATTGAACTGAGCTCAAACATTACTGAACTAGGGTGTCTGCGTCTGAGCCTTGAATCATGTTACACAAAACTCCCTAACCTAAGGGGGACATGTTGGGCGTACTTCGCAGAGTTTTACTACACGGACCTCCATGAAGTTACAAAACGACTCAGTGAAGTTCCGCGAGTGGCGGAGTGCAGTGCGATCTGCAGTTTGTGCTGGCATTTCTGCTGCTCGGGTAAAAATTGTACCCGAGAGGCAGCTCACGCTCGCAAACTTACTGTTCGCGATTGCGAACTTACCGTTCGCAATCGCAAGCGGGGAAAAAAACTCCGCTGCACATCGAAAGCGGAGTTTTCGGGACTCTGTGAGCTCCGCGGAGTGCAGAGAGCCCCGCAAACTCTGCGAACGGAGTAAAGTTCACCGCCCAATCCTAGTCCAGATTCGCAAGAGGATGGAGCATTGCTGTTCACTTAGGGACCATTTGCGCTTGTTGGGGGTGGTGCACAGACCTTCCTGAAGCCCTGCTAAGTGGGGGCTTCATAACTGAACCCACACTGTCGACTCATCTGCCTAACGGGGGAGCCGCCGCAGCTGATTGCCACCACCGCTGGGGACTCCAAGTCCCACATCCCAATGTGGACCCTCACCTGGGATTCATCAACAGCGCTATTTCACAAAGCCTAGGCCAAGGGCGGCCCCGTCCATATCCAGAGGAGGCTAGACCTCCCGCTAACGTCTTTTTTACCCCGAAAATGTACCGTAGTTTGGTATATCTTCAACCCCTTGTTATATCTAAGCATCTTAAGCTGTATGACTGGGTCAGTTTGCATTGATCTGATAAGTAAGCTTGTTGCCCTGATTGTTCTACTCTAACTCACTGAACATGTTCTAATCCACCATTTCATAGCTCTGTTTGCAGCTCTGGTATAAGCCTGTGTCATTTACAAATGGGGAAAAGGAATGCCACTGAAGGGGATGGGTGAGGGAGTTGGTAAGAAAGAAAAACAAAAATTAGCAAAAACATGCTGGAAGCAATTGTGTGCATGAAAGCCATGACAATCTGTTTGTTGAATGTGGGAGATACTCGCTCCAGCCCCCGCTGCCTCGCTTCCTCGCTTCCTCACCCATTCATTTTCCACCCCCATACAGCACAAACAAGCAAAAGCAAATCCAGGTGACGTTTAAGGAACATACTCTTCAGGCCGAGGAGCAACATACTGTGGGTAAAGCACACTCACTGTTAACAACCGCACTAGTACACCCCGATTCTGGTCAGCGACTACAGTCAACACTTGAGGATGCTTTACCTTGTAGTAACCGCTTTGCCCCATTGGCCAAGATGACAAACAACCACCCACCTGTAAGTAGCTCTCCTGTGTGCAGCCCAACCTAATAAAGTAGACACTTTTGGTTGGTTGAATTAGTCGTGTTGACCACAATTTAAAAGTCTCTATTCAACACAAAAATACGTGCATTTTGAAACCTCATAATTTCGCAAACATATTTAAAGCTGATATTTGAGTGCTAAATCAGGTGACATTGGGGAGACGTAGTACTAAGATTAATAACTTGGTGGCAGCTGCATTACATCTATGGTTGTTATGTCTAATCCATGTAGAGCAGAGGTCTTCAAACATTTTTACTCTGAGCCCTCCTAAGCAAAACGTTTTGAGGTCAGGCCCCCCTGGGGCTTATGAGATGATTTCAAGAAGGCTTTTTCTATAACTTATAAATCACACTAAATATGAGACATATAAAACAGCAAATGCATCAAACAAAAACAGACATTATCCCAAACAAACTGCTCCCCATGATTGGGGTGCTGTGAGCCCCTCACACTCTTTGACCCCAATGCAACTAAACCTTCCGCACTAATGATAACCACAGTCCTGGGTAGCAGGCTCTCTCCTCTGCATCTTTTACCTCTTCCCCACCATGATGGATCATCACCTCAGTCCTAATGCTTGAAAGGAAAATAAGCTCCAATGCCCCTTGTTTAAAGGTAGACAGTCATACCTGAGATGCAGTGGGCCCCTCAAATTCCTGGGCCACAGTCCTGATGCATCTGCTTCCTTAATGATAACCAGCAGTGTCTACTTACACACTTGGCAGCAGTACTAGCTTCACTAATGAATGTCCCTAAAGAAAAACCTCTTATATTGTCCCCTTCTTTGGGGTATATCTCCGAAGAAGCTGTCTCTGGCCATTTGTAAACATAAAAATAAGTCCCCATACAGTGCTTCCTATTCTGGGCCTTCTCTTTGACAAAATCTATGAATCTCGCTCCTTTCCTCTGTCTCCTAGACCATTACTGTGAGGCCCCAGGGATCGAGAGAATTAGGGCTCTGCATTTGAATGCAACCCTGCTTGCCTTCTACCTGCCACCCCATTGACTCAGCTTTCACAAAAAAACTGCCCCTGAATGGTTAATACTGACTTTGAGGTGCCTCTGCCTGAAAGCGAAGGGTGTGGTGGTAGTGCAGGTAGTTAAAAAAACAGCCTTCTTACCAGCTATTAATTGATTGAGGGCCATATGTAGGTAAACTATGAATACCGATTCCTTAATACCGAATATTACCGATTCGGTATTAAGGAATCCGAAAATGCAATGTACGTAAAAAATCGGTAACATTTACCGATTTGCTAAAATTCGGTAAAAAATACCGATTCGGGTGGAATCGGTAAAAAAAAAAACGAAACAGCAATACAGAATCGGAATGACCAAATCCATTACCGATTCGGTAAATACCGATTCGGTAATTCAAAAATTCGTAATTTGATGAATCAGCCAATCCTGTATCATCCAATTACCTCCCAAACAGGAAGTGGCCACACCCAGGCAGCTGCACTGAACCTGGAGCGGACTGTGAGGCAGGCAGGTGAGCTGAGGATCCAGGACCTACATAGCCTCACAGCTACAAAACAAAAAAAAAGAAACTTTTGAAATGGCAAGCCAGGAGAGAGAGAAGGAGGCAACTGAAAGGAAAAGGAAGATGAAGTTCAGGGAGAAGGAGCTGGAGGTGCTAATTCAGGATGTGAGTCAGGACCATGACAAGCTTTTTGGGAAGCTGTCCCTCCATGTGCCCGAGTCTCAGAAGAGACAGATCTGGAGTGGGATACAGAGCAAGATTAATGCAATTGGTGTCGCCCAGCGTACCATTGAGGACATCAAGAAGAGGTGGTACGACCTCAGGAAGACGGCAAAGGCAAGGATGGCTGAGAGGCAGAGGTAGGCTGGCAAAACTGGCAGAGGGAAGAACAAAGCACCAACACCACTGGAGCTGATGGTAGAGTCCACCGTCCTGCCGGAGAGTGTGAGTGGCGTGGGAGACGCAGACAGCTCTGCCAGAGCTGCAAGGAAACAAGGTAAGATGCCTGCCCAGTATGCTGTGCCCTTTTTCTGAGAGGAGCTGTTGATTAGTCTTCCTGTAGTGCC
Source organism: Lissotriton helveticus (assembly GCF_964261635.1). Taxonomy (NCBI): domain Eukaryota; kingdom Metazoa; phylum Chordata; class Amphibia; order Caudata; family Salamandridae; genus Lissotriton; species Lissotriton helveticus. The sequence goes on from NC_136061.1 coordinate 1,546,356,843, forward strand.
GCCACTTGGAAGATGGTGGTGGTGAAGGGTGGGACAGAAGTCTCCTTTTCAGTGTGGAAACGATCTTTTAGGTGAGCCAGCCTTTTGTATTTCCCCTGATCACTGCATAGTGTGGTTGTTGATATGCCAGGTATAGGAAGCTCACCTCTCTTTGTGGCTCGGTTGTGGTTACTCCTGGATGGAGACTACTATACAACAGGGAGCATCACTCTGCTCTGCAGCCTACTGCGATGGCTGCTGTGCACCCAGAAGTGGCGTCTGTCTTACAGCCAACTTTCCAGATGACAGGGGTTATTCCCTGGAGTCTTGTCTTGCTGGAAGAGCTTATCTCTGACCTTAATTGCCTGAAGCCAGCCGGCCTACTGAGAGAGGGAAATATCCTGCCAACCCTGCAGGAGGTGTTGGAGTCCCAGCCAGACCCTAGTGCTGAGGGTCAAACCAGGGGAATGGAGACAGCAAAGACTGATTGGTGAGTCCGATAGCATGAGCACAGTCTCTCCAGAAGTGAGGTGGCAAATGTAAATTGTGGATTGGCCGCTAACCTTGCGGCAGTGCAATAAGACCGATTGGGGGTGTCCTTGCTGGTAAAGTGAAACAACTGTGACCATGGACATATTTGCGATCAAAGCAAAGACTTGTGCCTGTGACCGACACCACTGCTGTGTTTTCAAAGTGCTCACTGTGACTGCTAGTGTGCCGCTGTGTCCCTGTCTAAATGGCTACCCTTCTCGTGCTCAAGTGACCCAGAAGTGGGCCCAGTGCCTGCCTTGTGACCCCCACCACCAGTATCTGCATTTGTCGAAGAACTCCAGGCTACCAATTGAGCTACCCATCCTGTTAACAGCTTACCAAGATCAGCTGCTGTAGAAAAACAGCGTTTCTCTTGTAAATACCAAAGCTGCCCGGCGCAAGACGCCTCTAATTCACTTCAATAATAGTTACCAAAATAAAGAGGCAGGCTCTGGCAACTGGAAGGCAAGAACAGGTTTATTACTCCAGAGGAGAACACGTCAACTCGGACACGCAGAATGTCTTTGGGAGGTGCTCTAACAACTTCTTCGCTGCTTTCTCTTTTATACAGTATTACAGACATTTTATTGGTGGTCAAACATCCTTGGAATTCCAGCCTCCAGCCGGTTCCCACACAGACCCACCAGCTGTCGTCCCCCCTCCCAAATCTAACAGATGATTGCTATCTTGCAGCCGGCCATTCCAACAGGATCTAAAAGTGTGTGGGATCGGTCAGATCTGAGGGTTGGTGTTATTGATTAAATCAGACTTCTTTGTTAGTGCTACAAGTCCTGCCGTGTGGGGGCAATAAACTATGTCTGCAGGGGTCAGTTAGTGCCTGAGACCGGATCGGGTGGCCAGGTGCGGTTACAGGGTTATCAGGAGGCCTAGCTCATGTGCAGGGGATGAAAGGACAAATGTGTTTAGGGCGGGAAGTGGCTCCGGGGCATTGTCAGGCTGACAAGGTTTTATGACCCTAGTACGTGTGTTCAGGCTTGGTCAGGGTGCTGGGGATGATTGTGAGGTCAGGGTGAATCAAAGGTGACTAGCAGCGAGTGAAATGGCTGCAATATCTAAAATGGTTGCTGCTTACGTGCACGCAGTGGCTCTTGTTAAGCAAGATGGCGCCGGCGATGTTCACGTCTGTCGATTATATTTTAACAGTCGCCCCTTTGAACATTCCCAAGACATCTTGCTAGACTATTTCGAAACCCATAAAGTTTTGTACCTCTGTGTTACATATTGCATTAATTCGTTCTGTGTGAGTATCTACAGTCTCAGGGCACTGATGAGCTCAGACATAGAGGACACAAGGGCGGTATGCAGTTGGGCTGTCCATTGCGGTCTTTGGTGGCCGATTTGTATTATGGGCAGATGAAAACAATCCTGCTATTAGTACTGACAGTATCGTAAATAACCCTATGCAGTCAGTGTAACAGGTGAAGAGACAGTGCATACAAAATGACATTTGTCGTACCATACGTTTAGACCTGGAGATGAGCATAATTCTTAGACATTGCGGTAAGTTCATTCAAATACAAAAATGTCATCATACAAATTGTTTTGGTAGGATAAGGACCATTAAGTGCATTATCTGAGGTCTAGACTCCATGGGGATCTAAACTAGAAAGGATATTCATGAGGACAACTGGTGTTCTACAATTATCATTATACAGAGTAAAAGCGACCGATGTAAGGATTTAAAGGAAAATCTTTTTCTAGTCCAATTGGGGCATAATCAATACGAAGTGATTGGGAGAGAAATTCAACCTAATATAAGTGATGGTCAGGGAGTGATAATGTTCAAAGGCTCTTCTTTCCAGTGTCTTTTTACAGCGAGCCATCACTGGTAGGCTCCCATTGTTCTCTTCTTTTGTTGGCGCTGTTGAGCGCCGGCGGTGGAGCCATGCGTCCGGCTCTGATCCAGATTCCATGTTGCAGGGCGAAGTCGTTCTTTGCTCTCGGACCACAGTCCTTTTTGCCCTGTTCCCTAACTAATCTATCACAGGTACCTTAGACAGGGTACCCGCACCCTATTCTTGATCCGTGAAGTCCATCCCTACTAACCCTATTCTATCTTCGTGCTGTGTTTCTTCATCAAGTCAATTACGAAAAACTCCATATGAAAAAGGGGGGGGTGTTTGGGAGGTCGAGGGCGGAGTGGGGTCAGATCTGAAATGGACCAAGGGGGCAGAAATTCCACGCAAGTGGGCCCATCAATTAGGCTCAATGGGCTAGGACTTCCGGCACAGGTGGATCAACAGGTTGGGGGCTTCTGGACAGCCCTTCTTTCTTTCATTTTCCATGTTGGGAATGGTGCCTCGTCCAGCATCTCTTTGCTCTGCGGCTCCACCTTGGTCGTGGTCATAGGTGTTCTATGATCTGCAGCCAGGCTGTGCGTCACGTCCGGCCCCTCTCCTCCGACGACTGCATGATATCTTTAAATAAGTATAAAACAATTTTTAGAGAACTGGCAGGGGAAGACGTTTACACAATTCAATTTCTCTCCCAATCCCAAGTAGCCGGGGAAATATTTATCGGTTACTCAAAAAATGACGATAGCATGGATACTCTTAATCCTTACATCTGTGCATAATATTTACTCATGAACCATTACTGTTGTGCAGGTCTGCAAGCATTGCTACGAATTTCTACCATAATTTTTTATGTTCGGTGTTCATTCCTTTTAGGTTCTTGATTGTGGCAAGAAATCTAGTATCTATCAGTCATATAGTCTGTCTAATCGAACCAGCTCCTCCGGCAGAGACTAGTTATAAACAAAATCCTGTTGAGCTATATTTTTCTTCAAGGTCTGCTAACTACAAAAAGTGTGGTGGGCTATTATCATGGGCATACAGGTACCCTTCCTAGCTATTGTTTACCATAAAGTACACAGGCTAAGCATTGTTCCATCCTGTCAATGTTCCTTACTTTTAGCTAAACATTTTGATTTCAGTACTCATTCAGCAGGGCTTACTACAACATTCTTTTCACTGTGGTTCAAATAATTTTTTATAAACATTATTCTTATTTCTGCATTATCCTTCACAACCGAGCTACTTTATTAGTTAATGAGGGACTTGTGATGTCCATACAACTCATATGTAGGGTGACCGGAATCTTAAAGTGAGAACAACTAGGGACATTTCATAAAATTGGAAGAAGGACTACGATCTTACTTCAAGCGACGAGTGCGTTCCTTAGCAGAAAGTTACAGAACGGTCAGTAAGATCCTTCATAGATTGCGAATTTCAAACCTGGTAGCTTTGTTTGTTAATTAAATCTTTTCTTGAAACAACTGCTAACTCCTACCAATTTTAGTCGATTTATCTTTAAAAACCCAGGACATGAGCTACATTTCTTGAAATTTTCTGGGACAGCTGGTACAAAACTGGGACCATCCTGATAAAATGGGGACTTTTGGTCACTCTATTTATGTGCAATGTGCGTGGTAACATAAACGATGATGGTTGTGTCACTAAGGCACTGAAACAAAAGCCACTGACATATAGCTCCCTTTTAAGGGCCAGATTATGGGACATCAGTCGTCTTACCCGTCCTCTCATTTTCAGCCAATTAAATTCCATCATTTTACAGAAAGGAGGGGTAGTAATATGGCAAAACATGGTATTTTTGTCTCTGTCAATTTGTTCAAACGCTGTCGTTTTTAAAGCCAATTAGACGTGTACCGGTGAGGTACAGTGTCGTTATTTATTCAAAAAGTGAATTCACAGCATTCTGTGAAGTGAACGGCTAAGGGTGAGTCCACCCAGTTGTCTTATGGAATTGATCCCAGCATGGTCATTCCTGGACAGCGTAGGTAGGCTCACAGAAAGAGAGAGAGAGTGTGCACAACAATAGGCTATTAAGTACACGTACAACACGGAACAGTACAGGACGATTTACATATCAAACACACAAGCCAAGGGAAGACATAAATGCATAGTTTACATACACACAATACCGAATAGGACGCGACAGTACATGCACCAAGCACAAAAACCGAAGACAAAACACAGAGTTATTTTGGACAAAAAGAACTTTTCCATGCACGTCACGCACCTCAAAAGTTTACTTAATTTTACTCGGGGGTCAGGCTCCTTTCCCTACTTCCTAACAATCGATAATTTTAGCAGGTGATCTATTTTGAAAATACTTACTCCCTTTAATTGGTCGGACACTAGAGAGGCGCTAGGGGGCGCACAGCGGAATGGCTGTGTGATTCACAGCTCCGCCGGGCGATCACCAACGATGTGAGCTGTCCTCGCCATTACCCCCGCCAAATTGCCTACCAAACGGCCCAATGTGCGTGGGAAGGTAGGGTGCGCCCACAGGTATGATACGGATCACGTTCCCCTCGTAGCAGAGGAGATAATTTGCAGCGATCGCGGAGTAACACGGCTCCCCTGACAAAATGGCGGACTGCCAGCTCGCCGACCGGCTGGAGAACGCAGCGACTGCCTGATCAGTGAACGGCGTGCAGCGACTGGGCAGGCTAAATGCGGGTAAGAAAAGTCCTTCCGGACCTCGGTCAACAAAATAAAGTGCATTTAAACGCTAGCCCTGCCACCCGCTTTGGACGCTGCTCCGGACCACACGCCTGACAAAATGGCGGCGCCCATGAAGCCAGCGTTGTTGTCCGCACCCTTGCGCTCCTGAAAGCGGACCCGGATTGCCAGTGGCGTCCTGCCGGCCCCGCATGCCTCACTGAGAGACACCGCATCACAGGCACGGTAACCGCGACGGCTCGCCACCAAGCAGTCCTGCGCAGCACCACACAGACACACGGGAGATAAGGCGGACTTGGGGGAAAACGGCAAAAACGGACTTCTGCAGAGCAACCCTTGTCACAGAGTGCAGAACGAGGAGGACTGGGTATCGATTTCACTAAGAGTACTAAGCAGATCTACCCACCTGCAGCTGATGCCCTCTCCCAACCCCAGCTGCCTTACAGGGTGCACTATCGGCTTGTGGCTGCTGGTGAGGCACCGGAGGACATTCAGGACCCCCCCAGATTACGCGTGGTGCCATAGTGGTGAACAGAAACGCCCAGACTGCAAGACTAACACCGTCTACTGTCCACACATGTGAATAGCCATTGTCCCCCCAAGAGCACCACGGCGGCTGCAGCGAGAGTCACGAGGGCGTCGGGCCCTGCTTCTAGGGTTACTGCACCTCGGACTGGGGCGATGGGGAAACCAGATAAACAACAACCGAAGCTCTCGTTTGAAAACAAAAAAAACAACAAAACCTCAGAGGAAATGGCGGACACCAGCGGCACAGCCGAACTAACGCCAAATAGCAACATGGAGAAAATATTGCTAGCCATCCAATCGAATTTGCAAGACATTAACGGTAAACTGGATAATCTGACATGTAGAATGGATGGAATGGCTGCAAGACAAGAGAAGCACGGTGAACGCTTGGACGAGGCCGAAACGCGTATATCGGCTGTAGAAGACGAGGCGCGCACCTCCACCTCTAAATGCACGGGAATGGAACGCATCCAGGAGGTGATTAAAGCGAAGGAGGAGGACTTGGAAGCCCGCTCGAGGCGCAATAATGTGCGCATTACAGGTTTACCGGAAACAACCAACACTGGACGCATGGAACTGTACGTCGAAAACCTATGCAAAGGCCTCTTTGGTGCGGAGGCATTATCGCCGGTATTCATTGTGGAACGGGCCCACAGATCACTGGCTCCTCGACCGCCACCTGGTGCGACGCCGAGACCAATAGTGGCGAGAATACTCAATTATCGTGACAGGGACACCATCCTCAGGTTGGCGAGGGAGAAGGGCAAAATCACTCATCAAGGAAATTCCCTGGAGTTTTATCCGGATCACACTGTTGCGGTTCAACAGGCAAGAAAAGAATACATGACCGTCAAGGCGAAACTAAGGGACCTAAACATTGGCTATTCCATGCTGTATCCTGCCAGACTTCGCGTAACGTGGAAGGAGAAAACGATTGTGCTACACACACCCAAAGCAGCCCAAGACTTCATCAAAAAGGTGCAACGGGAGAGTAGATCGAATGTCCAGGAAGAACAGCATCAAGACTCGGACTAAAGTCGCTGGTAGGTCCCAACAACACTTGGCGGTAAGTCTCCCACTGGCTATGGGTGGTGAAGGCACGATTCTGTGGCCCACTTCTAACAGTAGACTGTAGCGGTGACATGACGGGGGATGGGCACACTACATAACACGGCCGGGCGTGGGGGCCCGAAAAGGTAGCCAGGATGGATCCCATTGACTTCCCCTGCAATTGCGGATGTATAGACTGAGAATGCCTACTAGGCAACCGCATACCGCAATCTGACACACATTGTCCTGCTGTCTGGCTGAAAAACTCTAAGACCGCACACACACTCCTGTTGAACGTTGGAGGTCCCCTCATTGAACAGTACGGATACACGGTGGCCTAGGCAGTTTTCCCTCACTCAGCACACAGACGGGCCCAAAGGGCAATTTACCAGAGGGTTATGGGCGGCGCAGGTCTTTACCTGCAACAGACTCTAGAACTATACTGCAGTGCCGCATGACCTCTACCACCATGAATATACTCCAGCGTATCTATATTGCAGTGTATAAGAGATGTGACGGGCTCTATATGGGGGAGGGGCTATATACTGCACAAAGCGTGCCTTCTTGCCTGTTGACATGGACTGCGACACAAGGGTCGGACTGAAGGACCGCTGTTGAACTGAACTTCATGATGTGTTACTGCAGCCACTGGAGGGTGGGGGGATGGCGAGCTCACAGACACATAACCTATAGTTAAGTCAGCTTTTGAAGTATCACCCACACCCGGAACATCGGGTGCAGGGTTGTGCTCCTTGCGGTCCTCCACAAGGGTAATACCCAACACATGTTCCACAGTATGGTTACTGGGTTGTTTGTTTCGGGTTTGTGGGATTTGTACTCAACGGGACTATGGCTTCGGCATGTTGGGGTTGCTGGAGTGGGTGGGATGGGGGGATTTGGGGGTTTTGTATGTTTAGAAAGGCCAAGAACATTGGAATCGTACGAGATACTGAGTTCTCCCTGGCAGAGGACTGTTATCGCTAGAATATGTACTCATGATGAAGTGATTCAGACATCACCTTCGGTTATACTTTGCTTGTGGATAGATCACTACGGGCTATTAGATGGCTCAAGGTTCTAGGCACACGGGTAGAACACACTTGAACGTCCTTATTAGGAACATTAGGGGCTTCCCCAAACCACAGAAAATCAGGCAGATTTTTGCGAGTCTCACCAGATGGGAGATAGATATTGCATTTATACAGGAATCCCACCTGGCACCCAACACACACCCACATCTAGGAACAAGATGGGCGGAATCGACTTACAGGGCTTCCTATTCCTCTTATTCCCGTGGAGTACTTATGTTGATCAGGAAAGGGGTAAATTTCAAGTCACAGCACATTACACAGGATCCCAATGGCAGATACGTACTGGTTTCGGGCACGTTGCGCGGCCAACACGTGACACTCCTTAACGTCTATGGTCCCAATACGGACACACCGGAATTTTTCAGGGAGTTATGGGGCCACTTACAACCACATGCAAACACACATATAATATGTGGAGGGGATTGGAATGTAACACTGATGGACGGGCTAGATCGCTCTGCTAATTCATCAGAGCAGCATAAGCAGGCGAGGACAATGATGGGACACATGATGAAAGATCTGTCGTTAACAGATATTTGGAGACTTCGATATGCTAACGACCCCGGGGCCACTCATATCACAGCGTCTCATAGCAGCTGGTCTCGCCTAGACTACTGGCTAGGCACGACTGACATCGCACTGTGGGTAAAGGAGGTACAGGTATTACCACGCACATTGTCAGACCACAACCCCGTCCTATTACAGATCAGTATACCACGATATACACCTCCTCCGTTTCAGTGGAGATTCAATTCACAAGCTCTATCCGATTCTATCTACACAGACACTTTAACGAAGGCAATCAGGGAATATTTCCACATAAATTCACCAACTGTCGAGGATCCAAGCCTATTATGGGAAGCCTTCAAGGCCACGATACGAGGCGTCTGCATTAGCACTACTGTTGGGGTCTTGAAAGACATCAGGCGCCAGATACAGCGTTGCGAGACTCGCATAAGAAATATAGAACTGGCTTTTGAAAACACACAAGATGTTTCGCTGCTAACAGAGCTGCGTGACTTGCATACTGAACATGCCGATTTTATGGCGGCTGAAATCAAATATCTAGATCGCAAACACATAGCTAGGAACTTTGGGGAGGGAGGCAGACCGGGTGGGACATTGGCGAGGAAGATATGCGAAGGGAGGGGACACTCAGCCATACTTCGAATCAAATCAAAGGAGGGCCAGACACAGACACAATCAGCAGACATCCTAAATAACTTTGTGGATTCCTTCAGCACACTCTACAAATCACAACCCATAGCACCGGCAGACGAGATCTTTGACTATTTACAGGACATAGCGATTGGCTGGCCGTCGGATGCACAGAGGGAACATTTAGCAATGCCCATTACAGTGGAAGAAGTGACAGCAGTGATTAAGTCACTACCTAATGGCAAGGCGCCGGGCCCCGATGGGTACACTAATGAGTTCTACAAACACTTCGCAGACATCCTTGCGCCGTACTTGGTAGACATGTTTGGCACTTCCTTCGAGAAATCCATACTTCCGCCTACTCTCCGTGAAGCACTAGTTATTGCCCTTTTAAAGCCGTCCAAAGATCCTGAGGAGTGTGACTCCTACAGGCCCTTATCGCTCATTAACGTAGACTCGAAAATACTCGCGAAACTGCTGGCGGTGCGTTTATCCCCTCTAATGACCCGTCTAGTCCTTCCAGATCAGACTGGATTTATACCCACAAGATCAACTTCCCACAATACGAGAACCCTCTTTGCTCTTTCCCACTACCTCCAGCCCTCAGTTAAAGCCGTGGCAGTCATGCTCGATGCCGCCAAGGCATTCGACTCCATTGAATGGAGCTATATGATTGCTATTTTAAACAGGATGGGCTTTCCCAAAAGATTTGTCCAATGGGTCTCACTGCTATACACCCAACCTTGTGCCAGAGTCCGGATAAATGGCTATGTCTCGGCACCCTTTAATGTGGAACGTGGCACTAGACAGGGATGCCCCCTTTCTCCCTTACTTTTTGCGTTAGCGTTAGAGCCACTAGCATGCATAGTGAGACAAAATTACAAATCATCAGCATTGCAATTTGCGGCCAGACCACTGCACATATCTCTGTACGCAGATGATATGCTGCTCTATGTCCGCGATCCTGCGATCCATCTGAACGATTTGCTCAGAGAATACATTAGATTCGGGGGACACTCGGGATTAGCAATCAACTGGTCCAAATCTTCCATAATACCCTTAACAGACACTACCACTCCCTTTGAAATCGACTACCCGCTGGAGTGGCAGCATGATCCGATTCGCTATCTAGGGGTCATGTACCACAGGGATCCAGAGGAAGTCATACGCGCTAACTATGGGGTAGTGATCTCCAAACTGGAGGACAAAGTCCAGCGCTGGATCCATTTGCCTCTATCCCTAGCTGATAGGATTGCGATAGTTAAAATGAATATTTTACCTAAATTGCTCTACCTTTTTAATAACATCCCCATCACACCCCCAGGGGAAATTTTTCGCCGCATTAAGTCACTAGTACTATCACTGATATGGGCTGGCAAACAAGCCCGAATAGATCTACAGACGTTGACACTCCCATATGCACGAGGCGGTTTTGGAGTACCGGACTTTCTCCTATATTACCTTTGTGCCCAAGCGCAATATGCGGCTTATTGGTATCACGAATTACCGTATCTCACTCACACAGCCATAGAGGAGGGAGATGCGGACCCTGTCCCCCTGTCAGCAATAATAACACACAACAGATTGCCACTGCATGCGAAAGACATAAACACCATAGATACCACGTTAAAAGCCTGGCGCAAACTTGGACAACTGGCCCGCAAGACCCCGTTATATGTGCCTTGCATCACCATAACGCACTATCAGTCACTAGTGAGACGGTAGGTATGTCTCTACTGCGGAGAGCTGGCATAGATAAGATGGGAGACGTGTTTAAGGAAGGCATATTCCTGGACATTGAACAGTTAACATATATACAAAACAAGACCCCCATGTTCCACTTCACGTATTACAGGTTGACAAGGGCACTAAAGGAACACTATCCAACATTTCCGGTGGAGCCGGATTGTTTGGCGTCACTCCAGCTAATAATCACCACGCAGGACTTATCACATTTGGTGTCTAGATTATATGCGGCAGCGCAGTCTGAGATGATACAGCCTACTACAAAGGCTAAGGCGTGGTGGGATTCGGAGCTGGAGACCCCATTAACAGATGAGGACTGGCAACGAACCTGTGCCCTAACACAGATTCTTACGCCAAACGGAAACCTGAGAATCATACACTACAAATTAATTCATCAGGCATACTATACCCCCACAAAACTACAAAAATTTGGATTGCAGGATGAGGATAGGTGCAAGAGATGCAACAGGGAAGGGGCGAACTTTGCGCATCTTGCTTGGTATTGCGCCAAGATATCAGAATACTGGGCGGACGTTACCTCCACACTCACTATCATGCTAGAGGAGGAGGTGCAATGCACGATACAGGTCTGTCTCCTTGGTATTGTCCCGCAATTTCGTGCATTGAAGCGTAGGTTCTGCGTTATATCTTTATTATTAGCTAAAAGGCAGGTGGCGCAGTGCTGGCATAGTCGAAAGATACCCAAAAAGTCCACATGGCTACATGACATGTCCGTATGCAGAGATAAGCTGTTGACGTACGAAGAGAATCTCCCCACAAAATCTAGACAAAAGGATTATTGGTGCTTTCTAACAGACTATATTAGATCGCTGGAAGAGGACATAGAGGTGTAAAATATTTACCGTTCAGTTGTAAGGTGATAACATACTGTGTACAGGCCGAACACGACTATTTTATAGTCCTAAGGTGAGAATCAGATCCGTTAATATGAACGTGAAGTCAGATATAGATGGTTTAGATGTCAGGTCTTAAAGTTTAGTTCTATTATTGTTTTTATCTACAAATTACAAAATGTAAGACTCATGTTGAAATGCTACCTGCGAGATCTACAGAGGTTGAGCTAGGGGCGGTTCCGACTATTGCTAAGACTGACTTTTATTGTAACTGTATTTCATTAAGTATCTGCTAATACGTTGCTGGCCGGCCCCCGGGTTGTAGGCTCGCGGCTGTGTAAACTGACTGTTGTTAATAAAGGTCTTACACAAAAAAAAAAAAAATGGTCAGACACTAGCCCAGTCGTACTGATACTCACGGTGGGGTCCCCCAACATCTAGCAACAATGGTCCAAGCTGAGGTAAAGGAGAGATGCCAGTCAGACGTGCAACGGTGCTGTTCTTATCTTTCTATGTGGATGGAAGAAGAAGGGGTACATCTAAAACATGACAATATCTCTAACTTCTGGGTGGAGGAGGATTTGGATGAATTTCAACCCAGGGGACTCTTCATTTCTCTATTTGGTCAGTACATAAATCAGCTCACTGGTGCGCATTATATTGGTCTAACCAGGATGGGGAAGTGTTCCTGGAAAACGGTCGCACACTTGGGATATCGGTTGGAGTCGGCCTGGTGTACTGCAATAGTCCTTCAAGCTCTTGATGTAGGCTACCCTCCCATTCACTGGCTTCAGAGAGAGACTCATTTCTAAGTAAGGAATGTGCTATATTTCAAAAATGCCATTTGTTACTTTGCATGTTGGCATCATGTTCAGGCCTATTTTTCTCATCCTATTGACTGCTCGATCAACACCTCAGTCATACAAAAAGCATTGTCTTATCGACCCAGGCGCACATGATACATACGCATTCATACCATACACATCATGACACACACGTATTCATACCATACAAATCATGACACACACGCATTCATACCATACAAATGCTGGTTGGTGAGTCCGATAGCATGAGCACAGTCTCTCCAGAAGTGAGGTGGCAAATGTAAATTGTGGATTGGCCGCTAACCTTGCGGCAGTGCAATACGACCGATTGGGGGTGTCCTTGCTAGTAAAGTGAAACAACTGTGACCATGGACATATTTGCCATCAAAGCAAAGACTTGTGCCTGTGACCGTCACCACTGCTGCGTTTTCAAAGTGCTCACTGTGACTGCTAGCGTGCCACTGTGTCCCTGTCTAAATGGCTTCCCATCTCGTGCTCTAGTGACCCAGAAGTGGGTCCAGTGCCTGCCCTGTGGCCCCCACCACTAGTATCTGCATTTGTCCAAGAACTCCAGGCTACTGCCTCAGCACAAAGTGCACTTTGTGTCCCAGGGGCAGGCTCTGCGGTTCCTCCACCGAAGGCAACTCTGCTCCCCCTAGTCTGGCGAGCACGAGCAGTACATGTTGCAGTGGGTGGCAGTGTGGGCCCTGTGTGCTGTGTCCCGACTGAAGGTGTCGATTGCCCACTCCTTATCTGTGACAACAGTTCTGACTCACCAACACTGTCTGAAGATGAGGACGATGGTGTTTCCACTTGTGAGTTCTCTGGTACGGTTCTGTCCCCCTCTCCGTGGCTGCCCTCTTCAGTGTCAGTCTGCGTGTGTGTGATTTCGGATCCGGATGCATTGCCACCACTCATCTCCGTAGTCTGTGGGTCCGTGCCCTCTGCCAAAGCTGAATGAGAGAGAAAAGAGTTTTACCTCATTGCCACACTCACGTATTGAAGGTTACAAAATCACAACTTTCCTTACAGTAGAATAACATGTATCACCCATCCTGCCCACGGCCCACCCCTAACAGACATCCTCATATCAAAGAACCGGTGTTGGCTGTGAAACATGTACATAATACAAACAGGGCAACTGCATGCAGACCAGCACGCATGTCATGCCATGGGACGACAGACCTCAAGGGCATGTCCTGGAGCCCTCAAATACAAATCAAGTGGTATGTCCACCTGGCGGACATGGAGGCTACCGCTCACTCCGCTAATGGCACCTACATGCAATTGCAGCAAAACAAACGCACCACGGATGCCACTACTGTGTATGAGCACCAATACATGCATGCACTCACAAGTCTCACACACATACAGTCTGCTTACCGCTAGTTTGCTGTTGATCCCCTCCCAGCCGGGCGGACAGGTCAGGATGCGTCAGTCGGGCCAGACGGGTTGATCTTGGAATCATCCCCAGTGTCATCTCGGCAACATTCTTGCTCAGCCTGGATATGTCGTCCCAGCGCTTGTGGCAGTGTGTGTGTCGTCTCTTGCACACCCCCACTGCCCGTACATCACGTGCTATGGTCCTCCACACGGCCTTGCGAAGGTGCAGCTTGACCTACCATGATGGGAGACAAGAGGGAAACGTCAGTGGACCGTTTGACATTCACAAACATCGTAGAAACACGTATCTACATGCAGCCATGCTCAGTACAACACATGTGAAGGTCCCTTAGCACACCGCCAAGCTTGCAGAGGCCAGGAGTCAGTGACCACCTCATGCCCACCGACATGTTCCCCACTGCACTTACCACCTGCCCGGGGGCACCGTAGAGCCGGTCATAGTGGCTGAGCACACCGTCCACAAGGACTTCGAGCTCCGCGGCGGTGAAGGGACGAGACCGGGTCTCTCGCACTCCCTGCATGGCAACGTTCACGACTGTGGCAGTACAGAAGCAGTTGTTGGATATCTCAGCAGCAGCAGGTCGAGGTGATGGTCGCAGGCAGCAGTTGTTGGATAGCTCAGCAGTAGCAGGTCGAGGTGATGGTCGCAGGCAGCAGTTGTTGGATAGCTCAGCAGCAGCAGGTCGAGGTGATGGTCGCAGGCAGCAGTTGTTGGTTAGCTCAGCAGCAGCAGGTCGAGGTGATGGTAGCAGGCAGCAGTTGTTGGATAGCTCAGCAGCAGGTCGAGGTGATGGTCCCAGGCAGCAGTGGCTGAAAGCTGTGAATGTGTGCTGCCGAAATTCACACACATATAGGGCCCAGAGCACATATCAGTGGCACACGTCTGCAGCTATTGGTTTTCCCGGGATGCCTCATTCAAAAAGAGCCAATGAGTGGCCCTCGTGTGGCGGTGCACGGCTTCCGCTATATTTGAATGCGCATACGCGTCCCGCGTTACCTATTTCCATTGGCTACATGTGCACGGACCGTCACGGTCACAGATCTGCAACCGCATGTGCGCGCTTCCGCCACGGTACATCATTTGAACATAATCAAAGCCTGGCGTCGCCATGGCAGTGCACGCATTCCGCGTGGGCGGTGCAGGCTAACACATACTTTTGAATATGCAATTTGAAATGTCATTTGATAACCCCCCTTGCAGTCCCATTCCAGCACCCACCGCAGACCGCCGGTCCAGGCCAGTCACCCACCGCCGGGTGGTGGCCGGTCACCCACCACCAGTCTAGGCCAGTCACCCACCGCCGGGTGGTGGCCGGTCACCCACCGCTGGTCCAGGTCGGTCACCCACTGCCAGTCCAGGCCAGTCACCCACCACCGGGTGGTGGCCGGTCACCCACCGCCAGTCCAGGCCAGTCACCCACCGCCGGGTGGTAGCCGGTCACCCACCGCCAGTCTAGGCCAGTCACCCACCGCTGGGTGGTGGCCGGTCACCCACCGCTGGTCCAGGCCGGTCACCCACCGCCGGGTGGTGGCCGGTCACCCACCGCCGGGTGGTGGCCGGTCACCCACCACCGGGTGGTGGCCGGTCACCCACCGCCAGTCTCGGCCAGTCACCCACCGCCGGGTGGTGGCCGATAACCCACCGCCGGTCCAGGCCAGTCACCCACCGCCAGTCCAGGCCTGTCACCCACCGCCGGGTGGTGGCCGATCACCCACCGCCAGTCCAGGCCAGTCACCCACTGCCGGGTGGTGGCCGGTCACCCACCGCCAGTCTAGGCCAGTCACCCACCGCTGGGTGGTAGCCGGTCACCCACTGCCGGGTGGTGGCCGGTCACCCACTGCCGGGTGGTGGCCGGTCACCCACCGCCGGGTGGTGGCCGGTCACCCACCGCCGGGTGGTGGCCGGTCACCCACCACCAGTCTAGGCCAGTCACCCACCGCCGGGTGGTGGCCGGTCACCCACCGCCAGTCCAGGCCGGTCACCCACTGCCAGTCCAGGCCAGTCACCCACCGCCGGGTGGTGGCCGGTCACCCACCGCCAGTCCAGGCCAGTCACCCACCGCCGGGTGGTGGCCGGTCACCCACCGCCAGTCTAGGCCAGTCACCCACCGTCGGGTGGTGGCCGGTCACCCACCGCCAGTCTAGGCCAGTCACCCACCGCCGGGTGGTGGCTGGTCACCCACCGCCGGGTGGTGGCCGGTCACCCACCGCCAGCACCCGTTGGTGTGTGACCGGCCAACACCTGGCGGTGGGTGACCGGCCACCACCCGGCGGTGGGTGACTGGCCTGGACCGGCGGTCTGCGGTGGGTGCTGCAATGTGACTGTAAGGGGGGTTATCAACTGACATTTCAAATTGCATATTCAAAAGTATGTGTTAGCCTGCACCGCCCGCGCGGAATGCGTGCACCGCCATAGCGAAGCCACTGAATCTTCATTTTCAAATGATGCACTGTCGCGGTAGTCCGCACATGCGTTATGAGGGGTGTGACCGTGATGGTACTTGTCCATACAGCATATTTCATGCACAATATCATGAACAACGATCATCTTCTGTGTAGGTTGAAGGCGTCTACACATGGCATATGTACACACACTGCATGTTTCCGCACACATGTCATGTTGATAGTTGTACATGTGTGTTAGGACATGTACAGAATGCTGCAACCATTATGATGTAAAGTCAATTGCCCGTGGCCACGTGTGTATTTCATATCCACTGTTTTTCATGTGTAGTCATACTATTGACCTTGCCAGTGGTTGACTATGGCTATTGATGTGCACCCAAGTTGCAACACATGTGCATGGCGACGTGTTGATGTCTTGGTTTTGCGTGCACACGTTTAAATGTATACACATCTACACAGTACATCAAGGGTGTCTAAGCACATTCAGAAGCTGTTGTGAGTGTGTGGTTTGTGTGTGCAAGTAACAAGGATGGGGGTATACATGCATTCTGTGTATGCGTATGTGTGTTGTCTGTTGTGTGCCCATGCATGTCATGTGAGGATGCCCAGCATTGTAGGTGGGGTCATTGGTGCAAGAAGACAAGGAGGGTGTGTTCCATGTTCGTATTGTGTGTGAACGTGCATGTGTGTCTGTGGTGACGCTTGTCCACATTTGGGTCCTCAGTCATGTGTTGTTGGCAGTTCTTTAGACATGTGTGCACGTTACATTGTACATGTTTGCACACATGATGCTGTTTGTGGCTGAACATAGTTTTTGTAGTTATCTGTATTGCATGAAATATTGGTCACGTCACACATATAATCATTGTCGGCAACATGTCTTATTTGTATTGTGTTGGTCATCATGTGATAGTGTGGAACAGCTATGCGTTGTTGGACAATTGACATCTGCTCCCATCTACTCCCACACAGGAGGGCTCCAAATGTGCATCGACCATACACTGTGCTGGAGGACATGGTGGACGAGGAGGTGATCCGCAAATTCCGGCTTGATCGACGTAGATTGCTGGAGCTTGTAGCCCAATTGTCACCTCATCTGCAGCCACGCAGAAGTTATCCTGGAGCCATTACACCCACAGCAAAGGTGATGGCGGCACTTCACTTCTTTGCAACTGGCACCTTCCAGTACACAGTTGGACATGCCGGGGGGATTTCACAATCCATGTTCAGCATGGTACTGCGGGATGTTCTGAATGCCATGATGCTTTACAAGGATGAGTACATCCATTTTCCACGGCCGGCAGAGTTGGCAGCAGTCAAAGGGGACTTCTATGCCCTGGCACAGATACCACACGTAGTGGGTTCCATTGATGGCACACATATGAGTCTCATTCCACCCCAGGCACGTGAGCCTGTATATTGCAATCGAAAGTACTACCATTCGATCAACGTGCAGGTGGTGTGCCTGGCTGACAACATCATCTCCCATGTGTGTGCCAGATTTCCAGGCTCCGCCCATGATTCCCACATCCTGCGGAGCAGCATTGTCCCCCAACTGATGGCTAATCTGCGTCCTGAACGTGCGTGGCTTGTAGGTGAGTATGCTGTGAGGACAGTTGTGTTGTATGTGTGGCATGGTGTACCCACCAATCCTGGTAATGATATTTGTGTCTGTCATCCCTCCACATAGGCGACTCTGCGTACCCAAACAGACCATGGCTGCTGAGTCCCATACATAATCCTACTACACCTGGTGAAATGCGTTATAATGATGCCCATGGAAGGACACGCCGAGTGGTGGAACGTACTTTTGGACTGCTGAAGTCTAGGTTTCACTGCCTGGATAAAACCGGAGGGGCCCTACCATACTCACCAGGCAAAGTATGCAAAATCGTGTATGCCTGCTGCATGCTCCACAACCTGGCCTTGCGCAATAACATTGAACTGATCATGGACCCTGAAGACCAACAGGTTGCTCGGCCTCCCATCCCACCCATGTCAACTGATGAGGATAGTGGTGAGGAAGAAGGTGTGGACCAGAGGCGTCAGCTCATTGATCGCTATTTCCCTTGAATGTGAGTAACTACCTCTTGTGCAGTTAGACAATGCGTGATGTATGTTTGGTGGTGGAGTGTGGATGTGGTGTGTCTATGCTGCATGTTCTGGTATGTTCTGTTAGAAAATGTGTGTGGTAGATGGTGTACATGCAATGCTCCCTGATGTGTGTCCTGTGATCCACTTAATTGGTGAGGAGTGTGGTTTGCGGGTTGTTGCAGTACAGTGTGTTGTGATGGGTGTGAATCACTTTCCTGACCTGTGTTTGTTGTTCTCTCATTATCCCTAGGTCACTGATTCTCAACAACATTGATCCCTGCACCTGGTAACGTAAAATTCTAAGACAATCATGTGATTAAAACATGGAGGTCACACATCATTGAGTGTTTACGTGATGTTTATTAACAGTTTGTGGATTGATGTTGGTGCATATTTACAAAGAAGTGTTGGGGGGAAGTGAGAGTTGAAGGTCATGGCAGATGAAAACACCGTGGGGACACCACATTGTGTGATGTCCAGCTAGTCCAACAGACGTGTTGCAATGCTTGGCATTGTGGGACAGGATAGTTTGCAGGGTGAATGGCAGGATCAAGCAAGGGTGAAGTCATTGGCGGCCCCTCTTTGAGCGGGTAGATGGGGCATTTCCACTGCTGTCACCGGGATCCAGCCTCGGACGGCCCCTCCTTCTTGGAGCCGGAGCGGAGACAGCTGTGGGGGCAGGTTGGTCAGGGGCCACCTCCCTGTCCGTGGGCTCAGGTGTGGGTGGCGGTGGTGTTGGTGACCGGTCCCGCTGGGCACTTGGGTGAGGGGGTGGTGGTGTGGCGTGGGATAGCCAGTCCCTCCACAGAGCAGTTTGCTGGCCCATGAGGTCCACAATTTGGCCTATGCTTGTATCAATGGACCGCAACAGATGACTGCTCTCTTGTGAGTCTTGGTGGGCCCGATCGGATTGTGCCTGCGACTGCTCATATGAGGCATGGACTCTGGCGATGGCTTCCAGGGTTTCGGCACCAGGATGGGGTGGGTGTCCTTCCCCACCTCGCCGGACAACTGCACTCCTGGTTGTGAGCTGTGCCCTCACCTGTGTCCTCTCACGTCCACTCTCCCTGCTTGCCTGAGATGTCGATGGCCCATCATCGGGCGATGGGTCAGGCAGGGTGGCACAGGCAGGAGTGGTGGTGGTGGGGGTGGGGGTGGAGGTGGTGGTGGTGGTGGATGCACAGCTCACAATGGCAGGTGTTGTTGTAGTGCCACAGGCCAAGGTGGTGGAGGCAGGGATGTCCTGGGAGCCTGATGGCCCTGGGAGTCTGCTTGGGCCCGCATCGTCCTCTCCACCCGAGCTGGCAATGGGATCGTCCCCAGAGAGTCCGTGCTGTGAGGGGGGCGACTGGTGCTGGCGGTTGCTGCTTTCGCCGGTCAAGTTGCGATCACCTGAGGGACAAGATTTTCATGATCAATGCTGTGGACATGACATGTTTTTGGTACCAACATTTCAAATCACTAACCTCTCACACCCCCCACCCACCACCACCCTCCCTGTGGACATGGGGGCCTGTTGGGAGTTGTAGTGCTGGTCTAACACACACCCCACCCACCACCACCCTCCCTGTGGACATGGGGGCCTGTTGGGAGTTGTAGTGCTGGTCTTACACACACCCCACTCACCACCACCCTCCCTGTGGACATGGGGGCCTGTTGGGAGTTGTAGTGCTGGTCTAACACACACCCCACCCACCTCTCACACACACCCCACCACCCTCCCTGTGGCCATGGGGGCCTGTTGGGAGTTGTAGTGCTGGTCTTACACACACCCCACCCACCACCACCCTCCCTGTTGACATGGGGGCCTGTTGAGAGTTGTAGTGCTGGTCTTACACACATCCCACCCACCTCTCACACACACCCCACCACCCTCCCTGTGGACATGGGGACCTGTTGGGAGTTGTAGTGCTGGTCTTACACACACCCCACCCACCACCACCCTCCCTGTGGACATGGGGGCCTGTTGGGAGTTGTAGTGCTGGTCTAACACACACCCCACCCACCACCAACCTCCCAGTGGACATGGGGGCCTGTTGGGAATTGTAGTGCTGGTCTAACACACACCCCACCCACCACCACCCTCCCAGTGGACATGGGGGCCTGTTGGGAATTGTAGTGCTGGTCTTACACACACCCCACCCACCACCACCCTCCCTGTGGACATGGGGGCCTGTTGGGAGTTGTACTGCTGGTCTAACACACACCCCACCCACCTCTCACACACACCCCACCACCCTCCCTGTGGACATGGGGGCCTGTTGGGAGTTGTAGTGCTGGTCTTACACACACCCCACCCACCACCACCCTCCCTGTGGACATGGGGGCCTGTTGGGAGTTGTAGTGCTGGTCTTACACACACCCCACCCACCACCACCCTCCCTGTGGACATGGGGGCCTGTTGGGAGTTGTCGTGCTGATCTTACACACACCCCACACACCACCACCCTCCCTGTGGACATGGGGCCTGTTGGCAGTTGTAGTGCTGGTCTAACACACACACCACCCACCACCCCCCTCCCTGTGGACATGGGGGCCTGTTGGGAGTTGTTGTGCTGGTCTCTCACACACCCCACCCACCACCACCCTCCCTGTGGACATGGGGGCCTGTTGGGAGTTGTAGTGCTGGCTGCTTTGACAACATGCAAGGCTGGAAACGTAGGAGGCAACATTTGTGTTTGGTCATGGTGGGTGCATTTGATGCCAGGACTTCACATTTGGGTGACTATGTGGCCCACATGCATGGATTGGAGCCTGGGAGATGTGTGTTGTCAGTTGTGCAAGGCAGACCATGTCAGTGTGGTAGTGGTGATTGGTTTGTACTTACCAGCCTCTAGTCCCTCCTCGATTCCTTCCCGGCTCTCAGGGTGCAGTATGCCCAGCACCTTCTCCTCCCATTCTGCATATGGTATGGGCTCCGGGGGAGTGCCGCCGCCAGTGTGGTGTGCCCGCAGGTGGTTCTTTGCCCTGATGCCTTTCACCCTTGTCTTGAGGTCGTGCCACCACCTCTGGATCTCGTGTTTGGTGCGTTGCACGGTCCCTGACGCATTCACTCTGGTCACTAGCCTGTCCCACATGTTTTTTTTGGTTGCCATGCTGGTCTGCTGGACTAGGGTGCCGAAGTGATATGGTTCGACACGGATGATTTCATCCACCATGACCTTCAACTCACTGTCTGTGAACTTGGGATTTTTCTTTGGTGCCATGGTGTGTGATGTGCAAGGTGTTGGTGGGGTGGGGTGGGATCTGCAGATGTGTGGTGTGTAGGGATGGTGTGGTGGGTGTTGGTGTGGTGGGTGTTTGTGTGGTGGGTGTGTTTGTGTGCAGGTTGTATGTGTGTTTTTGTGTGTCTGCTGTTCGTGGTATTCAGCCTCTTGCTTGCAGCTATGCTGTAATGCAAAGGATTGTGGTTGTGGGAGGGATTCATTTTATACTCTGTGTGGTGGTTGTATCCCAAGGGTTGTTGCCAGTCAGGTGTTGTGTGGGTGTGTTGACTTTGGTGCATTTTTCGGTGCTTGTGGGGGGTGTCATTGTGGCGTGTAGTTGCTGTGGGTGGGTGTTTCAGGTGGGTGGGTGTCCTGTTTGGTGTGTTTTGTATTTACTTCCGTCAGCCATTTTGTAATCGGTTTGACGGAAGGGATGGTGTTTGTGTGGTCCTTCCGCAGTCATGCTCCGTTTGTCGATGCATTGTTTCCGCTGCGGTCGAGGAAGGATGTGAGTTCCGTTGGACTGGCGGCGCTATCCTAATCGCGAGGCCGGTGACTCCGGAGGTATTGCGGAGGATGTGCCTGTTCCCGCGGTCATGTTCGTCCGCGGCGGAGCGTGTTTCTTTAGTGCCGTCCGCTTGCGGCGGTCTTTGGTGTGCTCCGTCTGCCGCGGACGGTGTTTGCTGTGATCCGTCCGCCGCGGTCGGAGTTTCTTCACATTATTATCCTAATCGCACCGGCGGTTTATCCGCGGAGCGGTCGGGAGTATTTTTGCCGCGTCCATGGCGGACGGAACCCGTTTCCGTCCACCATCGTAATAGGCCCCTATGTCTGGTAAGCTACAACGCAATACCTTAAAGTTGGTGGTGACCTGTAAATATGAAACCTCTAGCACCAGTACCAGTTCCAGATTCTCTATTAACCCCAGACACACAAAGATGAAGTCTTCTGAATTTTTCAATGTGCCCTGCGCCAGCAACAAATGAGTCAGTATCACTGACTTCTAGATTATAGAACATGTTGACAGCAGTGCAAACCATATGCATACATTGCAGAGATGAAGGGAGCAGGGTCTGTGTTACCATTTTTGCCGGGGCTGCTTTTGGTCCAGCTGTGAACCTCCAACATAAAGGGAACTCGCAAATTCCATGATAAAAAATTAACTAAAAGAGATATTTTAGTGTTTTAAAACGTGTATTTTTAATCCATATCTAGCAACAACCCAGTACATTAGATAACAGGGGTGGGACACATGGAAAACTAATGGTGCTGATTGCGATGAATGGAATAGCAAGAAAACACTTAATTGCACCGAATTTACTGTACACAAATTTACACACGCACATGGAGATGAAGAGATTGCCCCCAAATCATGAAATACTTCCAGTATTTGTTGACATGCAAGAATCTATGGGGCCGATTCACAAACGGCCTCTGCACTTGTGGTGGAGGCCCTGCAGTCATGCAGTCACTCATGCCCGGGCAGCAGCTGCAGGTAATCATTTATTTAATTTTCCCTCGTGGTTGTCTCTCAAAATCCCCCCTCACCTGGCCCCACTGCTCTTACCTGCAGCGGCCGCGACTGAGCAGGGGGCCCTACACTAGTGGCGGGGCCTCCGTAAAGGATAACTGCCGCACAGAGGTCCCACACAAGTGCCGGACCCCAACCACAGCTGCGGGGACTCCCCCATGAGTGCAGACGCCCTTCGTGAATCGGGCCCTATGTTCCGAGGTCAGTAGTGTAGCAATTACAATGTTGTGATCTAAAAATAATCCAAAAGTGCAAGTTATGGTTGGATATGGAACCAAAGTGCCCAGCTCATGATCGATACAGGTCATCATAGATAACAACACATTTTGCAACGTTAGCAAAAGCACATGCAGAGCTACCGACTATTCAGAGGTCCATAAGAAAACTTGTTTTAGTACACTTAAAAATGTATTGTTGTTTGATGAATATGTAAGAGACATTCTCCATAAAAATGTGTCCTCCTAAGGGCGACCTTAAAACGTTTAAGGCAAATTTGTTGAGTCTGTAACAAAAGGTTCTTTTCCAATTCAAATTCCCATATGACTTGATTTAGCCACATTTACGCTAGACAAATTCAACCCGACCTTGGCGCGAAGTCAGAGGCCACCGCCTCCTGTATCCTTTTCCCATTTGGTGAAAATCGGCAGCCATTGCACCCAATGTTTGAAACTAAATCCAACATCTGATTGGCTGCCCAGAGTAGAATGTTTTGCTACAGGGTCATAGAGTGGCTTCTGACTCAAACCGATGTCCTATGACACTAGTCTAGATAATATTGTAGTGTCACTTCTTCCAATGCAATTGTGTGTGTAGAGTATAACTGTTATTAAAATATTTCATTGTTTCTTCTAAATAATAGACGGAGAGGGGAAAGGCTGCTGCCACTGAAGGTAAAAACTTATTTCACCTTTGAGGCTACAGTCATGAGAGCATTTGAGGAGGTAAAAAAAGTCAAAATAATTAGGAGGATGGGGAGGCGGCCCCTGGGGCTCGCATCCATAACACCTTGGGCACAGTCTACTGGGGACTGGATTCAGGGTTCATGACAGAATATTGCTGTAAAAAATATAGATGAAAAAATATAGAATGCAAAAATATTGACTCCCTATAATTAAACGGGTAAGTACAAAAATATAGAGAACAAAAATACCGGTGTCAAAAAAAAAAAATAAAATATATATATATATATATATATATATATATATATATATATATATATATATATATATATATATATATATATATATATATATATATATATATATATATATATAAAACAACATAATACATATTAAATATATTAAATATTTAAATTAATTAAATATACATTTTAATAAATATAACAAAGACACTTAATTGAAAATAGTTAAACACACATAATAATTCATATATATATTTTTACTTTAAAACAATTAATAAACTATTGATTTTAATTTATTTTATAATTGTAAGATGATATATAAATGTACATATATATATATAGATGTATATATACCAATAACATAAAATCTAATTTAAAAAAAATTATATTATAAATCAAAACATTAAACTATTTAAAAATCTTTCAACTTAAATTTCCCACTCTAGTCAGTGCAACAGTAGGGAAAGTGTTGGATAGAAGAGGGGTAAAACTTACTATTCCCACTCCAGTCAGTGCAACAATAGGGAAAGTGTTGGATAGCGGCCGGATAAAAGCAACTCCAATTAGTGCAACAGTAGGGAAAGTGTTGGATAGCAGAGGGGTAAAAAATACTATTCCCACTCCAGTGAGTACAACAATAGGGAAAGTATTGGATAGCGGAAGGGTAAAAATGACTATTCCCACTCCAATAAGTGTAACAGCAGGGAAAGTGTTGGATAGTGGATGGGTAAAAAACGTACTATTCCCACTCCAGTGAGTGCAACAGTAGGGAAAGTGTTGGACAGTGGAGGGATAACATTTGCTATTCCCACTCCAGTCAGTGCAACAGTAGGGAAAGTGATAGATAGCAGAGGGATAAAATGTACTATTCCCACTCCAGCCAGTGCAACAGTAAGGAAAGTGTTAGATAGCAGAGGGGTAAAAATTCTTATTCCCACTCCAGTAAGTGCAAAAATAGGTAAACTGACTGGATAGCGGAGGGGTAAAAGTTACTATTCCCTCTCCAATAAGTGTAACAGTAGGGAAAGTGTTGGATAGCGAAGGTGTAAAAATTACTATTCCAACTCCAATGAGTGCAACAGTAGGGAAAGTGTTGGATTGCGGAGGGGTAAGAATTACTATTCCCACTCTAATGAGTGCAACAGTGGGAAAGTGTTGGATAGCGGAGGGGTACAAATTCATTTTCCCACTCCAGGGAGTGCAACAGTAGGGAAAGTGTTTAATAGTGGCAGGATAAAATGTACTGTTCCCACTCTAATCAGTGAAACAGTAGGGAAAGTTTTGGATTGTGGAGGGGTAACAAATAATATTCTCACTCCATTCATTTCAAAATTAAAATCAAACAAAATATTAACAACAACAAAAATATTTAAAAAATAAAAAATATATATAAATATATTTAAAAATTAAAATACACATATATTTAATATGAAAAAATGATAACATATCATAATGTTAAATAGATATGACAAATACCTACAAATATGATATAAAATAAAACATACTTTTCAGATTACATATTTTAATTAGAAATTATTTAGAAACAAAAACATGAATTATTACATAAATTAACTTTTTATATTTCCTACTCTATAACACCACACAATTCACAACCCACATCTAAATTAAAAAAATGTACTTCCATAAGTAACATTACCCAATTAAAACTTATTTTTAATTACAAAAACGAATAGTATTTAACAACTAATTATAAAGTAAGTAAAATTAATTTACTCCCCTCCCTTTACTCCTGTAGAAGTAAAATCCACACACAAAAAATATAAACAATTACCCTAATTAAATATCAATTATTAGTCAATATTAATGATCCACTAATTAATAATTAATTAAACATAAATTACTTCCCACCCTTTACCTCTAGAAATCCCCCATCCCACACCTAAAATGTATTACACAATTTCCATATATAAGTTTCAATTAATTAACTAACAATAATTAACAACTAGTTATTAATTAATTAAACGTAAATTACTTCCCTCCCTTTGCCCCATAAACCTCACAAGCTGCGCCTAAAATTAATTACACAATTTCCATAATTAATTTTCAATCAATTCATTAATTTAAATTAACAACTAATTAGTAATTAATTCAAAATAAATTACTTCCCACCCTTTACCCCTATAAACCCCACAACCAAAACCTAAAACAATTGCACAATTACCTTAATTGATTACCAATTAATTCATATTAAATTAACAACCAATTAATAATTAATTACAAATAAATTACTTTCCACAATTAACACTATAAAATCTCAAGTAAATAAATATTAATACATTTTGTTTTGTTAATTTCTTATAATTAAATTACTTCCCACCCTATTCCACTTTAAACCCACAACCCACTATGGAACTCAAAAATGCAAAAGTTAATTAAAATAGTATTGATAACTACAAAAAAATTAACACATATTAAAAACATAAACAATCCTTATCCAAAAAAATACATCATATACATTTAAAATATAAACTAAAATACAAAACACTAACAACTATATTTTTGCAAACTATGTTAATGACTTCTATATTTTTTAAAACAATATTTCTTACATTAAATGCGATATTCTTGACCATGATATTCTTGCTGTCGATATTTCTGTGTCACGATATTTCCAATTCGATATTTGTGTAAGTCGACATTTCCAACTCAATATTCTGTCTGAATTCCTGTATTCAGGTATGGCTTAAATCCCTAGTTGCTGAGACTTTTCCCGCCCCATTGTTGAGCCATTTTTGATGTTTGGGGCACTACATGCTCAAGCCCTAATAATGTTTCTTCCACAAACTGTAGTCAGGACAAAATTGCAAATTTTTTCTTATATCTTGGGTATTCTAAAGTTACTCAGGGATTCTGGATTCAGCTGGAGAGAACAGAGAAATTAGCCAAAATATAGCAACATTTTTTTTTTTAAATGGAAAAAAATGCTGCTGTGTGAAAAAGTTAATTTTTTTGTTTTAAAAATGACGTCAGTAAAAGGTTTACTGTGCTAAGATCATCATTTTCTCAGCATTCGGGAACAAGCAAAGGTATAAAAGAAAAACAATTTTTTACCATCGTTTTTGCATTTTTCTAACTGGGAGTCCTTTTTTCCTTTTTGCGAGATTTTAACCTACTTAGGTCCTCATTTACAATGAGGCTGCACCACCGGAGTGTTACTTTTTGTGACGCGCTGGTGGAGCACTGGGTCTGCTCCATATTTACCAGGCAGCACTAAGCCCACTTTGCATGGTTTAATATGGCTTTGTAAATATTGTTCCCTTTAACTCAGTTTTCTGCGTTAAAGGGACGTGAAATGGGTGTTGCTGTGGGCGTTCCCAGCTACACCCATGGCTTTTTGACACTGCCCCAGATTTATGAGGAATCGTAACTCTGAGGCAGCACCAAAAATGTTCTCCTCGTTTTTCTTTTTTTATGTGTGCTGCATTCTGAAGCACACATAGAAAGAGAAAAAGCCTCTTGTGATTGTTTTTGTGCAGGAAGGTTTCCCTTCCTGCAAAAAAACATTAATCCCTGCAACGCAGGCACCCTTGCACCATGGCGCAAAGGTGCCTGTGTTGGCGCATGGCAGCCCATTGTGCACCAGTGCAGGGGAAAAGGACAGGAATGGGCCCTATCTGATAGATACAGCGCTTTCCTGACCTTTTCTTTTGCTGCAGGGCAGCGCCGCAGAAAGGCCTGCAGTGTAGCCCTAGAGCAAAATCTTGTAAATACAGCTCTTTCAGTATATGGGGGAAACAGACGTGAAACCAGTGAGTGAACTCAGAAAACTGTACATTTCTGAAACCTAATAAAAATTCAAAATTCAGCCAGGGGTGATCTGTGTAGATTGTTCATGGTTTTGCCATGGCCGATTACGATGGCGGATGGACTGGAGTCCATCCGCCATTTTGGTGGTGACCGGGACCGTCCGCAATACATGCGGCGGTTCCATGCGGCGGTTCCTCACACCACATTAGGATGCAACCGCCACCATGGCGGTCGCATTTTGCATTTTAACATTGCGGCGGGTGCTACTGACAGCAGCATCCGCCTCAATGTTGAAAATGCATGTTGTGCATTACAGTGCACTACATGGCAGGCACCACACAGTGCCTGCCAATTTAGGAGGGTACCATGAGTATCCCCCCAGTGCACCCACCCTCCCCCTCAACACAAGGGGGGCCTGCAACGGGCCCCCAAAACTAATCTCTGCCAGCCTTTCAATGGCGGTTTAACCGTCACAGTAAGGCTGGCTGAAGCCTGCATTGTAATTTAGCAGACGGTGTCTGCTAGGCACCTCCACCATTTTACACAACGTTGACCGTCCGCCAGGCAATCAGATCAATTGCCTGTGGCAGACAGTCTTTGCGACTGCAATGGTTGTATTCCCCCCGCCAACCTAATTTGGCAGGGGCAAATTAGCGGTCCGATGGCAGAAGGACCGCCATGCCATGGCTGGTGAAGGCCATCCTTCCGCAATTGAAATGACCCCCATAATTAGGAAAACATAACAACTGATAACGCTGACAATCTGTAATTCTTTTGATGACTTCACAAGTTACATACTGTTTAGCCGTTAGACACTTAAGATCTTAGGGGTATATAGTGTTTGTTGGTTGCCAAACACATGCAATAACCAGAGCCAACAACTGAGCTGCAGCTATAGGGATTTTTCAATGTGTACCGACCATGCAACAATTCATATGGTAAAATCGAATGAATGAGAAATCAGTATGAAGGAACCTAATGTATTTTTGAAATTTGCACAACATGCTGATTTCAGGAATAGTGAATATTTGTACACTTAAGAATGTAAGGATTACTCGTACTTAAGTGAGTCAGAGGGCATTTTGCAAAATGTCTTTTTTCTTGCACATTTGCTTACATTAGGATGAAAAAAATGGAGAACAATCCAATTGGAAATAACAAATGTTCTATTTTTCAGTGATACCACATTTACCTGATAAAAACTGTGTCCCACTTGTGTGGGTGGGCCTATCTCCCTTGACCAGAAAGGCCCAATAACCCAGCAAAGAGACATCAATATTTTGACATGAATAAAGACCCTTTTTAGCAGGAAAAATTACTTTCTTGCCATGAAAATTGGCCCTTTTTAGTATGAAAAAGACTTTTTTTCGTGTTGTGAATAGCTGCAGAATTTGAACCTGGGCTCAACTGCCACCCTGGGAAACGCACCGAACCCAGACATTTCTGTAAATAAGACGCCCAGGGAAGACCTTGGTGCTCTGACCTGCATAAATCCCACTAAATGTTCTTACCCACAATGCCCCACAAACCTTTAAGTTTGGCTACAATCATTTTCTCAGTTTTCTGTGAGGGAAAATCCTGTAATCTGTGGGGATCCAGAAAATTCCTAACATCCAGCATTGCCGATACAAAAAGGAACCCCACTTTTGTAGTTGGGCTTGATGCACGCAGCAGAAACAGACCACACCAAGGACCTTGTGAATACATTACATCTAAATCAGCCTTACGTATTCTTATTTCCAACACCACTTCCATGGCTATTACTTGTGGAGTTGCAAAGTTTTTATCTTGTGCATGGATCATCAGGACTAAGATTTTAAAAAATGTTCATCAAGTCAATTCTTCCACATAATTCTTATATGTATTTTTGTAAATAATGAACTGTTTTTTTATAATTGTGTGTATTATATGTTTGTACTTTTTATGATACATGTGTCGAATAAAAGTATAATGACTTGACTTGACTTGACTTGAATACATTATTGACTTTGCATGTTCACTGGTTTTATCTGTTTCTGTGGCTGGTGCTGGCCCTAACTACACAAGTAGGGAGTGTTTTCTTCTGGAGAAGTTTGGGAAAGCATGTCGTAGAGTCTTGTGGATCAACACAGATTCTGAAAGATTCCCTCACAGAAATGTGAGGAAAATGTGTGATTTTATCCAAAGTTTGAGGTATGTAGAGCATCTTTGGTAAAAAACGATAGTCGGATCCCTGCAAGTCACCCCACCCTATACTCCCATTGGTGTCTAGTTTTTGGAAATGTCTGCATTTAGGAGGTTTCCATGTTTGTCCACTGACCCAGGGCCCGAACAGTGCAGCCATTTAGCATGGTAAATGGTAGGTAATTTGGATTTACTCTCACTCTCTTGGCCCATATTTGAAAACTGCGCACAAAAGAATCAAAACTTTCTCTCACTCACCTTGGGGCTTGGTATGCTCTAGGCCTCACATGGGCAGAAAGTCTGTTAGAGCGTTAGTAGTAGGGGATAGGACCAATACCTGGGCAACCCTTTTCCACCCCATATTTTTCACTAAATAAAATACATAAATATAACCCTGGTTTCTAGTGAGCTTTCTGCCCCCATTCTTTGTACACATATTAATGGTAAATACCCCAAAGGGGCATATTGACTGGGGGCACTTCAGGTGTGGGGGTAAGGCACAGAGCCTGGGTGGTTCCTCCCGACCCCTACTTTTTATTTGTAAACTTTTTTCCCTGGTGTCTAGTGGGCTTTTTGCACCACGTTCACCATCTGCGGTGGCAGATTGACATGGACACCCCTTATCTGTCTCCTAGGGAGCAGAAATATTCTTGTGCCCATTCTAGGGTGGGGAAAAAAACAATTGTACTGGGGTGAATGTATGACATTGTTCTGCATGCTGTCCATCAATTATTCTTTTTGCATTTGCAACATTTGGTGGTGGTACACTGACCTTGAAAATAGTATAACTAGGGTAGGCTTAGCTAGTTAGATTGTCCGAATTGTCCGAATAGCTGACCTGTCACTGACCCAACGCACTCAATAGGTGATCGAGAGCAGAAGTGCTGGCGGAGCACTCTGTCAGAAGATTCGATAACCCTATCGGGGTTCCGGGAAGGAGATCAATGCCCCAATCGGGGTTCGACTGTTAGCTGCAGAGAGGGTTTACAACGCTGGCGTTTGAACTTTAACTGTGGTGCTGGTCTTAGCCTGTGGTGGACCTGTCCTGATTCAATTTGGTCCGTAACCTGAACCTGTCCTGATTCTGACCTGCACCTGTTCTTCTTTGCTGGCACCTGAACTTTGGGATTCTTATTCTTTGACTCAGCCCGTGGCCAGGGTTGGTCACCACACCATTCTAGGTAACTATAAAGTGTGGGTTTGTCTTTGTACTGTTTTCCCCTTTCTCTACCCACCCTTTGTCTATATGCTTAATGATATTATTCTCTCCAAATGTATTGCATATGTTTGTTATAATCTTTATCAAACTAAATAGAACAAGAAATTAATGATTTCATGGTTTCAAACATTTTAAAGATTTACTCAGATAAAAGAACTTAAACTTTTCCTGAGTTTGTGGTTATTTATGAAATGTTAGATGATATTATGCTGCCTATTTTCTTGCTAACTCCCTTGATCCTTTAGGAGTATAGGTATCGGTGGCTTGGATTAGTAAGACAAATGGTATAGATCACGAATGGTAAAATCTAAATTGATTGAGTGTAGGTTTACCTGTTTAAATATATACATAGATATATGGGCCCAGGTAAGATTGGTCCGATCATTTTGCAACCCCATTTAATCTACAGAATTTCACGCCGTGGACAATGGCCTCCTCAACTAGCTTAGGCAGTCTTAGACTCTGGGGTAAGTTGAACATTGATTCTTTTAGCATTCTTCTGTCAACTAACATACCTGATATTAATGTACCCTTGCTTTCATTAAACACTGCTGTTTCGGACTGGTTAACTACGGCCGTAGACATCTGTCTGCCCCCCGTGCCTAAACGCAGTTGCACGCATTATCCCCCTGCCCCTTGGTTTACCAACGATCTTAAAATCACCAAGTCCAAGTGCAAATCCTTAAAAAGAAGTTGGAGGATATCGTACTCCCCTACTCGTAAAGGTGAGTACAAAGCTGCCCTTAAAAGTTACCATGCAGCGTGTAAAGCGGCAAGAACTTCCTACGTTGCAAACGCAATCACTCAGGAATCGAATCGCCCTCGGGCCCTATTTTCTGTAGTGAAGAAGCTGGCTGGCTCTGACGCCACCCCGTCCCCTGTCCTTGATGAGATTCAATGCAATAACATTGCCGACTTTTTCATCCTGAAGGTTGAACTTATTTATGGGTCACTTTCTGCTCCCGCAAGGGAGAAGGTCCAACCTAGCGGTTCTGAAAGTGGCCCATAAAGGGTCCAACGTTAATTAACAAACAACATGGAACTCACCAAGGGGTAGCAGAGAGGTCACACGGTACACAAAATGTTAAATAAGAAAGTATAAAATCTTTATTTTCTTTTTATCATATTTTGTTTGTGCAAACTTAATCAAAAATTCTTCGTATCCTAATACATTAATTGATTAGTTCATAAAACATATTTCAATAAATACATAGTACAATCACCCCACAAAACCTCTCAACAAACACACACATCCTTCTCTTTCAATCACACTCAAACATTCACTAATATACCAAACACAAAATACACATTCCTCAACGTAATCCCCAGAGTGACAACAATAATGATAGGATCCTGCGGGATCTTCATAGCAAATTGCCAGAGAGTCCAAGTTGATGAAACAGGATCCAGGACACATGTAAAGCCAACGCACGTTTCGGTGCTCATCCTAGATCTACAGGCGCACCTTCATCAGGGCTCTGACGCCGAGGTAGTGGGGGACACAACAGATAGAAAATACCCCGTGGCCAATCTCTACTCAGGGTTCCCTTGATCTGTATATTTCAACAGGATAAATTAATTAGCGATAACAGGCTTGATGTAGATAGCAGGGTTCAACAGACTGGCCAGATAGCTCCCGCTGCAAGAGTATCTTTAGAGACGCGTCCTTCAAAACCCTTGTAAATAATTCGGTTTCAACTTGCGGGCCGGTTCATGATTTCACCGCATAATTACCGGCACGGCGTGGTTCACTCTTTTCAACCGTCCAGAACGGCGGCTCTGCTAGAATTCCGTTGAAGGCTTTATTTTCACACGTGCTCTAATAACGAAGGCTCAGTCAGAGCAGATAAAACTCTTCTTAGCGGTTCCGGTGCTTGCAGGTAGCACTTTCTGCTCCCTCCTCCTTGTGTAGTGCGGTTTCCTTGCCCCACCCCACGTGCTATAGTAACTGTAATCAGACAGCCAAACTCCACTTTTGGCTCCCATTCGATGAGAAGTCCTTCCATGACTGCTTAAGTAGTGTCAAGTCTTGCTCTCCACTTGACCCACTGCCCATTAATATTCTTTGTCAGCTTTCTTTAACATCTAAAGGCGTTCTTATAGAACTTCTTAACGCTTCTCTGCGGGAGGCCCTGATCCCCCCTGAGTGGAAGCGGACCATGGTCGTTCCTTTTTTGAAAAAGGCTGGAGCGGATCCCTCCATACTGTCTAATTTTAGGCCCATATCCCTGCTACCCGCCTTCTCTAAGGTCCTGGAAAAGCAC
This sequence comes from Lissotriton helveticus, assembly GCF_964261635.1. Classification (NCBI taxonomy): domain Eukaryota; kingdom Metazoa; phylum Chordata; class Amphibia; order Caudata; family Salamandridae; genus Lissotriton; species Lissotriton helveticus. Next base: position 1,546,390,308 of record NC_136061.1, read on the forward strand.
ATTAACACCCAATTGACACATTGGGGCCGATTCCGATTCAGGAAAGAAAACAGGTCCGATGATTCGAATTCGTAGCCGTTTCCGTACGAATCGTAGAAATCCGTACGAATCGCGTAGTACGATCCATTGCGAGAAAATTCGCCCGAATCCGTGCGAACTGTACGAAAATCAAGCGCGAATCCGTACGAGACTGACTCGGGAAATTAACCGTACAAATCGTATTCATGCCGTTCGACCCGACAAGTACGATCCAGCTGTGGGACCGAGAAAGCGATTCGTACGGAAAAACGTCTTCGTGCATGAACCTCGATTCGTACGGAAAACATCGCGTATGAGCGCGCCACACAAGCAAATACAATTCTAACCCCCCTCAATGAAGCGCACGCGAACCCCCGTATAAACGTCGCGTATGAGCGCGCCACACAAGCAAATACGATTCGAACCCCCCCATAACGAAGCGCACGCGAACCCCGTATACACGTGACGTATGAGTGCGCCACACAAGCAAATACGATTCAAAACCCCCTCAATAAGCGTATGCGAACCCCGTATACATGTGGCGTATGAGCGAGCCACACAAGCAAATACGATTCGAACCCCCCCTCAACGAAGCCACGCGAACCCGGTATACACATGGCGTATGAGCGAGCCACACAAGCAAATACGATTCGAACCCCCCTCAACGAAGCGCACGCGAACACCGTATACACATCGCGTATGAGCGCGCCACACAAGCAAATACGATTCGAACCCCCTCAACAAAGAGCACGCAAACCCATGAAAATAGCACAAGGAGGGTGCAAACGACTCGCACAACAACACAAAACATATCTCCTGTGTACATACCGTTGGAAAATAATGTCCAGGCCAGATCCACACAGGCAATCAGAGGGCCTAACTCAGATCCACCCATTATAACACACCCTCCAAAAATTCAAACTAAGCCACACCCACAAATGGACCAATAAAAAGGGCCCAAACACACAAACCATCGTCCTTAGCAACATAGACATTTTGCTACAGAAATACAGACAACACACCAACTGCACAAATCCACCTTCACACATACCCCAATCACATTCAGACCCACACCCCCCATTCACCTTCGTATCCCCCTTCACCCACATCCATACACACACTCAACCCCCCATCACTTTCACCCCACACCATGTCCACACACAAGAATCCAAAGTTCACAAAGGAGGGGATGAAGATCCTTGCAGATGAAGTCATCAGAGTCGAGCCACAGCTGTTTGGTGCATTGGTCAGACAGATCAGCATAGCTTACAAAAATGCCTGTGGTAGACGATCATCAATAAGGTGAATGCTGTTGCACCCATCAGACGCACCAGGACAGAATGCCAGGCCAGGTGGTACGATCTGCGGAGGATGGTCAAGAGGAAGATGGACACCGACTACCAACAGAGCCAGTACACCTGAGGTGGTGGTCCCCGCAGACCAGTACAGTACCATCCCTGGGAGAAGAAGGTCATGGCCCTGCTACTGCCGGTGGGAGTACATGGCATTGAAGGAGTCGTAGAGCTTGGTGAGTATGCAAACAACTCATGTAACATGGCTGTAATGGCATCTACACTTCAAGTACAAACAATGCCCACAACAAGAGCTAAGTGCCAGCTGCCCATAACTACAGGCAAAAACAACGCTAATGCCACTAACATGTGTATGCTCCATTGATAAACCAAGCCCATGCCACGTCCCATGCTACAGGAAGCACAGACCCAAGAATAGACGTACAGTATTCTGGGAGGGTGGGTGTCATTAAATGCATTGTGGGATACCAAATCAGACCCAAATCCCTGTGCGCCCTCAGGGGGTGGGCAAGGGGGGGGCTCTTGGTCCTCACTGCATTGCCGTTGTTTCTGGTGTGGGCAAAACCAGGGCCGGCCCTAGTACATCATGCTTTACAAATGGTCCCATTGTCCCAGGTAGCACCACCCTCCTTTGGGTGTGAAGGGTGCAAGGGGGTTGTTGAGGATTGTGCAAGGCGGAGGGGAGGAGGGTGCAAGGCAGAGGGCCAGAAGGGTGCAAGGCGGAGGGCCAGAAGGGTGCAAGGCGGAGGGGAGGAGGGTGCAAAGCAGAGGTGAGGAGGGTGCAAGGGGAAGGGTGAGAAGGGTGCAAGGCTGAGGGGAGGAGCGTGCAAGGCAGAGGCCCAGAAGGGTGCAAGGGAGATGGTGATGAAGAAAACAATCTGCCCACCCCTACAAACATCTCTGTGGATGTCCATGTCTTATAGCACACATCCCATATGGCCCAGACACACCCATGCCCCATGCTCAATGCACATGGAGTGGGAATGTACTGACAAGTTAGCTGACACTAGGTCCTGGTGTAGGCAGCACAAGGCCCTCCAGTGACCAGTGCAAACACAAACACCAGTACAACAAGATCAGATATCTTGGGCAGGAACTCACAGTCACCGTCATGGCAGCATGCTCCATGGGGGGACAGCCACACCACAAGGGAGGCCCTGTGCCAAATCAGACTCCAACTACCACCATAGGCTGTCACACACACCCCTCACACAAACATACCCATCTGGGAAAGGCAATGCAGTTCCCCACTGTCACAATGCTCATGTAACACAACTAAACCAATCCTGATCAGATGAAGCATCCAAGCAACAAATGCGTTGTGCACATTCACAAGCCACTTGTGCTTCATTCACGCTGCCGTTGCGCCACCCCTGTGACACACTGGCGGCACAAAAGACGCGCCAAGGTGCTGGTAATTTACAAGCTGACGCATTTGGGAGATGTGTCAGGTTTCAAAGCCCTGTGCCACAAGTAGGTGTACTGGTGCAGGGGGGGGGGTCTGCGTTACGTCGCAGGCACGCCTCCCATAAGTGGCAATGTGAAATCTACAAGATTTCACTCTGTCACTTTTGAGCACATGCTGCGAAAAAACTGGGCATGGCTGATGCAGGCGTAAGGAATGAAGCAACATTGTGCAGATAGGGCCCCACAGACCATTTCTGGAGCTAACTTGCGCTGGTGACGCTACTCCAGCAATGCGCCCTACTCATACAGCACAGATGTGTGACACAGCTGTCCCATTTTTCCACCATGGTGCTCCACAATGTGAATGCGTAGCATGTGTTCAGGCATAGCTGTGGTGCACAATGACTGGTGAATCCCTGCTGATATGCAGGGGTGTGCCCAATATAGTAAATATGCCCCCCCATTTCAATGACTCAGGAGCACATATCAATCGGACCCCACAACATACCCATCCACAAGTGAACATTGAGTACAATCCAAAGCATGGACAACTACCAGGTGGAACTGTCCCAACTACAATGTGTATGGGAAATGGATGTAGCATTAAATGGCATTAACATTCTCTGTCTCTCACACCCACCGGGCAACGTGCAGAATCCAACCCCAACGATGGGGATGATGATTCCCAGTCCCAGGCTCTGCAGGACCCTCATTCCACTGACAGCGACGCTTCTCACCACTCCATGGATGACCCCGACCGACCTGGCACCTCTGGCGCCCCAAACCGTGCAGCAACTGGATCAGGCACACCTGCGCCAACCGCCACCACCATTCCTGCCACATCCCAGCAGACAGCTCAGAGCCCTGCCCACACTCAAGAACTGACCCAGGAGAGGGCAGACATCAGCACCACTGCCATCACTCAGGGGTCCCATCGAGCTGACAGGCAGGCCAGGCTCATGTGGGCAGGGGTGGTGGGAGTGGCAGCAGGCGGAGACGAGAACCTGACCAGCCAGCTGCAGGTCCCGGTATGTCTGAGCTCCGCGACATCATGGAGGTATACCGGCGGGACAGCAGGGAGTTCAACCAGGTAGTGGGGGCCCTCACTGAGATAAAAAACATGCAGGCTGAGCAACACACCAGTCAACAACAACATCAAGGACGGATGGAGGCAAGACTGGCTGAGCTCCTGGCGGTGCACAGGGACATTAGCCAATCACTCCGTCGGATTGCTGACAACATGCAGCACCCTCCCTATGTCATCAGGCAAGACACATCAAGGCAAAGACGGCCACCAGGCACAGGGAGGGTGGAGGAGGAGGAATCGTCCGATGGAGCGTGCCGTGCATCGTCAAGGCCTGCATATGAGGGTCCCCCAAGGAAGGTGGGTCGTCCACGGAAGACACACTGAGAGGCAACGGGCCATGCGCATCTCCCAGGACACCTAGTCTGGCCCCTGGAGTCTGTGTGCAACAGCATCACCTCATTGACTGTCCTACCCTCCCACATGGACTTGCAGGTTCCTGTCTGACCAATGATGCCAAGCACTGTGCTCTGGACTCTGGTGACTCCAACTGCAAGGCATCACATCTCCCTTTTTGAACTTTGGATTCCCCCCTTTTTGTACAGCACCCATCACTAACTCACGTTTCCCCCACAAGAACCATAAATAAGCGAAAACAACACTACTGAAATTGATGTTGCAGTCATTTACCATCATTCTACAACATACGTGTGGGGATATGTGAAAGTATGCCACAGTGTGGAACAAACTCAACCCATCCATACACTGGGATCTGAGTCCGGTCGAGGACACACATAGGTCACAATGTATTATCTAATACATACATGGAGCGCTATACTCACCTGTGATGGTCTCAATCTGCTGGGGGGGGGTGGGGGGGGGGGGGTTGCCATACTGCTCAGACAGACAGTTTTGGATTGGTGTAATTAAGGCGTAGAGGTCATGGGTCATGTGGAGGTGCCCAGGGAGGGAGTACTAGGTCTGTATGTTGATGTGGGTGAACTATCTTCCACATGCAGTTGTACTGTGGATGTGAAGAATGGTGACCAGGGCAAGGATGGCTGGATGGAGTTGGCTCAATGGTGTGTTGGATGGGAGATGTCCATGTTCGTCTCCGGGGCAGGGGTTGTGGAGTGCCTCCTGAGTGTGGCTGAGGAGTATGAAGGTGACCCTGCTGTTGTCAGTGAGCCTATTGTAGGTATCTAATGTGGACGCTCATGTACCTGTGGCAGGGGATGTTGAGGATGAGGTGTGCTGATGCACCCTGTATGTGCACAAGTCCTCATGGAGTCTGGCTGTTGTTCATGCCTAGAGGGCATTGCTGTAGTGGAGCTGCCTGGTGTCGTGTACCTGGGTGACTGTCTGTCTTGACTAGGAGTGGATCTATCTGATGAACATTTGCTGCATGCGGAGGAACTTGCAGCATAATGTTGAGATGGCGTTGAGTTGCATGTCCATTGTGAGCGAGGAGTGTACGATGAGCACCTGTGTGCATGTGTGACCAATGTGTGCCTGTGCGCTGCTGAGGCTGCTGTGACACAAGGACTCGTCCCAGCCGTAAGGGGACATTCCTCAGATGATGAGCCTAATCCTTGTCCAAGTCCAGCCTCATGTGGCTGATGTTCCTCCATATGTCAATGCACCTCATGCCTTCTAGAATCTGGATCTGGGAGTGGCTGGGTCCTTGGTGAGGGTGAGGAGCAGCTGGCTGTCAAAGGCAGAGGACATGATGATGAGGTCATCTGTGCATGTGATGTTGGTGAGTGGGGTCAAGGAGACAATGTAGATAGTCACACTGAGGGATGAGGCCTGGGCCATATGACCCCAGTGTACTATGTGTCGAAGGGGGGAGGGTGAATCCCTGGGCCTTGCTGGTGAGGTACTTGGGGCTTTCATCCTGGCCGCACTCTGGATCCCAGCGTTGAAGATGTGTGATCTGACACCATGGTACCACATGGTGTCGAATGCTGGATGAGAGGTCAAAGGGGTGAGGGTGGTGTACTCACCATTGTTGAGCAGGGTCCAAGATGTTGGTGCTGGTGGCAATGAGGGCTCGTGCAGTGGGGTGATTACTGTTGAAGACGGTCTGGTGCGGGTTGCCTGCAGATGTTTGCTTGGAGTGAGAAGCTCAGTAGCATGTTGACTGTCTTCTTGATGACACTTGCTGGGTAGGGAAGCAGGGTGATGTCCCATGATATCCTGCGGCAATGACGTACGTCGTCAAAGTAGGGAATGGCTTCCTGCATGCCTACAGCTCACATTGAAAGTGGCATACTGAAAGTAGACATTCATGACGTCACGGAGGTGGGCCTGAATGATGGTGTATGCTGTGATGGAGATGTGTGTGGGAAGGGTTCAGATGGTGAGCCGGAGTGGATGGTGTACATGAGCCGGGTGGTGTCTTTGATGCTGACGGGAGTCCTGGTCCAGAGGGGGGGGGGGATGTCCTGTGGAAAATAGCGCTGTCTCCCTCTGTGTGGCGAGGCTGCTGTGAACGTCCACTAGTTTCCAGTGGTAGTAACTGGCACGGGTCCCCTTGGCCTTGCAAGGGTTGGATGTCTCTTGGATGGAGAGCTGGGCTCTGATAATTTTTCACACAATACTGATGAGGTTATTCATGTTGTGTGTGTTGGTGCCTAAGCCATACCTGTAGCTTGTCCTCTTGTCCGTGCTGATGATATGGTGATGTCCGTGTTAAGTGGTTTTCAGGGCTGAAAGTTAACAGATGTCTTTTACTTTCATACAAGGTTTGCACTAGACTCTGCATACATTTGTATGAGTCCTGTCGGTCAGCCCTGTCCCGGGTGGCGCAACTGTGGTTGTGCATCACAGGAAAATCTGCAAATGTGGCAAGAGTGTTGGATCAGCTGCTGATCCAGTGTGTGGGGTTGCAGGTTGTGGTGGTGGTGGTGTTGGTAGGAGTTTCCCATGTAAGGGTGCCACACAGCTTGTTTGTGTTGAGTTTGGTCTATCAGTGTAGGTGGATCTGTAGTGGAGTGTGGTGCAGTGTGTTGGTTAATTGTGCAACTGGATGCCAATCTTGATGTGCAAATGCAGGATGGTGCAGTGGTTGCCCTCCGGCCAGGAGTTGCTGTCTCCCTGGCCCATGTAGTCTGTGTAGGTGAGGGCCTGCGTGCTGATGCACTCCTCCAATGTCTGAGGAGCAATCTGTAAAGCCGTTTCCCATCTCCGTGGTTGCACATCATAGACAATTTTTCGTATGAAGCCTCAATGCTGTTGTAGCACATGTGTAAATCCGGTTCACCTACTGAACCCTTGCCCACCAAGCTATACAACATCCTTGTAAGAGTCCCAAACAACATTTAAGCTCCAACAGGAAGTTTTGCCTCAATTTAGGCTATTATCCGGAAGTGTGGAGACACGGGTTACTCCTGCCCATCTTCAGGAAAGCCAACGCAGATCCTGAATCTCCTTCCAATCATACACTTAACTCTCTCCTAACAGCTCTGCCCAAGATGTAAGTGAACAATCACCCACCACCTGCGTCAAACATGGATATAGTACGGAGTCGGCCCTCATTGAAAGGGGAGAATCTATACGCTGGGGGGTCAACGGAGGTTCCAAGTCAGTGTTGTGGCTATCAGGCTTGTCTAATGCATTTGACACCGTTGCCCATCCCATTCTTCTGAACCTCCTTAAGACCATAGGCGTGGTGTGCTTCATGGTGAACTGGAGATCGTACTCACTATCTGACTGCACACAGCAGGCCCGGACCTATACATCCATCTCCCCAGTCAATTCACTGAAGTAGGGCGTGACGCTGGTCTCTGCTCTGAGCACTCTGTTTTGTAATATTCACTCAACCATGCTGGCGGAATTGAATGCCATGTCTGAAGTCAAAATCATATCATATGCTGATGAGCTTCTGCTGCAATTCACCTTGAATGATGAGTGTGCCGCTATTTTAGAATTATAAAATTAGAATCAAAACATTCTAGTGGCCTGGATGTACCACTATTTTTGAGGGCTTAATACAGTGAACACCAAGATCTTATTTCATTAACAAACCTTCTACCCTCTCTTACGATCTGTGGGGGCCAGAGCAACTGGCCATTGCTCCGGCACAGAAGGCCTTGGCATGGAATCTGGGATTCAGATGGGACAGTCAGCTATCACGTGTCACACAGGTGAAAGAGGCTAGTGCCGCTTGTTTTGGCAAGATCATACTCTTCTAGAGAATCATACACTATCTGCACATTGTCACACCCAAAACGGTGCTTCACGCACTGATTACCTACCATTTACACTATACGAAAGCCTCGTACGTAGGTCTCACATTAGGCATGCTCCATAAACTGCAGACGGACAAAGACGCTGCTGCCTGCCTTGTATGTGGCGTCTCTCTTCCACAACATATCTGCCCCTATCTTACACTACTCCATTGGCTGCCATGGCTACACAAATAGATTTCAAGGCGCTTACACTCGCCATCAGGGCAGGACAAGACTCGATCCAGATGTGAAACCTCTCAGGTAGTAACCACCCAATTTTAGACAAAGCTACCTCTTCCGCAGCGTCTGAATCTGTATGGATAAGATTGCCGCTAAGCCCTTAAGACCTGGATAAGTAGCCTGCGTAATAATTTGCTCTTCTGTACGCTGCCTCACTTTCGGGACACTACAGCACTGGGACAAGCCCGTTAGCTGACATATTAGTAGATGGCTTAAGCAGGCTTATGGGTTTAGTCCAGGAGATCTGTAGATGATAGTTGGACTGAGGGTGGTCTGGGTGTTGGTGTGAAACCTGAAGTGCAGGTGTCTGACAATGCTGAGTGTGTCCTTGGTGTTGTATGTGACTTCTGAATACATTGCTATACATTGTCACGGAGTGTTGGTGTGGGCCCTGTGGTCGATGTCTTATCCATCTGTGATGGCAATGTTGCTGTGGTGTGCTGAGGATGCGTGCAAACAGGGCACTGTAATGAAGGCAATGTGTGGGGCTGTTGTGTTGGCTGAGGTGACAGAGTCCAATGGCGTTCTGGTGGAAGTAGCGGGTGTGCAGTAAGAGGCACATGACCTGGTAGTACGGACATGGTCTGTCATGCGGGGCAGTGCGTCGTTGGCAGGAGCAGTTGCACACACAGCCAGCAAAGCTGTAAGGTTTTTGCTGGGGTTGCATGATAGCAGGTGGATGAATGCCTTGTGTTCCCAGTTTGGAGGGTGGCTGGACAATGAGTCTGTTGTGTTACCTGCGTAATGGAAGGACCAGAGGGTCTTGCACTGTGCACGTTGCATGTGCAGACGGTCCTGCCTTTTGCATGGAGGTGGAGCTAAAGGGTCACTGACAAGGTGACGCATGCATTAACAATGGGTAGATGGAGGAAGGAGCTTCTGGGAGTTGTGTGTTTCAGATTCTGGGCACTCCGTGGGGTTGTGCCGCATGGGAGGCAGCAGCAGGAATGAGTGAACACATGATGGTGGAAGGGGTGAGACACCATGCAAAACGTAGCACAGAAAGAGAAGGAGGATTGAAAGGCACAATGTAAGCCGTGTATGGAAAGGAAGGAGTGTCTGATTACTAAAGGCTCACAGAACTAAAATGGAACAACAATCACCATAAATGACGGGCACAGGATCAGCCACCAAAAGGCCAACCTGTGCACAGGACACACAGCGTCAGCAGGTGTGGGCTGGCCATTGTGTGTATCAATCCACACCAATACATACACAACCATGTACTTCATGCACAATTTGATCATTAGCTATGAAGAACACCATGCATGTTGCCATAGTACACATACTCCCATATCCCAAATCTTTGTAAATTATGTCCTAGATGACACTTGCAAACTGGCAATAGATCTGCCGCAACAGTTATGCTGCACTTTGTACTGTGCGGGACACATTTGCATTACAATTGGATAACGTATGTGTGGAGGCCATGCTGCTTCAGCCAATGTCCATGTCCAGTCCCATTGCTCAGAAGGAAATAACAGTTATGCAAGGAGTTTACCCGTAATGCTGGAGAGACAATGTGCACACGACTGCCTGGGACTGAAGGTTCCTTGATTCCTCATAAAGGTGCGATGATCATACTGGTCCACCTCCCGATAGCCCCTCGATCAGAGTGTAAATTATGACTCCAAAGGGTGATCAGGCGAGGGAAGGGAAGGAAGGGAACAGGACGGAGGGAGATCTGAAACAAAGGTAAACAAGCATAAGCTTTCAACACATCTTGCCACTGATTCACAGAATACCTCAGGACCTATACTGTAACCGTTACACCTGTAAAGAAAAACAACAGCCACTGTATCATACTTGGCATCACATTAATGAAAATCATACAAGTTACGATGTTTTGATAATGACACATAAAAGGTAGCAGATATTTAGTCCCAAAATGTAGGGTGTACAAGACTGTGCAGGCTGCTTCAATGCAATTAGAGCCATGCACGATCGAAGGTACTCACAGTGTATGTATACGGTTCCCATGTAAAATAAAACTATGGCGATGCAGTGGTAATTAAACAAAGGCAACATTCCGTAGTTATCCCTGGCAATCAGTGAGGGTCAAGAAGGGAAATGATACATCTACCACAAGAGCCTCAAGAAGAACATCCGATGAGGGAGGGATTTATGTAAACACAAGGAAGCCCCACAAGAGACAGTCATTGTCTCGTCCAACAGGGTTATGAAATGCCTAACATCACAAGCTGCTGGTCCGGAAATCAACGGAGAGTAATGAGGAGCAATTTCACAAAACAAACCCTACCGTGACCAGCATGTGCAGCACGCCACAAGAGATTCCTGGGATTGACGTCATCTGACTGGTGCAACGGAAGCGTTTACAAAAGCTACAGCACAACGTTGTGACGTCATAAGCGCAACGTTCCAGGCATCATGGTAATAGAAAGTTAACACCAACTGACCAAGAAGGCTTGCTAAGCTGTGTCCTTCACCGGCCCTGAAAAAGCAACGTGACAGTGACATGACATACTGGCACAAGGGGCAATGCATCCATACGAACAGACTCACAGGACACTTGACAGTACATGTGGGACATGTGCTGGCCCACACCTTCACAACATGGTTGTTTAGAAATCAAACTGTAGTGGCACACAAATGAAGTGGATGAGCCAAACACATCCTGCTGCACACAGTGAGGCTGCAATTGCCCATGGAGCCTGTGGTTGTGATGTCCTACACAATGACAACACGTGGAATACTCAATGTGTTAGGGTCAAGGTTGAAACGCATGGATGCCTTCACCAGTGTCCATACTCCACTACAGATGACTGTCCAGAAGGGTGACTGTCCCGTCATGGGAGTAGTGCAACATGTAATGTGATCCATGGAGACTACACATGTAGGGATGGGACTTCAACATGCACAGAAACTGTTCCCACACCTTCCCAAACCATTACAACACAAAAAGAATGTGTGTATCGCTTACCTAAACTGACATTTACACATGTCCGTGCATGGAACGCTGATTATGCCCACGTTGCAAACATCATGAGGAATAGCAGGATTTCTGAGATGACACAAACAGACAAGAGGCACAGCTACCTGGGAATGAGAGACACACAAGGGCTCATCGTTACAATGATTTGCCAAACACATGGGCTGGTACATAACACAAACAATGTAGTACACATGTAAACTATCAGCTACGTCAATGTGCATTTTAGTGTGGCATGACATCAGCACTTGCGTTACACTTCAAGACACACATCAAAATGACTTTGCATACAGTCAGCTGGACACACACATTGCAACACATGCCACTCAATGCTACAAGCTTGCACACTCATTTGCTGTGACTCACCATTATGAGAAGAAGTTGCGTATGAGCTGACTCCGGATATCATCCTCCTCCTCCTCATCACTTGATTTGTGACCAAGCCCTTGATCCTCAACGGGTGGATGTTCCTGCTCCTCAGGATCCAGGATGAGTGGCACAGCCTTCTCAACTGCCATGTTGTGCAGCATGCAGCATACGATGAAGATATTACAGACCTTGGCCGGGGCATATGGGAGGGATCCGCCGGTCTTATCAAGGCACCGGAATCGGCTCTTCAGGAGTCCAAACGTCCGCTCTATTACTCGCCTGGTCTGCCCTTGTGCATTATTGTACCGCTGTTCTTGGGTTCCGCAGAGGAGTAATCAGCCATGGCATGTTGGGATATCCTGAGTCACCTGCAAAAATACATCATGTAAATAAGTGGTTCATGAGATGCAGACAGAGCAAAAGATACTGAACCACATAGGACACACAGAGTATACCCATCAACAAGACATGCCCGATTGTTGTGCAGCTGCAGCATCATCTGTGGTACCCTGCTACGCCTCATGATGAATGCATCATGGCATGACTCTGGAAAACGTACACAAACATGGGAAATCAGCATGTTAGCAAGACACACCACCAGGGCATTTATTGAGTGGTAATGTTTTCTGTTGCGGTAAGCCTGTTCCTGAGCTGTGGTGGCACCAAAGCCACATGTGTCCCATCAATGGACCCAATGACATGTGGCATCCCTCCCAGGGCATAGAATTCACCCTTGATATCTCTCAACTCTTCAGGAGTGGGAAATTTGATGAATTCATCTATATGCTGCAACATTGCTGATAACACATCATGCAAGACACGGCTGAACATCGTTTGGGACATGCCCCCAACATCAGCTATGGTCAATTGGAACGTACCTGTAGCAAAAAAATGTAGGGCTGCCATCACCTTTATCTTGGGGGTCAGCGCAGTTGGATACCTGTGTAGCGGTTCGAGATGTGGTGCGAGCTTCTCCGTCAACTCCTGAATCAACTGTTGAGTGAATCTGTAATGTCGGATGCAGTCACGTTCCCTCATGGTAGCCAAGTCTGGAAATGGCCTTGGTAGAGGCGGTGCCCTGCAGGACATGATTGTGAAGAATGGAGAATAACTGTCAAACAACATCAATGGCAAAGTACATAGCACATGCAAAACAGCTACTAGACATCATGTCACTATGGAGTCAGGCGTGTGACATACATCCAGTACACATATGGCATTTTGCTGGCACCCCAATGTAAGCCCAGATACACCTGTTGTTTGCTACAAATAACAAGACATGCCCTTATACAAGCTGCTGGTCTGAGTGAACAACCCAAGATATCACTGTAGTGACACACGTCACCAAACCTGCTGTTGAAGGATTGACAACCCATCCAGACAGCTGACTGCAAGGCACATGCACAGGACACATGGAATGGCAAAAGAACATAACAAACACTTACAAATTAGGCTGTGCATGTGAGAAGAAAACAACTCTGCCCTTGTCAGGATGCACACATGTGTGCCTTGGGAGAAATGATGTCTGGTGCCATCAGACACATAAGCCCCATAAATGTACATGTGGCATGGTGAGCATACATGTGAAACCATAGCCCATCTCAACACAGACCCATGCTAGATGCACCAACAGCACATGCAGTTTACGTAACACAAACAACATGCTCAATGTTTGACATGACCCACACCAAACATTGTCACATAGGGTAATGCTGAGCGTGAAATGTCAAGTGACTAATTGCCCCCGTTCCTGGCATCATGAGACAGGTGCCCGTAGTGATGACTGTGCCATCCCAGTGTTGACGTGCTTGGCTACATCTGCACATCTGCATGATGCAAGTCCTGTCACCATCCTATGCCCTGTTCACATCATCAATGTTTGTGCAAGTGTGTGTCTCTGGGACATGTAGCCGGTGTAGTGATGTACTTTCACTTTGTCTTCCTGACAGGTAACTGCCTACGAGAAGGGGGACATCTGATTGGACGTTGTCCAGGCTGTAAGATCTTTGGGGGGACGGCGGCTGCGCAACGTGCAGAAGAGGTGACAGGACATCCGGTGCTGGACACGGTGTATCGCCCGGGTCCAGCTGCAGCTGTCACCTCCCCGCCGGCATGGTGGTAGCCATCACCTCAACCCCCACATGCTCCGGGTCTTGGAAGTGGTCTTTCCAGACCTCCATAGGCAGTTGCAGGAGAGACAGCAGCAAGGAGGGGGTAGGTACATGGCTGTTTGTAGTGTTGTGTGTCAGCTGCTACTTGAGGTGCTCTGAAGCATGCAAACACACCCACATTGGGGTGTCTGGTCAGACAGGTTCAATGTGCAGTGTATTTTCTAGTCCCCATATTCTGAGGGTGCTTTTTTCATCCCTTCCCCTCCTCCACATGTGTCCCCTGGTCTGTGTGTATTCAAATTTGCACAAGTTCACCTAGGCTGCAAGTTATTTAGACTGCACATTGACAGTCGTGGCCCGTGGAGGGAGTACCGTGGGGCAGGCAGGCGGAGCGGGGGAGGGGCAGGGTGGGGGGTGATAAACACCAGAATATGGATGATTGCAGGTAAGTAAACAATTAAATTAATAAAACGAATTTCATAGCGCCCTGCATCGCATTTTGTGATGCAGGGCACAGAACGAAATTCCCTATACTGTTGGACACTGCTGGGAGTCCTCTGCACCCACCCCTCTTATGTCTGGGCACTGCTGGGAGTCCTCTGCACCCACCCCTCATATGTCTGGGCACTGCTCTGAGTCATATGCACCCACCCCTCCTATGTCTGCGCACTGCTGGGAGTCATATGTACCCACCCCTCATATGTCTGCCCACTGCTGGGAGTCCTCTGCACCCACCCCTCATATGTCTGGCCACTGCTGGGAGTCCTCTGCACCCACCCTCTTATGTCTGGGCACTGCTGGGAGTCATATGCACCCACCCCTCCTATGTCTGGACACTGCTGGGAGTCCTCTGCACCCACCCTCTTATGTCTGGCCACTGCTGGGATTCATATGCACCACCCCTCATATGTCTGGCCACTGCTGGGAGTCATATGCACCCACCCCTCCTATGTCTGGGCACTGCTGGGCGTCCTCTGCACCCACCCCTCATATGTCTGGGCATTGCTGGGAGTCCTCTGCACCCACCCCTCTTATGTCTGGCCACTGCTGGGAGTCATATGCACCCACCCCTCCTATGTCTGGGCACTGTTGGGAGTCCTCTGCACCCATCCCTATTATTTCTGGCCACTGCTGGGAGTCCTCTGCAACCACACCTCATATGTCTGGGCACTGCTGGGAGTCATATGCACCCACCCCTATACTGTTGGACACTGCTGGGAGTCATATGCACCCACCCCTATACTGTTGGACACTGCTGGGAGTCATATGCACTCACCCCTAATATGTCTGGCCACTGCTGGGAGTCCTTTGCACCCACCCCCCATATGTCTGGGCATTGCTGGGAGTCCTCTGCACCCACCCCTCTTATGTCTGGCCACTGCTGGGAGTCATATGCACCCACCCCTCCTATGTCTGGGCACTGTTGGGAGTCCTCTGCACCCATCCCTCTTATTTCTGGCCACTGCTGGGAGTCCTATGCACCCACACCTCATATGTCTGGGCACTGCTGGGAGTCATATGCACCCACCCCTATACTGTTGGACACTGCTGGGAGTCATATGCACACACCCCTCATATGTATGGCCACTGCTGGGAGTCATATGCACCCACCCCTATGCTGTTGGACACTGCTGGGAGTCCTCTGAACCCACCCCTACACTGTTGGGCTCTGCTGGGAGTCATATGCCACCACCCCTATACTGTTGGACACTGCTGGGAGTCCTCCGCACCCACCCCTCTTATGTCTGGGCACTGCTCGGAGTCTTATGCACCCACCCCTCATATGTCTGGCCACTGCTGGGAGTCATATACACCCACCCCTATACTGTTGGACACTGCTGGGAGTCCTCTGCACCCACCCCTCTTATGTCTGGGCACTGCTGGGAGTCATATGCACCCACCCCTCATATGTCTGGGCACTGCTGGGAGTCATATGCACCCACCCCTCCTATGTCTGGGCACTGCTGGGAGTCATATGCACCCACCCCTCATATGTCTGGGCACTGCTGGGAGTCATATGCACCCACCCCTCCTATGTCTGGGCACTGCTGGGAGTCCTCTGCACCCACCCCTCTTATGTCTGGGCACTGCTGGGAGTCATATGCACCCACCCCTCATATGTCTGGCCACTGCTGGGAGTCCTCTGCACCCACCCCTCTTATGTCCGGCCACTGCTAGGAGTCATATTCACCCACCCTTCATATGTCTGGCCATTGCTGGGAGCCCTCTGCACCCACCCCTCTTATGTCTGGCCACTGCTGGGAGTCCTCTGCACCCACCCCTCTTATGTCTGGGCACTGCTAGGAGTCATATGCACCCACCCCTCATATGTCTGGCCACTGCTGGGGTCCTCTGCACCCACCCCTCTTATGTCTGGCCACTGCTGGGAGTCATATGCACCCACCCCTATACTGTTGGGCACTGCTGGGAGTCATATGCACCCACGCCTCATATGTCTGGCCACTGCTGGGAGTCATGTGCACCCACCCCTATGCTGTTGGGCACTGCTGGGAGTCCTCTGCACCCACCCCTATACTGTTGGGCACTGCTGGGAGTCATATCCATCCACTACTCATATGTAATGGTGATATACGCGAGCGTATGACGCACCTTACCACAACATTCATGGCGTGCGTGCGGCTCGCATCACTATTGCAATAATGATAAAGCGAGCGTATGATGCACCGTACCACAACATTCATGGCGTGCGTGCGGCTCGTATCACTATTGCAATGGTGATAAACGTGTGCGTGTGACGCACCGTATCCCAACATTCCTGCCGTGTGTGCGGCTCGTATCACTATTGCAATGGTGATATACGTGAGCGTGTGACGCACCGTACCCTAACATTCATGGCGTGTTTGCGGCTCGTATCACTATTGCAATGGTGATATACTCGAGCGTGTGACGCACCGTACCCCAACATTCCTGACGTGTCTGCGGCTCGTATCACTATTGCAATGGTGATATACGCGTGCGTGTGACGCACCTTACCCCAACATTCCTGCCTTGTGTGCGGCTCGTATCACTATTGCAATGGTGATATACGCGAGCGTGTGACGAACCGTACCCCAACATTCATGGCGTGTGTGCGGCTCGTATCACTATTGCAATGGTGTTATACTCGAGCGTGTGACGCACCGTACCCCAACATTCCTGACGTGTCTGCAGCTCGTATCACTATTGCAATAGTGATATACGCGAGCGTGTGACGCACCGTACCCCAACATTCCTGCCGTGTGTGCGCTCGTATCACTATTGCAATGGTGATATACGCGAGGTTGTGACGCACCGTACATGTACACTTCCGTTGTTGCGGTACGTTGTACTCACCGTCTGCGCCGTCGTCGGTTTCTGTGCACCAGGTCGTAGGCGTACAGGACTGGGATGACACGGACGATGGGGTTCATGGCATGTATGTCGCGTACCGGGGTGCGGTTGGAGCTGGACTCTGGTTTTACGGCTGTTTTCAGGTCCCATAGAAAAAGTGTCGTACAAAGTGTCGAATAGACGAATCGTACTTGCTGGGACGGACACTGCTGCCTGTTTACGTATGGACGTCGTGTACAGCGTGAACCGGATGCAAAACGTATGTATTTTTGTTTCGTACGGAGTTCGGTACGAATCGTACGGGATGTGCTTTGGGCTAGGATCATACTTGACCGTACGTACGGGGGACGTTGCAGGGTACGATTGGTATGGGAAATACGCTCCGTACAGATATTCGGAGAGCATTTTCCGGGATCGGAATAGACCCCCTTATGTTGAAAAAGTTGGTTTTCTTCATCATTCCCAATCTGGGTTCAGAGCCAATTTTTCAACAGAGACTGCTTTGCTTGGGGTCACTGAGAAGTTGCGTCAACATCTGGACCAAGGGGAAACTGCGGCACTCATTTTATTATATCTGAGTGCTGCATTCAACACTGTGTCACATAACATCTTGCTTAACTCCCTTAGGTCCCTTGGGGTGGAAGGCTACGCCATATCCTGGCTTGCTTCATTTCTCTGTGGTCGTACCTTTCAGGTCTTTTCCGCCAAGGCTTCATCCAAGATCTGTATATCAGCACACGGAGTCCCACAGGGGTCTATCCTGAGCCCTTTGCTCTTTAACATTTATGTTAGACCGCTGGCAAACATCGTGGAGGACGCGGGTCTGTCTTTTTATTCGTATGCTGACGATACGCAGATTATTTTTTCACTATCCACCACTAAGGACGTCACAACATCTGCCCTTCAGTGTGGTTTACGGCAAGTGACAGAGTAGATGCGCCTCAACTTTCTGAAGTTGAATGGGGACAAGACCGAGGTTGTCATCCTGGGCAAGCACAAGGACCTATGGGGTCCTCACCACTGGCCTCAGGAAATGGGCCCCCTTCCCCTACCGGTCACTCATGTCCGCAATTTGGGCTTTATTATCGATGAACACCTCTCCATGAGGCAACTGGTGGTGAATGTTGCTGCCATCTGTTTTACGATCTTGAGATGGCTCCGCAAGATCATCTGGATGCTCCCTACCTCAACCCAACGAACTGTAGTCCAGGCACTCATCACCTCCCGCCCCGACTACGGCAACGTTCTCTACCTTGGCGGGTGTCCGACGGTCTTGAGAAGGCTACAGGTAGTACAGAACTCTGCAGCACGCCTTTTCCTTCCTCGGTCCTAAGATCTGGAACTCCCTTCCTGTTTCTCTGAAGAACGACTCTTCGTATCTTAGCTTCCGAAGAAACCTTAAGACTTAGCTTTTTTTGCAGTAAATGCTCCCCTGTTCACTCTCTCTCTAGCGATTTGGTAGGTGCCGGGAAACCCTTTTTGGGTAGCTGGGCGCATTACAAATTTATTTTAATAATAATAATATGTTGAGCAGATGAGCCCGCGCTCTATCAGTTATTTTGGTAGCAGAGGTAAGGTTAGGGATTAGTTAAGATAGGTAGTTAGTTATGTATCGATTATTTATCGATTATTGATTATCGCTTGTATTGATTTATTGTATTAACCAAAACTGTTCGTACCTGTTTTATGTTTTGTTTGGAAACCCCGGGGGCAGAATAACAGGTGGTAAATGGAAGCCACTCTGTAGTGAGGTCAATTGTCCGAGGAAGTAAGTGCATGGTTAGGTAAAACTGGAAGCACTGTTTTAAGGATATTTTTCTGTATAAATGTGTGAATAATTGATAGCAAAGAGTTCGCTAGTAAAACTTCGGTGTGATATCACTTAGATCGGGTCACACTGGAGGAGTAGCAGGTTCTTCTAAGCTAGATTGACAGCAAAGGGGTTCGTTGGTGAAATTTTGGCCTTACATAACCTAGAAAGGGTAAGCCCGAGGGAGTAACAGGTTCTCCGATGCTTGCGTGAAAGGTAGACAGAAGGGATCTACTTGTAGTGTATGAAGATTAAACGGAAAGGAGTTACTGGTAGTGAATAAAAATAATTATTTTCCTTTGAATTAGTTACTCAGACACAGTGGCGAATGTTTTTACGTTGTAAAATAATGAAAATAAACATTAAAAGTGAATAAGAGTAAAGTCTCGTATTACCTTGTAAAGGAGGGAGTCAGTTGCGGAGCTGCGCTGATGTCACTCAGAGCCGCACTGGTATTGGTTGAGACAGCGGGTGTGTAGCTGAGGTAATATTGTAAAAGAGGGGTGAGTACAGGAGCGTGAGAACTCATCTCACGAGAAAAGCAGCGCAATTATTGGCTGGATTTATTTGAATTCTAATCGTTGATTGGTCATTAAAAATAAGAAACGCATTAGTATTGGAGGTTTTTCGTAAACAAACTGAGTGTCATCAAAAGTAAATCGGCATAAAATATATGTGGCATTTAGATCCAGGATTCATAGGAAATAGACCAAATAGAAAATATCTAGGTTTTGCTAAAGAACAGATGATTAGAGGGAGACCTTATATCATGCACGGAGATAAAAGAAAAATGTAATTTGTCAAGAAAGTTAAAAATGTCTTTAAAAAGGTGTCAGGTGCCCCACAAGACTTACCTCTGCTTGTGAAGCAATTCCGCAGAGACGACAAGAGCACCCGCCCCTGTACCCACCTGACCCTCGTGGAATGTAGGACCTAGCAGGGATGAGATGGACGCAGGGAAGGGAGCCAGGATGTAGAGGTTTGGTATGGGTGTGGAGCTTGCGGGGTATCTCAGTGCCAGCTTGGAAACCAGAAAAGAACCAGATTAGAAAAGAACCACACCTCCCGCTTTCTGCGCAACCCACCAAAGCACACACAGAAGTATACTCTTTACGGGAACTCACCAGTGCTTCTGTAGACTGCGGTACCCAGACATCTATCAGCTCCTAATAAGGAGAACCAAGTCGAGGCGCTCTTGCACGAGGCATCCAAGCTAAAACAAAAGGAAAGCGCTCCTGCGCACGACCAAAGAACAAATGTCAAACCAGAAAGCAAAGCGCTCCTGCGCGTGTAACATGAATCAGGACTCAGTCACAAAAAACTGTGGCATCCCTAGTAAGCAAAAGCAAGCTATGTACAAGGCTCCAGCTCAACGGAGCTATTCCCCCAAGCAGCGCTCCTGCGCGATGGAGAAACTATTGTCTGCATTAACAAAACCCCAAAAGTAAAGCACTCCTGTGCAAAGGACCCTTAACCCCCATACAGCGCTCCTGCGTGGCAAGGGTTACTGGAGGCAGAAAACGTACAGCCCTGAATAGCGCCCTAGCGCGGTGAGCTTCACGGAAAACAAACAAGCGCTCCTGCGCAGCGAGAACAAACAATAAACAAGTGCTCCAGCGCGGCGTAGACCAGCTGCCGAACAGCGCTCCAGCGCGGCGTAGACCAGCTGTCGAATAGCGCTCCAGCGCGGCGTAGACCAACTAGAGAAACGGCACTCCTGCATACGAAGCCGCGTCTCAGGATAATCAGGAAAGATTCGAAGCACTGAGCCGGCGGGAAACGCGATGTTTAAGCGTTTCCCCCGGAAGTGCTTCAGTAACCCCAGGTCAGCTGCCCAGGACTTGACTGGGACGAAACATCTGCCCGGAAGTGAGTATCCCGGCAATTCTGTGTGCGTTTGCGGGGATGGCAGGGAGTGGTAAGCGCCACGAACCGTGACAGCACCCCCCCCTAGAACAGATCCCCCCAACACCCCTGGAAATCAGAAAGGGGAGGCAGGGCGAGGGCTCAGAGGGTGACTCAGATGAAAAGCATGGACCAGAACAGGAGCATGGCGCACATGGGACAAGGGCTCCCAGGACCGCTCATCGGGACCGTACCCCTTCCAGTCCACCAGGTAGAATAGCTTACCCCTGGTACGACGAGACCCCAAGATAGCCCTGACCTCATACTCAACATGGTCCTTCACCACCACCGGAGAAGGAGGAGAGGGAACAGAGCTGCCAGAGCGGACCGCATGCAGAAGGGAGACGTGGAAGACCGGGTGATTCTTCATGTGCGGAGGAAGCGAGAGCCTCATGGCCACAGGGTTGATCACCTTCTCGATGACAAAGGGACCCACAAAACGAGGCAACAGTGTCTTGGGTCCGTGAACATTGAGGTGCCGAATGGAAAGCCATACCCTATCACCCGAGTGGTATGCGGGTTCCTTCTGTCTATGTGCGTCAGCATGCGCCTTGTAGGTGTCCTTCGCCTTGGCCAGCTTGAACCGTGCTTGCTGCCAGAGTCTGCGCAGTGAATCATGATAAGACCGTACTGTGTGTAGCTGGCTGTCCAGGGGTTCCTCCCAGGCAGTGGTGCGAGGGTGACGTCCGTGAAGGCAAAAGAAAGGAGACATGCCGATGGCCGAATGCTTGCTGTTGTTGTACGCGTATTCCGCCATCCATATCACCTCAGACCATTCCTTCTCAACCATAAGCAGCAAACAGCGGAGGTACTGCTCCATGGTGTGGTTTGTTCATTCGGCCTGACCATCGGCCTGGGGGTGGTACGCTGAGGACAGGCGTACGTCCATCTTGAGTATCCTGCATACCTCTTTCCAGAAGCGGGACACGAATTGCGATCCCCGATCCGTTATAACCACTGATGGAATGCCATGGAGGCGAACCACCTCTTGCACGAAGATCAAGGCCAGTTCTGCTGCTGTGGGCAGTTTCACCAAGGGTACGAAATGCGCCATCTTGGAGAGGTGGTCCACTATGGTGAGAACCGTGGTGTGAGCCGTCTTTGTGAGCGGGAGCTCGACCACGAAATCCATGGAGATGGTGTGCCACGGATACGGCGGTACAGGAATGGAACGCAGAAGGCCAACAGAAGGCTCTGAACTGTTCTTGCCTAGCAGACAAACGGCGCAATTTGTCACATGGTTTCTTGTGTCGGTCACTATTGTTGGCCACCAGAACCGTCTCTGTACGAGATCGAGCGTCTTGTGATAGCCAGGGTGGCCGAAGAGTACATGATCGTGGCACATGCAGAGTGCTCTTTTCTGCCCATGCACCCCCGGAAGGTACAGCTGTTCTCCTTTGTACAGTAACCCATTCACACAAGTCACACCTTCGTCTCCCTCTGCCAGGACTAATGGATCTGACTGCTTCGTGTCTTGTTTTGCCTGGGTGATGAAATCCGTGGATGCGACTATGCCCTGGAAGTGTTTCTCCGGTATTATGGAAACAGGCTCGATGTCTTCGGCATCCTCGTCGGATTCGTCTAGCCGCGAAAGGGCATCCGCTTTGGCGTTTTCTTTCCCAGGCCGGAACGTGATCACAAAGTTGTACTCATTGAAGAACAGGGTCCATCGAAGCTGTCGGGCTGTGAGGGCACGTGCTGATCGTAGAAACTGGAGGTTTCTGTGGTCTGTGTAGATGGTTACTGTGTGTTTGGCGTCTTTCAAGAAGTGGCGCCATTCCTCGAATGCTGTCTTGATTGCTAGGAGCTCCCGATCAGACACGGTGTAGTTGCGTTCAGCGAGTTGGAGCTTCTTGGAGTAAAAGGCCACAGGATGCAGCTGTCCTGTGCTGGTACTTATTTGTGATGGCACTCCCCCTATGGCGTCCTTAGAGGTGTCTGCCTCCGCTATGAAGGGCTGCTCGGTATCAGGGTGCACCAGGACCGGGGCTACGGTAAAACGCCTTTTTAGTTCTTGGAAGGCGTTGTCTGCTTTTTGATCCCAACCAAAACGCACCCCTTTGCGCAACAAGCATGTGATAGGAGCCACCATCTCGGAGAAGCCTGTGATGAATCGACGGTAGTAGTTGGAAAAACCGAGGAACCGTTGGACCCCTTTTACGGACTCCGGGGTAGGCCAAGACAAGATGGCTTCCACTTTCTTGTTGTCCATTTGGATGCCTGCCGGAGTGATGATGTGCCCCAGGAACTCAACAGAGGTGAAGTGAAAAACGCTCTTCTCCAGCTTCACGTACAAACGGTGCCTTTCCAACTGTTGGAGGACGGAACGCACGTGCTGAACGTGTTCTGCGGTGGTCTGTGAGTATATCAAGATATCGTCTATGTAGACGATACAGAAGACGTAGATGAAGTCCCTCAACACCTCATCGATGAAAAACTGGAACGCTGCGGGGGCGTTACAGAGTCCGAAAGGCATGACCTGGTATTCGAACAGACCGAACTTCGTCCTGAAGGCGGTCTTCCATTCGTCACCCTTTCGGACTCTGACAAGATGGTAAGCACCCCGCAGGTCGAGCTTCGTGTAAATGGAGGCGTTCTTTACCTGGTCCAGGAGGTTGGAGATCAACGGTAGTGGGTACCGGTTCTTCACGGGGATGGTGTTCATCCAGCGAAAGTCTATGCAGGTCCTCAGATCCCCTTCCTTCTTCGACACGAAGAAAAGAGGAGAGGAAACCGGAGACCTGGAATGACGAATAAACCCGTTGTCCAGATACTCATCCAGATAGGATCGGAGGTGGATGTTCTCCTTTTCCGTGAGCGAATAAATCCTGCTGCATGGCAACGTGGAGCCGGGGATCAGGTCGATTCGGCAGTCGAATGACCGATGTGGTGGCAGAGTGTTGGCTCCCTTCTTGTCGAACACTTCCGCTAGGTCCAGATATTCCTTCGGTATGGCTGCTTGGGAAACCATCCCCATGCCTTGTACTGGCAGCGAGCGTGCTTGTATGGAGCGAGCACCTAGCAGGTCGTCCTTCGCGTAACAGGTGCTACAGCAGTGTTCCGAATCCAGGTGTATGATTCTGGTCACCCAATCGATGCGGGGATTGTGCTTCACCAACCACGGCAAACCCAAAATAACCTTGAATTGAGGGGCGTCAATGACGTCAAAGCTGATGGACTCGGCGTGGTTGTTCGCAAAGGACATAGTCATGTTCTCAGTTCGGTGTCTAATAGGGCCGGAAGTCAGGTCCGTTCCGTCAACAGCCTTGACTGTTTCTGGTTGTGCTTTTGACACTGTGTCCATGCCCAAAGCACGGGAAAATACTGTATCGATAAAGCTGCCTGTTGCACCGGAATCCAACATAGCGGTCACTAGCCAAGTCCTGCCCGCCTGATTCCGTAGGGACACTTCCATGCCTATGTGGCGACTACCGTTGAATACTGCAGGGATTGCTGAGGTACAAGACGAAGAACCCAGAGGACGGATCCCCTTGTCTACTGGGTTGTCTCGTTTCCCGTCTTGTCGCCCTTGGTGATGGGCAACGCAAAAGGCCTTCTGCCCCGAGGTTTCGTTGGTTTCGCCGGGCATTCCCTTACGAAGTGTCCGCTTTTACCACAGTACAGGCACTGGTTCTGCTTCCTCCTTTTTTCCCTTTCTTGACTGGTCAAGGGTCCTCTTATGCCGCCGATCTGCATGGGTTCAGAAGCCTCGCCCTGGGGAGTGGATTCCTCTTTGGCCTTCTCAGCGCCCTTGTCCCCAAAGGACAGGAAACGGTTGTCACTGCCTTTCCCCTTGTCTGTCTTTCTTTCCTGTAGTCAGAAGTTCATTTTCACCACCATGTCGATGAAAGGCCCTATTTCGTCAGGTGGATCGGGATACTGCGATATGAGATCCTTCAGGTCATCACGCAATCCCCGATAGAACACCGATACCTTCTTATCCTCAGGCCAGTGGGCCTCGATAACAAGCCTGCTGAACACGGTGATGTAATGGAGCAGGTCTTGGTTACTTTGTCTTAGGTTGAGCAACTCATTGTCTGCGGCTTGTACAAAGGTATGGCGAGCGAACATACGCCACATGGCTTCCTTAAACGTCGGCAGGGGGTTGAGCATGGGATCGTCGTTTTCTACCAAAGCCAAGGACCACTGAGCGGTGTCCCCGCCCATGTACGACAGAATATACGCAACCTTGGATGCATCATCGGGAAAGGCCGCGGTCCTGGCCATGAAATGCAGGTGGCATTGATGGATGAAAATCCCGTACTTGGTGCTGTCACCGTAGAAGCGTTCAGGTGGTGCTAGCTGTACTGGATGAGGGGTGATGACTTGTATGGCTGTGTCTTGGTTGGTGGCAGCGGAGGACCCCCCAAAGGTAAACGTAGGCTGTCTCAACAGACCTTCTTGTCTGACTCTAGGGCTAGGAGTGGTTCCCCACGGACTGGTGACCCCGGCTGCCATTTGGCCCTGTAGGGCTGTTATGTCATGGCGTAAGGTAAGGTTCTCGGTCTGCATGGCAGCCAGCATGACAGCTATGTCTTGCAAGGTAACCTCCGGGTCGCCCATGTCGTCTGGGCGGAAAAGTTATTGTGGGCTTCGAATTCTGTCAGGTGCCCCACAAAACTTACCTTTGCTTGTGAAGCAATTCCGCAGAGACGACAAGAGCACCCGCCCCTGTACCCACCTGACCCTCGTGGAATGTAGGACCCAGCAGGGATGAGATGGACGCAGGGAAGGGAGCCAGGATGTAGAGGTTTGGTATGGGTGTGGAGCTTGCGGGGTATCTCGGTGCCAGCTGGGAAACCAGAAAAGAACCAGATTAGAAAAGAACCGTAGCTCCCGCTTTCTGCGCAACCCACCAAAGCACACACAGAAGTATACTCTTTCCGGGAACTCACCAGTGCTTCTGTAGACTGCGGTACCCAGACATCTATCAGCTCCTAATAAGGAGAACCAAGTTGAGGCGCTCCTGCGCGAGGCATCCAAGCTAAAACAAAAGGAAAGCGCTCCTGCGCACGACCAAAGAACAAATGTCAAACCAGAAAGCAAAGCGCTCCTGCGCGTGTAACATGAATCAGGACTCAGTCACAAAAAACTGTGGCATCCCTAGTAAGCAAAAGCAAGCTATGTACAAGGCTCCAGCTCAACGGAGCTATTCCCCCAAGCAGCGCTCTTGCGCGATGGAGAAACTATTGTCTGCATTAACAAAACCCCAAAAGTAAAGCACTCCTTTGCAAAAGACCCTTAACCCCCATACAGCGCTCCTGCGCGGCAAGGGTTACTGGAGGCAGAAAACGTACAGCCCTGAATAGCGCTCTAGCGCGGTGAGCTTCACGGAAAACAAACAAGCGCTCCTGCGCGGCGAGAACAAACAATAAACAAGCGCTCCAGCGCGGCGTAGACCAGCTGGCGAACAGCGCTCCACCGCGGCCTAGACCAACTAGAGAAACGGCACTTCTGCATACGAAGCCGCGTCTCAGGAAAGATTCGAAGCACTGAGCCGGCCGGAAACGTGATGTTTAAGCGTTTCCCCCGGAAGTGCTTCAGTAACCCCAGGTCAGCTGCCCAGGACTGGACCGGGACGAAACATCCGCCCGGAAGTGAGTATCCCGGCAATTCTGTGTGCGTTTGCGGGGATGGCAGGGAGCGGTAAGCGCCGCGAACCGTGACAAAAGGATAAACCGATTAAAAC
Source organism: Lissotriton helveticus (assembly GCF_964261635.1). NCBI lineage: Eukaryota > Metazoa > Chordata > Amphibia > Caudata > Salamandridae > Lissotriton > Lissotriton helveticus. The sequence goes on from NC_136061.1 coordinate 1,546,416,706, forward strand.
CAGAGAAGGGATTATTATTCCACCAACGAATACGCCTGCATCATACTTGATGGTTGAAAGGGGCTATCACACTTGTATATGGTTAGAAAACTGGATAGAATATACAAAAGATTATGAAATGTTGGCATTTCCAGAAAATGGTACCTTTAATGGTAGAGTTTTGTACAATTTAAGAACACGCATGAATGAATTAGATCCAAGACCTAGGTTTACCCAACACGATGCACTAGAGGAAAGTGAAACAGAGGCTTTTGAGCGAGATAGATCTAAAAGTGATAAAAGTATAAATAAATGTTATCCTAAGTTTCCAAAAGAAACGAGAGATAAGCAGATGAAACAATGGAGACAGTCCATGTTAGTAGAAGGATTATATACTGTCCGAGCTTTAGAAGAACAAACAGGGAGTAAAAGTACAGAGAAAACCAAAAATGTAATAACAAGTGCTGATCCAGAGGATGATTACTTGGGGGATTTACTAATGAAAAATCTGCCACCTTATAATGAAGAGCAAAATCAAGTTAATCTTAGTGCTCCGTTCTTAAAGCCACCTTTAGTTCCGCAAGTGTTACATGAAGCATCATTTGAAAAAGTGTTACAGTAAAAGGAACGAGAAGCAATAAATAAACAAAGAAATTAGTTAATTCAGGAAAATTACACAGTTAAATGTAAGTCCTGAAGCCTTGACGATTCCAGTAACTATAGGTCCTGTTGTTGCTTTATATGGCGATAAGCAAACAAGTCCTAGACCTCCTGTTCTAACTACACCTGTAGTACAGTCAAGAAAAGAAACACTAATAGTGGATGATCAAGCAAGTGAATGTGAGTCAGAAATTTCTTTGATGGATTTACCTATAAGAGAACCGGTAAGTAGCTCAGCTAGGAAAACTACGCCTGTAAATTCTAGAGAGGTACAAATAGAAACTTCTTCAGGTACGAGAAGTGCTGCTGTAGTTACCCCAGAAGAAATTGAAAGATGGTCTCGAGAAATAAAAAAAACAAAATCACAGTCAAAGACATTGGATATTTTTAAATTAAGGGTTGAATTGGAAGAAATGATTGCTATAAATGTGGGATTAGATTGATTGAATGCAATAAATGAAGATGAATTGTTGTTTATATGTCAAAGTATCACTCGAAATACAAAAACATTTCATGAAAAATTAACTAGTTTGGCAAATGAAATGGTAATTGATAGTGGTAAATCGAAAGTGTTACAGAAACCATATCGAGCTGAATTTTCTGACAAAGATGTAGAAAATATGAATGTGACAGGTCATAAATTACAGATTAAGGAATTGTTATCATTGTTGCAGAAATGGGGTGAATTAGACAGATGGAAAGGTAGATGCTTAAAGAAAAAGAAAGAAGCTCAAGGAAAAAACTTCATAGTATAAGCTTCAACAGAATGAAGTACTCACTCCAGAATGAAACCCCCGCCATAGGCATCACAGGTTCCGTGCCTGGTAGGTAGCCGGCCCGGCCCCGTGCACCACCGCCCCACAGGAACTCTGCAGGCAGCCGCTCTGGGGCACTCTGGTCCCTGGATCCGCTGCACACAGTGCGTCCTGGCTCAGCTCGCTGCTGTGCTCCTGAGGTGATTGGATGGGCAGCAATCCCCCCTCCGCCGACAGGAAATCTCTAGGAATGGCCTCAGGGCGTCCCAAATTACACTGCCACTCCGGCTCTGCCCTTCGTCCTCCATCAAGCGAAAACGAGGGCCACCATCTTCTATTGGGCTGAGTTGTGGCGCACCTCCGTTGCATCAGGGTTCCTCGCCAGAATTACGGGGCTCCGGTGTAAATATGTGATCAGCAGTGTTCTTGCCGCTCCCCCAGCACTTTATGGGGGAACAGGTGCCGCCTTGAGCAGTGGATTTGGCGCCGATGGGGACCTCCAGGCCGGGAGACCAGCGATCACACACCCATCATGCTCGGTGGGTAGCCACGCCCTCACTACTTCTGGGATCATTACTGAGTTTTTAGGTAAGTATGATATGAAGCACATGCATCCACCGCTAAAACAGCCACAAAGCAACGGTACACTACAAAGGTTCAACAGATGCTGGTTTCTGGTGCATCCGTATGGATGTACATAGAGCAGTAGGGAAGATGTTCTGGGCATATAGAACTACTCCGCATGTTGCCACTGAAAGGATCCATTTGAATTGATGAGGGGAAGGAGGATATTCGAAGTTAAACTCAATGTGGATGATTGCTGCGTTAGGGAAGCTTGAGGAGGTTAGCAAGCTGTGGTAGGAGGCTAAGACACCAAGGGGCATATATACTAAAAAATTCTGGAGCGCAGTTTTACGCCAAGGTTGGCAACACCGCGCTCTGACATTTTTGAAATGCAGAGATGCACAGTATTTACAAGAATACAGTGCACCCCTGCATTTTCCCTAGCACTGGTGCTAAAAAAGCTGCCTAATGCCAACGCAGGCACCTTGCCGCCATGTTGCAAGGGTGCCTGCGCTGCAGAGGCGATTGTTCAAGTGCTAGAAGGGGCACCTTTCTACACATAAACAATCATTAAAGGTGATTTTCTCTTTCTATGTGTGCTGCAGAATGCACACATAGAAAGAGCAAAATGAGAGGAGAAATTAATAATTTCTCCTTGTATTGTCATAATAAGACCAGGTATTCCCTAGAGTTAGTTTTTGGTGCTGCCTCAGCCTTGTAAATCTGAGGCAGCATCAAAAAGCAATGGGTGTTGTGGTGGAACGCAACTGCAACACCCATTGCACGCCCTTTTGCTCCAGAGGACTGCGACAGAAAGGGATATATTTACAAGGTTGCATTAAGCCATGTTAAGTGGCTTAGCACCACCTTCAAAATATGTGAAATGGTGCAATGCCACCGGACCGTCAAAAAAGTGGTGCTCTATGGTAAAAGGGGCTTGTAAACATGCCTGTGTCATTGTAAGACTTGTGTAAGAATCTAAAGTGTCAATAATGTACTCAAGGCGTGCAGTTGTTTGTGTTAATGGCTGCGTGAGAACCACAGAACCCTTCAGAATGGTATGTGGGGTTCTGAGTACTCATTGACCTCTAGCTGAATAAGTGGCCCCTTGAAGGTTGGGGGCAGTGGGGTAGGTACACCTTTTGCCATCCATGGCGGTCCTCACTCGCAACAGCTGCAGGTAAGAGTGTGGGGGAACTGGCGGCGAGCCCTGCGTTTGCTGCCACGTGGCAGCCGCAGATAAGGGGGGCAGGTGCTGTCGATCGTTGCATTTGCCGCCCTGCAACGGCTGCAATTAAGAGCTGCCCCAAAAATGTGACCCTCCACCTTGCTTCTCCACTGGTTGGGGACCGGCAGGATGGTTGGGCATCCGCACCTCATGGACTGCAGGCACCTGCTTTTTACGCCCCTGAAGGCACTCTGTTGAGAAAGGCTGTTGCAATTTTGTGAAGCTCGTGGCGATGCTGTTAGGTTAAATAACTCACATTGGTGGCGTGTTGGACGTTTTTAGAAGATCAATTCTCTAGAAGGGAAGTCCGGTCCATTGACCAGTGCTGGAATCGTGACGGGCAAAGTGACAGGTACAGCTTACGTTCAAATCACAGAGGGATGTGTTGTTTATCCCAAGCTTATCCCAAGGCCTAGTGGCAGTAAACAACGACTTCCTATTATTTTGGAAAATGTATGTTTTTGTTTCTGTTGCTAGAGCGTCTGTTTTCGCTTGTCCTTAATGTTATTCAGTATTATTCCCCAATTGTTCCTCATAAATGGGGTAACACCCTGTCCGTGATCTTTGCATTCGGGGTTACTCTTATGTTTTGTCAGTGGGGGAGATGCAGGGGTGCCACTAGACCCGAACTTCAGGGCAGGCTAACACTCCCAGCCAGGGCTGGCCCTAGCACTGGTTGCACATGGTGCAACATTCTTTTTTGGCACCCCTTCCCCCTTTTCTCCTTCTCCATAAATTCCCTCACTACCAATCACTAACAACACACCTCATCTCTCTATAGCACCTTTCTGACAAACATTTCATTTTTTTTAAGCGCTTCTCATAGTTGACTCACACTAAGTTCTGTGATCTGCATGGTACACATTATTTGTAGCAGGCACATTAACCCTCTGCACTGAGTGGGTGGCAGGAGTGCCTATTTGAGTACACGGTGAGCGGTGCAACAGTGTGATAGTAGGGTAAGAGGAGTGACTGCAGGGTGAGAGAGGTGATCATATGAATTTGGGTGAGGATGTAAGTGCAGAGTGGGACAAATAAATGCATGGTTAGTGCTGGGCTTGTTTGAGTGAGATTGCAGATTGAGCAGTGAGGGGAACATGTGAGTGAAGTGTCACATGAGTGCAAGGTGAGTAGTGTGCTTGTGTGACTGCAGGGTGAGGTACAGGGTGAACAGCACAAGTGCATTGTGAGTGCAAAGTGATCACTGTGAGTGCAGGGTGAGCGGGTGAATGGAGTGAGTGCATGGTGATCACTGTGAGTGCATAGTGATCACTGTGAGTGCATTGTGATTGGTGTGAGTGCAGGGTGAGCATGAGCGTGAAAGTGAAGGATGAGAATGAGTAGTGAGTTGTCTGAATGCATGGTGCATTTCGAGACATTTGAAGTAACTCAGTTTGTTATTGACGGCGGCGTAGGGTTTCAGATATAAGTTAAATTATTGCTATTATGGCATTAATCAGGGATCGAGGGTGAAGGAAATAAATAATGTGCTAATCCTGCAACAAACTTCCAGTTTTATGATTAGGGTTGCCAGCTCATTATTTTGATGTTCCAGACAGTACAAAAATAAACAGTCACCTAAGCCGTATTTTCAGCACTTATCTGCATATACTTCGAACAGCAAATATAAATAGAAAGCACTTTTAATTGTGTTCTAGGGCTGCCTGAATAATCCATGACTGATAATTAAAGGGGACAAAGACAGAAAAGTCACATTACAAATGAATATATACTTTCTTATTTATAACGCTATTTAGTGTCAAGACAAAGTCTTTGTAGGCTCTTTAAACAACACATGGCTGGCATTTCTCTTTTGGCAGCCCTACTTTATATTCATTCCTCTTCATGAAATGCATTCTCACACTTTGGCAGTAAATGTAAAAGACAAATGTAAGGGGACCCAGGTGGTACTGGATCCAGAAAAAAAACTAAGCCTTAGTAACCAGTTTACAAAGGTATGTAAATATGTAAATGGTCTTTAAAGACCTGTGAAAAACGTGAGATAATGTAATGTAATGTAAATAAGATTTGTAATGCGCAACTAACGCCCGAAGACGTCCTGGCGCTGATAAAGTGGAGGCAAGTAAGACCGAAGAGACACTAAAAAGATGGACTGAAAGCAGAGGAATAGTTTATAGGTTTTTTTTTAATTATGCATTTTGTGTAAATAGCCAGGTTTTCAAGCTTTTTCTGAAACTCAGCAGGGAGGGGGCGTTTTTAAGGAAATAGGTCATTCATTCCAAAGTCGTGCTGTTGATCTAAAGACACTTTTCCATCCCCAAGAAGCCTTCTTAAAGGGGTTGACCACTAGGTTCTTGGCCAAGCCTGACCGTAGTGTTCTGCCCAGCCGAGCCCTCAGAAGCTGAGCTCGTACGTACTGCAGAAGCCGGGTGGGCTGAGAGGGGGGAGAGCAAAAGCCTTTTAGCCCTATAGGCGTTGCGCGCCTGAGAAGATTTTTTTTTTTTTTTTTGATTTACGCCTGAGAAGTTGTTTAGTGATATTGTAGAGGTACAAGTCCAAGGGCCCAAGGCGACATCACGCAACGCTCGTGAGTTGGAACCCTGACGAGTTCTTCTCAACCCGCTGTTTTCGCAGGCAGGTCGGGAGACACCAATTACGGAGCTAATCCAATCTGTTCTGCCATCTAAACAACCTTGTATTTAAGAAAGTAGACACAAGAGGGCGCCCGGGGCACATGCAATTTAAATGCGTCCATCAAAGCTTCATTGCCAAGATTTACAGCACCTCACAAGTATGTAGCTATCACAGTACACTTTTCCCCGTGCCTGATATTGTCAAATTAAGGGTTGTCAAAGCCTCAGAAACCGCGGCATACACTCTGCAGACGAATGAGTTTAAACCAGACCATTTAAGGGGATTGAAAACATTAAAACAGTGCATGATTGGTAGTCAGGCAAGGTATTGGGGCGTGTGAAGTGCGGTTCTCTGCCTGAATCACACAGTGGTAAATGTCGAGCATACAGAGTGGTGCGATCTTTAAATTCAACATGTAATTCAAAATTAATATTCATTACTTTAATGTCACAGTCCGAGGCATTCTGGGTGTTGTTGTAGCATCGGTTGGCCTCCACTGATCAAATTAAACTAACACACCTGGTATCAATGATTAGTAGCAGGGTTGGATGGGGCCACAATTCGGCCCGGGCAGCCCAAAAAAACTGCCCCACATTCGCAGATCGCAGCCTTTCGCACAACACTGCTTGGTTGGGATAATGGAGCTAAATGATGCCAAACATTTGAGAAGGAAAATAATATTTGAATGAAAAAAACTTACTTTCGAAGTACAGAATTATCAATAATACTAAGAACTCACCTTTTATTTGTGTTTTTTATCCATACGTTTGCTGTGGGTATTTTGATTAGGGTTCACTGGGAAACATGATATTGCACAGACCTAAACTGCTTTTTACACTCACCCTGGGCTTTTAAGATATTCTTTTTATTTTTTGCAGTACTTAAGAGAGGCCCTCCAATGCTCAGCGACTGATGAAAGGTGCAGCTGCGTTTTTTGTTTTACTTGCGGCTAGCATTAAATTTACTTTCCGGGAAAGTGTGTAAATGCCAAAAAGAAACCAAAAATAGTGCCACTTTCCTTACATGCAGTTTTATATAGCACAAACTTGGCCCAGGGGCATTGGAGCACTTTTAACATGAGCACCAAATAACATTGCAGAGGGTCTTATTACTTTGTTTCCCAGTTTCAAAGTCAACTAAGGCCACAACCTGTCCCTGTTGAGTGCAGTAATTGTTATCTGGCAGACAAAAGAGAAGAGCAGAGACTGATTTTTATCTCTGCTGCTTGCATGGAGTGGAGGAGGACACATTTAAACCGAGGAGCTCCCTCGCTGGCCCTCACCACTTCCCACCACCTGATGCTGCAGTCACAGCAATTATGAGGGGGCAGAAGCGCTTCCTCCAGAAACGAGCTTGGGACGAGCTTATAGAAGCATGCGAAAAGAGGTATTGTACACTCTTTTGGACGATAATTAACAGCTCCCGCTGTACAGACCCAGAGAAGCCAGGGCTAGCTCTTACTATTACCCCAGAACAGTGAAAGGATCACTTTGAGGGTGTCTATAACCACGGTTATAGTGAGGAATCCATTTTGCCCGATCGCCCTCCATCTAGCACCAGAGCTATTTCTTTTAGTCTTGATGAGGTGAGACTGGGCATTAACGGGTTATCATGGAACAAGGCCCCTGGTCCCAATGGGATCCCTCCGAACCTTTTCCGTGACAATATAGAGATCTGGGCCCTAGTCGAAACCAGGGTTTTAAATACAGCAGTGAGGACCTCAATGCCCCACTCATGGTCCTCTGCAACTAGTGTCCCGATCTTCACGAAAGGGAACAGGGACACTGCTACCGTCCTATATTGCTCATTGATGCCACAGTCAAAGTCCTTGGACGAGTGCTATTAAACAGGCTCTCAGTCTAGGCGGACACTAATTAAGTCATCTCAGAAGTACAGTATGGGTTTCGCATAGGTAAGTTAAACCCGGATCAATGCCTAAACCTTTATCTTTTTACAGCAAAATATTCTATAGCTAAGCCTGGCACTCTTTTCTTGGGTTTTATGGACCTTACTGCAGTGTTCAACCCGGTGAAACGCTGCACGCTGCATCGCATTTGACGATGCAACGCGTGCAGCAAAATTCGTTTTATTTATTTGTTTGTGTACTTACCTCTGTGCAGCCATATTCCGGAGTTTACTACCCCCACCCTGCCCCTCCCCCACCCCACATCAGTGCCCGGTAGCACACCTACCATGGGCCACTACTGCGATTCATACAAGACGCGACAGACATCTACCTCTATGGACAATGTGGGATCAGTTTCCTCGGAGGTAACAATATGGGAAGCATATGAAATTGTAGCGAGGAGTCAGATAATATCAAACACTTCTGGGAAACAGAAGGAACTCGACTGGGATGGCAGGAAAACAGAGGCGAGATTAATGGTATGGATACACAACTCGTGAACTCCCCAGACGTAGATCTGGCCAAACAGATAGAAAGAACCAGGTACACAAGGTCAGGAATAAGGCCAGGAAACTTCTGGCCCAGCTTGTGTGGTGAGAAGAAGGCCAGAGGTAGGTGCAGCAACTGTACACAGAGGGGCTCACAATGGCGACAACTGGCAGGGAAATCGCACAAGCCTTTGCGGGTTTCCTGAAAGGCCTATACATATCACACACTGACATGTCAAGGTAGAAAGGATTGGCTTACTTCATTAGAGACCTTCCAGTCTCCATGCTAGGGAGAGAAGTGAGGAAACTCTTAGAGCAGATGTCTACAACCAGTCGATCGCAAGCTACCGGTAGCTTGCAGAAACCTTTAGGGTTGCTCCCAACCTTGAGTTCAGCTTTAACTAAGAACTGTACTAAATAAGTGTTGCATTTTCCTTTTAAAGTTAAGGAAAGACTATGTTTATTTTATATTATTATCAGGCTGCAGAGAGCAGAGCCTGTTATTGAGCAGTGATGCACTCAGAATTCTGACCCGGGTGGATCACAGAGGTTCAGAACTTAAGCAACTGAGGTATTTACCGCTAAAATGAATGTCGCTCTCAACTCAGTATTGGAGCATGAGAACAAAATTATATTTCTGAATGCATTTAAATGAGAGAAAATAAAAATGAAGAGTTTACATAATGATTAAGTTAACTCTTCATTTTAATTTTCTCCCTCTTCAAAGTGTGCATTTAAAAACATCAGGCATCTTGCTCCCAGTGGCCGCTAGACACAGCGCCATATTTATAACTGGAAAATGCAGTCATTTTATTTTAAATGGGAGAAATTTAAATTGAATAAAAAGGTTTCTATTAAATATTGTCTTAATGTTTTTCTCTACTTTTAATTAAGCCAAGTGGGTCCTAATGTTTTGTGAAGCATGTTTCTTCACTTTAAATTTCTCACATTTAAACACATGACTGTATTTTCCAGTTGTAAATGTGGCACCAAGTCTACAGGCCACTGGTAGCAATATGCCTGCTGTTTATAAAGACACTTTGACATGGGAGAAAATTAAAAGGATGAGTTTCATGTAATGCATATAAACATAAAGTTAGCTCTTCCGCTGAATCTTCTCCCATTTCAAGTTCACTCTGCACCCGCTCGTTAACGACCACCTTAATGAGTGACTCCGATCCCAGGTAATATTCAGGGCGGCCTCCTCAACGGAGAAAGCAGCTCAAGAAGTTACATTGACCTCCCGGTACGCAGTATAGATGCCTGCCTGTTTTGTCGCAGAGGAGGTCGTTAACGAGCCATCTCGCTGGGCCCGAGGGGACTGCAGCGTCACCCCCAACAGGAGCAAATGAAATCACCCAATGATGAAGTATGACACCCCCAATGGTGTGTGAGGGTAACTCTCCAAATAGGAGGAAGTCCCCTTCTGTGTCCAACCATTCATTACTTATGTAGATTGGTACTTCTTTACCTATACCTCTAACCACCGATTGGGCTGGCCTTCTCTATTAAGAACAGTGACCCTCCAGTGACTTGCCACGTCAGGGAGGACATGATCTCACTATATGCCGATGACATTCTGATATATCTAGCAGATCTAGAGGGGTCCATCATGAGGATCCTGAAGATCCTACGGATTTTTGGGGGACACTCCAGCGTCTGAATTAACAGGGTAAGTCCGTAGCTTACCCATTGAAGATGTGGCAGCCAAGAGAGGAATGGCAGTGCCCGATCCCATGAGAAGAAGAGGGTTTAACCTATCTAGGGATATTTATGGCAGCTGACCAGAGAATGTTTTATGAATTTAATTTAGGCAGACTGTTCGAGGGGTACAAACAAGATGAGGGCTACTGGTCGATTATCATTGTCACTGTTGGGTCGGGTGGTACTATACTAAATGGTGTATTTGCTTCAATATCTCTATGCCCTGCAGAACTCTTTGTTTGAGGTTCCAGAGCCTTTCTTTAAGCTAGTGTAGGGCCAAAACAGACTGCTGTTCTGTGATTTAGATAACGCTGCCGATGTTGACTAGGAAGCCCTCAGAGAGGGAGGTATAGCATTGCTAGAACTGCGTCTTTATTATTGGGCATCCCAATTAACTCTGGTTAACAGCTGGTCATTTGTCGAGCCCTTGCTGCTGGCAGACAGAAGGGCTACGGGTCCGGTGAGGTATGTATGACCTCCCTATGGTAGTGGGAAACGGAAGAGCCTCCCTACCCTGATGGCAGCAATGGTCAAAACTGGGCCGCTGGTGGTTAAGAAGTTGGGTTGGTAGGGTAAATAGACACTGGAGATGCCGCTGTGGGATGCGGCTGCCTTTGCAGCACTGTGTGAAGTAGAGGGCTCTGGGAAGTGGGACCTGCTGGGCATTTCTAAACTAGTGAATATCTGAAATGCAAATGGAATAATACCTTTCCCTGTGCTCAGCAACAATATGAACTGACCGGATGTCAATATCTATGATATGTACAAGTCCGACATATCCTGCGGGGCTGCATCCAACCCACCCAGGAGATCGCGGATGACAACCAATTGGAATGTGGGTTGCTCTGGGCCCATTATTACACAGACACGCAATAACCCTGACCTGCTCTACACTATTAATCAATAGTCTACCCCTTGCTGGCAGTATTGAGGGAGAAGTGGGAAAGAGACCTGGGAAGACTGAAGGTCGATAACTTGGGCGCAGCATGCAGCTGTTCAGGGGAGGTAGAAATTAAAGAGGGATCTCGACTGATACAACTGAAACTCCTTCCACAGGTTGTATTATACCAGGACCAGGATGTATGCAATGGGGCAGACCCTGGATAATAAGTGCCCGGTAGGCTGTAATCCAAGGGGTACACTCCAACGCATTTTCAGCACAATGTGACCGGGGTACAGTGCAGGCTGTCCCAGGCCCTTGGCGATACCTTGGAGCTCATCCCCCAGGTGGTTGCAGTGGAAATATGGAGAGAGCAAATATTTAACAGATACTGTCTCCTCTTCTGTCCTGGCATGACATTATACAGAGATGGTGAGGGGAAGAAAAGATGCCCAAACCATGAATACATGAGAGACTAACATGGACTGGTGCATGAATGCAAAAGAGTGGGTATACAAGGCAAGAGGGTGCCCAAAAAAGTTTGCTAACATATGGGGTCCACGAAAGGGAGTTGAGGCCAAGGACTAAAGGGAGAGTGTAGATGGGAGAGGCATACTGCTGGGACTGAGGAGAAAATGAGGACTCACGGTAGCCAAGGGCTAAAGGGATGAGGGGGCGGCCCTGGGTCATGAAAATATGACGCTAATATGGGAAATAAGATCTGAATGAGAAATCTGTGGATCCTGACGTGATTACATTCCGAGTATGCTGTGGCCGGGGGTTCCCTATATTTCATGTTGTTTTGTGTTGTAAACTCAATAAAACAAAGGGTTTTTAAAAAAGTACTCCTGTACTAAACACAAATGAGCATCAATCAGGGCGGGGGGCATCTGTCAGTCTCGGTGAGCAGGTCCGCCCTCGCTGCCCTTGCACTTATACTCTCTCCTGGGCTGAGGGAATACCCTGGCAGAGCGTTGCTTCGGCTATGGCTAGAGAGTACACAGGTCCAAAAAATGATGGCACGTCTAGGAAACATGTTACCTGCTATCAATAAAACAGTCTGATTCCCAGAAGGGCGCAGCTTATCCATACATCTCAAGTCACTTGTTATCAATAAGTACCAATTACACATCCATCATTTTCTAATCAGCACATTCCAAGGCACCTTTTATCAGTGCACAAATCTCATCAGTGAAGAGCCACATCTTATCAATACACCCCAAAGCTCTGGTTATCAATAAATACCAATGTAACTCTCTGGAGAGCCACATCTTGTCAATACACCCCATGGCCACTGTTATTAATAAATACCAATGTTACACTCCAGTTAGCCACATCTTATCAACACACCCCAAGGCTCCTGTTATCGATAATGACACCTCTCTTATTCCCTGGAAAGGCAAATCTGATTAATAAGTACCTGTCGCTTAAAGGAGAGCTACTTCTAATCAATAATAGTAAAGGCACCCATGATCAATAAATCCAAGGGTCACATGTATGAAGTCATTTAGCATTCCTTAACAGGAACAAATCGCTATTTCAACCTGTTAAGAAATGCTAAATGGTCTTTGCCTATGTACAAAGGCCAAACCGCGGTCGCAATTTCGGAATTCTACTCGGTGGAAATCGCAAATTGCGACCGCAATTTAGGGACTCTCAGATAGTGATTACCTGTTTGCGATTCCCAAAGCACATGTACAAAGCATTTCCTAAATACGAATTGGGCATTTAGGAAATGCCATTACCATTGACTCAAAGTTGATGGTAACCACAGGCAAATTAAAAAAATGAATTTTATTTAATGTGACATGAAGTGCACATATGCCCCTTGTGCACTAGGAAAATCGGGTGTCTCCAGGGGGGCCTTAAGCCCAGAGACATCCTTAGCTTTACATTTATTAAATTGCAATTCCTATTAGGAAATTGGAATTTGAGAAAATGCAAGCCATTTCCTACTTTGCCCATAGGCGGAAATGCAATGGCATTTCCTATTTGCGATTCATATTGATTCCTACTCTGTAGGAATCGCTATTAGGGAATCGCAAATGTTGTGCATATCATTTTGCATTTCCTAAATAGTGACTTCTACGGAGTCGCTATTTCGGAAATTCTAAAATAGAATTTCATACATCTGGCCTTAGTCTTTTCCAGGAAAGACATGCTTTGTCAATTCTTACCAAGAATACATCTATATTGTCAATAGATACTAACTGTCCCCAGGAAATACACTTCTTGTATAGACCAACCTTGAATCTTGCTATCAGGGCCCACGTGTTTTATTCAATGGAAAGTTGCTTCTCTAGCAAGAGGTACACCCTATCAAATACCAATATCCTCTCTATGAGGCAACCCTTCTTAATAAAGATCTTCTTATAATGGAAAAATCCCTCCCGGGGAAGGCACATGTTATCAATCCCAAATATTCCCCAGCCCCTTTCGCTGACATGCTGTTGCAAGGAACAGAGGAAACTTTTGTCATACATTGTCTACATCTGTTCAGCGCCTTTCTACTGATTGCAAAATTACTTCTCAAGCTATTCCTCTTCATCAGTGACTCTGCATTGACAGTAGGAACGTCCCCTTTAAGATGTTGAAGCTCACAGAAGATGAACGCAAAGGCCGATATTGTTGGTAAAGAACTAGAACGTTAACTGATCACCCAGAAAGTAGCAGCACATGCGCCATGCTGCTGGACAAACCAGCTTACAAAATCATACTTTTCCAATCAGGGTTCGTAAAGCAAGCCCCTGGGGGTGCGTTTGTGTGTGTGTGGGGGGCACCCTTCAAGCAGTCCCCATTCAGCCCAAGGCCAATGAATACCTGTGAGATAGGGGCCTCTTATCACATTCTCATTCTGCTGGGGATAGGGGCTATCATTTTACGTAACGCCACTGCTTCCAACACTTGCATTTATGGATGATAATTTGTAAAATAGAAAGTGCCAGGTCCCAAATCTTTGCTCCATGAGGCTGCTGGCTCTGCAGAAGGTCGTGGTGCCAAATACCAAGGTTGTGTAGTCTTAATTACCTCTCATGCATCTTTAATCCAACACCATACACTCTCTGTCCCTCAAAGTCATTCCCACCTGTTCTTTGTGTCCCTGCTTTCTCCTTTTGTTGCGTTTTTTCTGTTTTTCTCTTTCTCCTTCTTTCCCCTTGTGTCTTTACTCTCTCTCGCTCTGGGTCAAACTACGATGAGGCGAACCAAGTGCCAGTGCCCAAAAATAAGTGCTGGTGGACCCCACTGGCAACCACCAGCTCAAATTAAGCACTGCTTCTATCTGGTTGGATTTAAAGGTGTCAGTCATTTTACCATCTCTAATGTAGAACTCATGCAAGTTCTATGGTATTAAAATGTCCTGCCATGGCTGATTAGGCTTCCTGAAACATTTTTATTTGGTAGATGGTGGGGTGAAGGGTGGGACAGCAAACTCTGTAGTGCAAGGTGTAGGGGACCCCTTAGATGAGGCCGAGCTTATGTCTACCATAGCATGAGCATGAATAATATAAGAAATGTGAATTTTTTACACCTAACAAGGACCTTGAAGTTTAATTTAATGCAGAGCAAGAAAGTAGAGATGTGTCCAGCAAACATGATTGGTCTTCTACGGCGCTCAGAGCCAAGCCAGACTTATGGCTCTACTCTGGCTGAGTTCTCCCAGTGAACGGTGGATCTTGCCCACTTCTATACATCACAGTGGGATGGTAAAAATACCTTCCTTTGTAGTCCAAGGTGTTCCTACTTTCAGATTTATTTATAACCTAGGAGGAACAGGGGAGGGCGTGGCCAGGCAACATGGTTGACTAGACGTGCCCAGAGACAGCTCCTGCCAATAAGTTGAATATCCTGCCAGTGATCTGTTCCATGTTGGCCTGTTTCTCCCCCATAAGCTGTGCAAAGTCTGTTGTTGATGCGGGGACCTGTCCTGTCTCCCAAAAAATGTATGTAGCTGATACTGGGGGTGCCGGCGATGCACAGAACATGAGCCGACTGGGCTAGCCCTGTGAGACAGTGGGCCTGGGGTGCTGCATTGCAAGCTGGGGGCTCACCTGAAGAGACACCTACCACCCCATCTGTGGTGGCGCAGGGCCGGCGTTGAGATGCTGGTAGTCTGGCTTGTAGGGACGAGCTGCCTGGGACTGTTGGCTTCAGGGCTCTGGAGAGCAATGCATGCGGCGGAGGCTGTGTGACCAGTTACAGAGGCCCACCAGCCACATATGGACAGAGCTCCCCCTCCTCCCACATTATTACAGATGGGGGGAATGGAATACCTGCGTACCTGATTGCGCATCGCCTGTGGATGAGGACCGGCCGGTGAAGGCCTTACACCGAGCTGTGGTCGAGGAGGCTGCTTGGAATCCTGGGAGAGGCTCACTCTGTGCGCTCTGCCCTGCCCACCTGGCTGAATCCTGCCTGTTGTGACTGAACGTGCCCAAGGGGGCTACTTGTAGGCCTCCCAAGTGGTGAAGGGACCTGAGCTGCCATTTTCCCTCTGGTGCCGGGCTGCCGGCCCTAAGTGGGCGTTAAAGACTTGGGCTTGCGGAGCGGCTTCCTGGCGTGATGGCGCCCGTGTAAAATCTGCAGAGGGTGGTGCTTGAGATGGTGGCTGTGGGACCTGTTGTTGTGGAGGCCTCCCGGCCATGCGTCAATGGAGCCCCCCTCCTTCCACGTTGTTACAGGTGAGGGGGGGCAACAAAATATTTGCCGCCAAGGACTACTCATCTATTGTGGCTGGGGGCCGGCCAGTGATGGCCTTGAACTAAGGAGTGGCGGAAGAGGCCAGCTGAAATTCTGGGGGCAGCTCCCTCTGCGGCCCTCACCACATCTATCTGGAGGAATCCTGCCTGTTGCGGCTGGAAGTCCCCGGGAGCTACCTAGAGGGCCATCACGCGGCACAGGATCCTGTACTACCGTTTGCCTTCTGATGCTGGCCCTGTCTGGCCTTGGAGCCTTGATTGATGGCTGTCTGTCTTTGCTGTCACATCTTTACTTCCAGGTGCGTGCACTTGGTTGGGTAGCCCTGATGGTGTCTAGCATGCCCAGGATTGTTTAGGTAGGGGTGGCCCCTATGTTCCTGGCAGATACACCATTGCGATTCTGGGCCATCTGCCCACTCCCCCAGGCGAAGTGATACGGTCCATTGCCTTCAATGATGGTACTTGAAAAGGTGTCCAGGGGTGGGTAGACTAATAATATTGTGCAATATACTTTCCTTGGTCCGGGCCCTCACCTGGAAGAACAAGGGGCCTGTCCAAACTCTTGCCACTGAGACCCTGCGCAAGGCACTGCCGATGTACTGGCAGCCATCCATGGCTCTAAAACAGCGCTCGAGACTAAGATGGATTCAATGGTCATGGGCATTAATCACCTCATCCTGGATTTGTGCAAAGTGGTGGATAGGGTGACGATCAATGAGGGGGAGGTCACTACTTTGCTGCAGCAGGTTTAAAGATCTACAGGCTACTGTAGAGGTCCTAAAATGTAGCGCAACAGCTGTAGAGGAGCACCTGGAGGATGCAGAAGGCCACTCTAGGTGCAATAGCCTGCATTTCCTCAGGTTCCCTAAGCAAGAGGATGGCCCAACTCCGGACCTCTTTGAAGAATGATGGATTATCACTGAACTTAGACCTGCAAGACTCTCCAATCTCTTCTCCATTGAACGGGCACACCGGGCCTTGTTACCCACCCCTATGCCTTGTTTCTGAACTTTAGGAACAGATAATCCATTCATCAACATGTAAGTGTTCATGGTCCCTCTATGTATGGAGACAAAGCCATCCAAATATTTCCTGATTATACAAGGAAAGTGCAAGACCTTCGGAAATCATTCCTGGCTGTTAAGCAAAAATTATGTGCCCAGAATATTAAATACAGTCTGCTCTTCCCCACAAAGCTCCGAGTCCAATGCAAGAATAAAGTTTACTTCTAAGAATGTCCTCAAGAGGCTGCAGATTGGTTGGTGGCCTTGGGTATTGACATGGATCAGCAACCATCAGACTGGAGATAGCAGAAAAAGTGGGGTTGGGGGGGCCTAGATCGGATCGGCTAAGCCTCCCACCAGCCAATCGCCCAAGCTATCCAGAGTCATTGGGCATGACCATATCCTGGTTTGCGTAGACCGCACGCTACGAGCTGACCATGAGCCATTGGCCGTCCAGAACTCCTTCTCACCCTTATGCTTGGTGACTGAAACTCAGAGTGATGTGGCTGACGCTGGCTGAGGCTAGACAATGACACCCTTTGAGGCACAATCGATAATGGGCTCCGTGGTGTCTGCTGGATTCTGAGGAGCTTTCGCTGATTACCCTGGAAGGGGGTTCTGTGGCTTATGATTACTGGTACCACCGACAATGGATGTGCTCCTTCATGTTTGTATTGTTTCTATTAATGCCGGGCTGGGCGATTTACTACCCTAGCTGAGTTGCTCTGGGGACTGGGCCTGTGCGGATTGCAGAGCTTCTTGTGGGCTTGCAATCTCAGTGGACCTGGGTTCCTTGAACTGAAGTTACAGTTGTTTGCCATCATTCTTTTCCTTTATTAGTTGACACGACTGGGGGTTAGGGTGGGTGCTTGGATCTGCTACCTCTAGCCTATAGGTTCCTGGCAGGGAGGTGATCAGACTACCACCCGAGGGTGGGTTAAGTGGTGGGGAGGGAAGTTCTTGTTTATTGCTATGTTACTACAATTGGGGATACACGGGATGGAGGCTTCTATCCATCATAGAAATGGGCAACTTGTATTGGAATCATGCCCTCCTTTGGAGATACTAGTCTTATTCCTTTTACTTTTCCAACATTTCTGGTGGCATCACATATAAAATGCTGACTTGGAATGTGTGGGGCCTGAATAGTCCACTTAAGAGGAATAGTGTGCATGCTTACCTGTGCAGAATTCACATAGCAATAGCCTCCTTACAGGAAACACACCTATGTATTACAGAAACGGAAACTACGGAAACGCCCTGTACGCAGGAGCCCCGGCCAAACTGCTGAAACGACTGCAACACATACAGAACGCCTCTGTACGCTTGATCCTTGAAATCCCTCGCCACAGCCACATCACACCCCACCTGAGAGACCTGCACTGGCTTCCCGTCAACAAGAGGATCACCTTCAAGCTCTTCACCCACGCACACAAAGCACTCCACAACACGGAACCAGCTTACCTCAACAAACGACTCACCTTCCACACCCCGAACCGCCAGCTCCGCTCTGCTGCCCTCGACACCGTCCCCCGCATCCGGAGAGCAACCACCGGCTGCAGATCATTTTCCTACCTCACCGCCAAGTCCTGGAACACCCTCCCCATCCTCCTACGGCAGACCGAAGACCTACTTACCTTCAGGAGGCTACTCAAGACCTGGCTGTTGGAGCAGTAGCAGCAGCAACCCCCCCCCCCTCCAACCCCCCCAGCACCTTGAGACCCTCAATGGTAAGTAGGGCGCTTTACAAATGGCTTGATTGATTGATTGATGTATTAAGAGTTTCGAGAGTCACTGGAGAGATCAGGAATACGCCACATCGTATTCTGACTACGCTAAGGGGGGGGGCCTGATTTGGGTGGCCCTGGGGGTACCGTTTAAATGCACTGAGCGCTCCTTGATGGGGAGGGTTGATATATCCTACTGGAGGGTTCCCTTGTTGCACATGACCTCTGCTTAGTTAATATTTATGGCCCTAATAGGGATGACCGTGCCTATTTTTGGCATGCTGGTTTCAGATACCCACATTTCTGAGACGTTGCAGATGATTCTAGCAGGAATTAATTGTGTGCTGGATGGCCAGATGGACAGAGTTCTTCCACACACCAAACCCTGTATGACCTCTTCACTTCATCAGTCTTTACATGGTTTGTTTTTTATTGATGTCTGCACTGTACACAACCACAGGCATGCGTGTACTCCAGCTATTCCCCGTGTCAGGTATACATATAGCCGTCTTGACTACTTCTTTATTTCTGCCCCGGCAATGCATAGGGTCCAGGATGTCAGTTAATTGGCCTGCTACATTGCGGACCATTCACCTCTGCTGGCCACATATTCTTTGCAGCGAGTTTACCTTAGAGTTCCCCTATGGAGGCTTAGTGTCGAGTCAATCACTGATCAGGCTTTTGCGGGCATGCTGGGGGAATCTCTGGCCCAATACTTTGAGAACAACTGGGCAGGTGCTAGACAGCAGGGCACTACAATAGGACACATTGAAAGTAGTATTGTGTGGAATATGTATGGCCACTATGGTATCCGCCGAACGTTAGAGGGGGACCTCACTAGACAGGAAGCTGAACTGGTATCACTGGAAAAAGCGATGGCCGATTCTTCTGAATCCATGGCAGAGTGGGAAAACCCATGCAGTAAAATATGCGAGTTATGGGACCAGCTAGAAAAGCATGTCCACACTGCGGGCCCCACCGCGATTATTGACATGCTCGTTCAGTTTTAAGGCCGTAATGGCGGGTTGTGAGGGCTGCATGGTGCATAGTCAGCTGGCTATTAATTTGGCATTTAAGACACATTTGCGGACGGTCTATACGCTGTGGTTTCCAAACTGTGCGCCGCGGCGCCCTGGTGCGCCGTCAGTAGCAGCCAGGGGCGCCGCGCACAATGTGGGAAAGAAACCATGAGGCCGTGTGCTGAGGAAGCGGCGAATCATGATGTTGTGAGAATGTGGGCTCGTAAAAAAGTGTGCATCTTTTTACACCCTACCTTTCAGCCTGAATGCTGCAAGTGAAGCTTATTCCAGTCACAGCAAAAAACAGCGTGGAGTTACAAATGCTTCCTCATAACCAGGGAATATGGCTTGGCCCAGGAGTGCTCTGCCACCATACGCGCGTCCATGCTTCCACGGAGCCTCAGCATTCGCAGCTGTGATCGACGAGCCGGATTGCTGCCCGTGTTCTGTGCGCCTGTGGAGACCCTCTTCACTACAAGTATGTAAGAGGGCTGACACTGCTCTCTCTTTGAACCCATTTATTTTGACATGTCGAATTTGAAAGGGACACAAATAAACAGTTACTGTTTAACAATGTGCAGTGGCCCGCAGTCTCGTCGGACAACAGGACAGCATTCTTAATGAGCACAGCAGCTCGCAGAACAAATGACGCAAACAGGGGCACATGTATGACATTCCTGGTGCAGTAAAGCTTCATGTGGAACGAGAGTTATGTGGGGGGATAAACACAGACTCGTGACATTTCCAATCAAGAGAGCGATTTCAAAAACTGATACAGATTCAACTTCACACAGCACGCTAGTTATTTATTTGCTGGCTGTCATAAGCCAGAAGTTCCAGTGGGCAAACTCGCCGTGGAAATAGGGGGCTGTATTGCAGCCATGATTAATTGCCCATCCCCAGTCTGATCCTCTGCCAAGGCTGGACAGGAAGCATGTAATACAACTGAAATAACCGGTTTCGTTTTCAGACTCAGTGAAAGCAGTTTCTCATTCTTCCCTCCATATATTTCTCCATATTAGTGACAATAAGAGACTGTAGTCACTAGCTCCAAAACGAGACTGCTCCTCTGTGCAAATGTTCAGTCAAAGAACATTATTTTCTATTCCCTCTTCATTGCTGAAGGAAGGCTGAACTTCAAATCTCTATTTTATATCTCAAAACTCTGTGATGCTTGACGCTGTTTACTCTCATTAGCTCTGTTGCTCAATACATTATTTAGAGCGATTGTGCTGCTCATGTCAATATATACTTAGTGATCTTTCTTGTTAGCCATGCAGCATAAAAGATTAACATATTGCATGCACATTCATTTATATTAAAATAGCTGCAAAAAGTAGCAGTTCTCTTGTGGCAGTCTTATACTGCAACACCTTCTTGCTGCAGGTTTGGTACAATGTTGAAATCTAGTTTGTGAACTGAACATCATCTGCGCCATCTTGTCCATTTCCTCAGACTCACGCACAAATATGCACGGCAGCCATTTTAGGCACCATGGTCTCCCTGCTCACGATCGATCGCCAGCACGTTCCCCTGGCGCTGCAAGCACCCCCCCCCCGCGCACTCTGGCTTCCCCCGCTCCCTCATGCACGGGTCATAAGACCTCTCCTTCTGCGCGACTCTGCCCCTGGGAATCACACCCCGCGCCTGACCAACACCTCCCTTCCTTTCATGAATACCTCTCCGTTGATGACCCCTTCCTCTGGCCTGATTGTCTGCACGGATCCCAGGCCATCACTTAGCCTGAGGATACAGTTTATTGCCCCTTACTGTATGGAATCGCCCCTCTTCAAAGGAGCTACGATTGATCATGGCTCCCCCCCCCTGAGATCCGATCAGGCGCACACATTCTAAGAATCGGCGGAATGTCCAGCTGTGTGATAGCCATCTCCTATTGTATGTGGGGTGGGGATCTCTACTGTAGATATGTGTGGGAATGGGCCTGAAGCGGGGATTCCGGGGATGTCTTTTCATACTTCAAAGTGTCTTTATTGCAATAAAGAATGTTCACATGTCATAAACCAGTGTATAAGAGGCCAGGCCTCAGAGAGGCTAAGGAGAGCACCTCGAGAAGATACCCTGTTGTCTGATTTGACGTGTTCTGCTCCGTCGGAATAAACTCCTGTTTCCTGCCTTCCAGTCTCCAGCGCCTGCCTCTTTATTTGGTAACCGTGAGTTGGGTGAGAGGCGGCTAGTGCCGGGCAAACCTTGGAAAGGGGTAATCGACCTGATCTGCCTGACCCTTTTTCTACAATTGGCGTCCCAAGCGTGGGGCCCATCAGCGACACGTGGATCCAGTGGGAGAGGTCCCGACGACAGAGTGAACGACTGCAACGATCGGAAGTGCACCTGCCCGATAGACCCTCGTCTGGCAGCCGGTCATCCGAACTTCACTGGTTCCGAGCAGACCTCTCTCGAGTGATCTACGGTCCTGACTGGGAACCATCAGGAGTGCCGCAGTAACGACAGAGAGTAGAGGACGATTGGGCGCTGGAAGCGGAAGACGAGAAACTGTCCATGCGGTCCGGGTAAGGTCGTGTAACACGACGAATTGCGAATTGATTGTTTGATTGTCATTGGAAAATACTAGTATTACGCATTTGATTGTTTGGTTCTGAGAGATTCTCGGTCTACAAACGGGGAAGGATAGGAGTATTCTCCCTTTGCAGATAGTGAAGGGTGGGTAGCGCAGGCTTTTGCCCCCGTTGTAACCCGTCGCGCCTACTTCCCTCTCCATTGATTGATTGTTTGTTTGAGCATTTACTGTTCGAAATTGGTTCTCTGAAAGGATCTTCTCTGCCTACAAACAGGGAGGAACAGGAATTTCCCTCTCTCTTTGCAGATAGTGAAGGGTAGGTAGCGCAGGCTTTTGCCCCCATTGTAACCCGTCGCGCCAATTTTATTCCTCATTTGATTGATTGATTGTTTGTCCGAACATTGACTGTTTGGAATTGGTTCTCTCTTTGGGTATTCCCTATTTGCGAATACTGTAGAATAGAAATATTCTATCTAGTCTTCGCAAAGTAGTGAAGGATAGGTAGTGCAGACTTTTGTCCCCATTGTAACCCGTCATGCCTATCTTCTCCCCATTGTTCAGTAGTTGGTTCAGCCCGGGCCGCTTATTAGAGGTGGATCATCCGGCTCCTCTGGAGGGCACCCCTAATAAGGACATGTTTTTGAAGTATGGACTAATCGCCGTAGCTTATAGTAAGTTGTGGCATAAATATACCAAAAAGGATCGGGAAAGTCAGTGGCCACTGATAGGATCCTTCGATGACGCAAAAAAAAGCGTGCTGGAAACAGCCCTTTGTAACAATAAAACAACGCCCACTATGCTTGATAGTTTCGGCATGTGGCGCAAGGAGACGGAACAACGAAAGAAAAGAAACGAAGTCAGACTAGAGAAAGAATTGCGAAAAGCAGCTCATTTTGCCGCGAGCAAGTTGAAAGAAGAGATAAAAGAAAGAGAGGGAGCTAGACTGAAGCAAGAATCCGAGACATCGAGCCAATGTCCCGTTAGAACACCCTCTACGCTTTACCCTGAGCTACCTTCGAAGCAGCGAGCGAACGATGATCTACTGCTAGGTCCCCCGATCATCTACATGCCCCCTCCATACGCCCCTTCCCAACCCTTAGTGCAACGCGCGCAGCCCCCTAGCACAGATGAGAGCAGTGCCAGAGCCTCGGTCCTCACGGCCTCCGCGCCGGCCGAGCCCCTTGTACTCAGCGCAGTGCAAGCAGCAACATTAGATGAGCCCGAAACTGAGAAGAAAGACTCTGCTAGACTCAATCGATTGAGTAAGAATGAACGAGCAGGGATTGATAAGATTGTAAAGACGCTAGTAGAACGGAAAGAAAACGAAGATTACGTGACAGATATATGCAATACATATGCTGATAACCACAAACGACACTTTGTTGCACGTTTCTGTTACCACACCCTTAACGCCTATGAAGACCGGTATCGGAACAAAGGTCCTGAAAGCCTAACGACTCTGTATAGAAAAGTCGACATTGGAGACGAGGGCGAGGGTGATGTGACGGACCTCTTCACGCGCACGCTTGAAGTCTTCCGCCACCTCTCTGAACAAAAATTAGAAGCCGACACCACGACCCCTGTAGCGACTGAACCTCAAACCGAGAGAACAGACACCATGATGCCAATAAGAGAAGCGGCACCTTATTGGGTCCCCTCACGAGGGCAGGGAACACACGACGATATTAACCACCAAGATGCGAGAGGGAGGGTAGTGTACAACTGGGTCTACCAACCCTGGGATCGGCAAGACATCCTGACTTTCCCGAAAGTCCTTGCCCGATCTACGAAAGAACCCCACTGCCTTCTACACAGAATTAGGTACCGCCTTGGGTTCGACGATTATGACCCTAGCGGACATCGACTTGTTTTTCGGGCTATGTCTGCCAGCTGATGTGTGGAAGCAAATCCGGAAAGTCGACCACCTTGAGCTGTTCGGACATACCTGGTCACAACTCGATGGCATAGACAAACAGCGAGAGCCCGGACAGAAACCTTTGAAATCGATTCTAGACCTGCCTGACAAAATAGTACTAAAACTGAAAACCATAGTACCAGAAAAGAAGGTGGACTGGTCGATAGTAACGGCCTGCTGCCAGAAACCACAGGAAGACGCCTCAGAATATTTCTCCCGGTTCGAAACGGTGTTCTCCGATTACAGTGGCCAGGACATGACCTCTGCGACCGGACATCACTTGTTCGTCCATAACTTTGTAAAAGGCCTGACACCAGAAGTCTCGCAAAAACTGCAGACTAGTGAAAGTAGTTGGGCTGCCTCCAAACCCGCGGCTATCCTTCAGATGGCTCAATACTATGAGCGACAAAAGAACGAGAACGATCAAGCGACTGAGAAAAAGAAAAAGGACTTGAAAGAGAGGGTGATGATCGCTCAGTTGCAAGGGGTGACTATAGGAAGGGAACAGTATAGAGGAAACTACCAGTCAAATGCTCCTAGAAATCCACCCCCTAGAGACCGCACACCCGCGCCCGGCGCTCCACGAACAGACCTCGATGAGAACCAGTGTGCGTTTTGCAAAGGATTTGGCCATTGGAAGTCTCAATGTCCGGTTCTTCTGGAAATGATTAAAAATAAAGAGACGAGGGACATGACGAATGGCCCCAGGACTAGAGGGCAGGGACGAGGGTACACAAACGACACCAACAACGACAGACCAGGTAGATCGAACACATTTGACCGTCCCCGACAGAACCAGTATCAACTATCTGACTGTGAGAACGCCCCTGACTTTGCATAGGACTGCCCGGGGCAAGGGAGGGATCCAGTCGAGCTCTATGTTGACCAGCAAGGTCCTTATGTCACCGCTAAGGTCCTAGGTACGAAGTCTCCATTTCTGGTAGACACTGGCGCGACACGTAGTGCGTTATCTAAGCGACTGATCCCAAGGGCACCCTTGTCTGGCTCACACATAACATCAATAGGCTTTGATGGAACGCCCTCCACTAACCCCTTATCCGCACCGGTTTCCTTCGACTTGGACAGTAACCCCACTGACACGACGTTTTTGCTCTCCTCCAACACCCCCGACGCCATTATGGGACTTGACTTGTTGAAACATTTTCGAGCCACTATTAGGTGTTCACAAGACGGAGTTCGAGTCATTCTGTACGATAACCCGACTCTGCTCAGACCTCATCCCGCACGACACATGTTCTCCATCTCTGACGCTGACGCATCCTTACTTGACTCTCTACCTCTGTATCTGTGGGCTAAAACTGACGCTGACGTAGGACGAATGATGATCGACCCCGTGCACATAACTGTTCGCCAAGATGCCATACTCCCAAAACTCCCACAGTATCGGATATCGCCCGAGGGTGAGAAGGCATTGGTAATGATAATCCAGTCCCTGGTAGAGGCAGGAGTGGTAGAGGAAGTAGTCAGCAATATTTGCAACAGCCCTATCCTACCCATTGTGAAGAAGCAGGGCGAGGGAGATGAGAAAGCGTACCGCTTCATCATCGACCTTCGAGAGGTCAACAAGGTAGTTATACCTCAGTACCCCGTAGTCTCAGATATCACCACCATTCTGACCCTGATTCCTTCCACAGCCACCACCTTCACTGTAATAGACCTCAAGAACGCTTTCTTCTCCATCCCCATCCACCCAGACAGCCGCTACCTTTTTGGCTTCACGTTAAAATCCCGCTCATATAGATTTTGTAGAGCTCCCCAAGGTTACACAGAAAGTCCCAGCATCTATAGCCAGGACCTCAAGCGACAACTGGACGCCGTCCAGCTACCGGATGGAGTGGTGTTGATACAGTACGTCGATGACATCCTTTTGGCGGCCGACACCACTCCACTTGCAGTCACAGCCACCATCCAACTCTTGCACTTCCTTGCGGAAAATGGCCACAAGGTCTCCAAGAAGAAGTTGCAATTCTGCCAACCCCAGGTCACCTACCTAGGCCACCTCTTGTCCAAAGACGGGAGAAAGCTTACACCCGATCGAATTCAGGCCATTCTAGAAACCCCTTTCTCAAAGACCCAGAAACAAGTCCGCTCCCTGGTAGGACTCACCTCCTTCTGCCGGCAGTGGTTGCCAAATTTCAGTCTCATTGTAAAACCTCTACTTTCCCTGTTGGCTAAAGATGTCCCCTTCCCGCTCCCTTGGACCCCCGAATGCCAGGCGTCCTTTAAAGAGTTGCGAGATGCCCTTTGTTCAGCACCTGTCCTAGGAACACCAGATTACTCCAAGCCCTTCTCCTTCTTCACTCACGAAAGGGAGGGATGCGCGTTGTCTGTCCTAACTCAGTCTATCGGCCCTAAGCAACGCCCTTGTGCCTACTTCTCTGCCACTCTTGACCCCGTAGCCAGAGCTTTGCCTGCCTGCCTTCGAGCAGTAGCTGCCGCTGCTGTCTCTATCCGTCAGAGCGAGGGAATCGTACTCTCGAACTCCCTCACTGTGTTAGTACCCCATGCGGTCGACACCCTTTTGAACCAGACCAAGACTCAACACCTGACTAGTGCACGACTGACTGGGTACGAATTGACACTACTTGCACCCCACATCCCTCTGAAAAGATGTACGACTTTGAATCCCGCCACACTGTTGCCCTTGCCTGAAAACGACCCCGATGTGCCCCCTATACACGACTGTGTGACCCGCACGGACGAACAGACTAGGAGTAGAGTTGACCTCCGAGACACTGCTTTCACAGACCCTGACGGAGAGCTATGGGTAGACGGCTCTTGCATCAAACTCTCCGACGGCACCACCTCAGCTGCCTATGCAGTAACGACAGCCCGAACAGTAATTGAGACAGCCCGCATCACACAACGATCCGCACAGGCAGCAGAACTGATTGCCCTCACACGAGCATGTATTATAGCGACAGGGACCACGGCAAACATTTACACGGACAGTCAGTACGCCTTCGGAGTGGTTCACCATTTTGGACTCTTGTGGAGAGAAAGGGGATTCCTGACGTCCCACGGCACGCCCATTCTCCACGGAGATCTAGTCTCCGCCCTGATTGAAGCAGTCCTACTCCCCAAACGATTAGCAGTAATCAAATGGCAGGCACACAAGAAGGTGACAGACTTAGTCGGGCAGGGAAACGCACTGGCCGACATCACTGCCCGCACCACAGCTGAGAATAGGACGACGACACGCATGTATGTGACCAGGTCACAAGCAGAAAAATGGACTGACGCTAGGGAAACGATTAGGGACATCCAGTCGGCCAGTCCACCTCACAAACTGACTGAGTGGGCACGGGTGGGTTTAAAAGACGATGAAGGCTGCTGGCGGACAAAAGACACAAACAAATGGTTGCTGCCTGACTCGTACCTGATTCCCATACTGACTATGGCAAACTCCCCCGCACACATAGGATCTGCCCTCATGATCGAACTCATCTCCAAGGTCTGGCACAACGACAAAATCCCCGACTCAGCCAGACGCCTGGTCCAGCAATGCCTTATCTGCCTGCAACACAACCCTGGGAAAGGAACTGTGGTACCCCGGGGAGGGTTTGGGGTCCCCGACCATCCCTTTGAAGTCCTCCAGATGGACTACATCCAACTAGAAAGATGCCAAAGCCTGAAGTATGTATTAGTCATTGTGTGTGCCTTCAGCAAATGGGTAGAAGCCTATCCAACCCGTGATAACACCGCCATGACCACTGCCAAAGTACTACTGAAAGAGTTTTTCCCTCGCTACGGTCTTTGTCGAATTCTATGGAGCGACAACGGCCCCCACTTCATAGCTGAAGTTATCCAACTAGTCTTGAAAGGGTTGGGTGTAAAACAGAGGTTTCATGCAGTCTTTCACCCCCAATCTGCTGGCTTAGTTGAGCGACACAACGCCACACTGAAACTAAAGCTGTCGAAGATAGTGGCCACCACAGGACTTAAATGGCCAGATGCCCTCCCACTGGCATTGCTATCGATGCGCTCCACTCCCACTAAGCACCATTTGACCCCCTACGAGGTTGTATTTGAGCGACCGATGAACCTCTGGACTGCCCCTAAACCGACCTCCATTCACGACGTCCCGGACGTCCTACTGTCTGATTACTTGTGCAAATTGACTAAAACGTTGTCTGTCATTCATCAGCAGGTGCAGCAGGCCATCCCCGATGCTTCCAGGGGTCCGGGTCACGATATCCAACCGGGGGATTATGTGCTGATCCGAAATTTCCAACGGGCGAAGAGTCTGGAACCCCGGTGGACGGGCCCCTGGCAAGTACTGATCACCACCCGGACGGCTCTTCGAGTGGAGGGGAAACGGCACTGGCTGCATGCACACCACTGTAAGAAGGTCTCCTCGACCCTGGCCACGACAGAAAACGTCAGCACCCAAGAAGAGCTCCTGAACAAAGACCGGCCATCACTGAACTGTTATCCTGATACCGAGGCACTCGAACTTGCAAAATTCTCTGATCCCACTGTGCCATCCAGGGAAGGGTATTTCCTGCGTCGAAAGGAGGGAGCTTTGGCTAAGTAGACCACGGACTAAGTTGAATCTCAGAACGGTATCCTAAACACAACCAAGGGTTACCCGGCGAGAAGCTAAACGAAGTCTGCGGTTCTGCCCACTACCGAGCACCTCGAAGATGATGGAAGCGCCAGATAAGAAGATGATGGAAGCAACCGGAAATACCCACTACCGGAACCCAAAGACTGACAGTATGCACAAATCGAAGACAATTGCCCTTTTCATTGTCCTCCTCTTTTGCCTCCTCCTCATGACTTCCTTCTGGATCGTGGAAGAGAGCGCACCCGCTCATCAGATATTGCTGACCACTGCACAGCCAACCACTATGAAAGAGCATCACCTGATCTCCCTTTCGCCTCAGCTCCGAGAAAGGCGTAAGGAGTTCTGGAACAATTCCTTCGTGCAACTGTTGCACCAACACAACCTTGCCGCCAACGCCACAAACTGCTGGATCTGCGGGTTGCTCCCGCATGCCACCGGACACTCCATCCCTTTCATCCCTTCCCCTTTCTCAGTTCACGGCTGAACAAAACCGGAAGGACATCTGCTCCCTTTTGTCCTTTGACCTCTGGTTCCTCCTTCCATATGGACATCCCTGCCAAGGAACGAGTTGAAATGCAGGTGTTCCATAATCCAGCCAGACCCACCTTCTCCTACTTACGGAAACGAACTGCTGCCACTCTGACTGTGGCTCTGTCTGTTATCAATGTCACGGGCCTCGTGTGCCTCGAAGGCCTGGGAACACAGCTGGTGGGTCACAGTTCCTGCCACATCACCAGAACATTGGACTCAATTGACCCCCCCCCTCCTTTGTTGCTTCTCCGAATATGTACTTTGTTTGTGGCACCAAAGCTTACACTTGGCTTCCAAAAGGTTGGGGGGGTACTTGCTACATCGCCTTCATTCTCCCTCCAACATACGTGGCCCCAGCAAACCATCACCGGCAGAAGCGCGCAAGAGACATTGAACAAGCCGACTCCACCGGATCACAGTTCCTGGATGCAGTAAAGGGACTTGTTCCTCTGTGGGGCCCAATGGCAAACAGCCGCGCCATCCGACACCTGACCCAGGCAGTAGAAACGACCATGAACATCACGGCTGGCATCCTCACTAACAATACGGCCGAGCTTCAGGCAGTCCGCCTGGTGGCTCTTGAGAACCGCCTTGTCCTAGATGTGGTTCTAGCTGACCGTGGAGGAGCATGCCGCATCATCGGATCCAGCTGTTGTACCTACGTGCCAGATAACTCGCCCTCAGTCTACAAAGCAATCGAGCACCTCCACAGACTTTCCTCAGAGGTTCACCAGGAGCAGGAAGGATGGTCGCTTGGGAGCTGGTTTTGGGGTACTTTGAAGGACTGGGGATGGAGGTTGTTTACATTTATATTGATACCGGTCGTGGTACTGTGTGGGTGTTGCCTAGGTATTCAATGCTTGCCACCTTTGTGTTCACTTATTGCTAACTGCATGTGCCCTAAGACTTTGGACTTCGGAACTGAGCACATGAGTCCCCTCTATCAGGTAGAAATACGTGGCCTTATGGGGATAGATCCGAATTGACACGTTGGCGAGACATGTTAAAAGGGAGGACTGTTGAAATCTAGTTTGTGAACTGAACATCATCTGCGCCATCTTGTCCATTTCCTCAGACTCACGCACAAATATGCACGGCAGCCATTTTAGGCACCATGGTCTCCCTGCTCACGATCGATCGCCAGCACGTTCCCCTGGCGCTGCAAGCACCCCCCCCGCGCACTCTGGCTACCCCCGCTCCCTCATGCACGGGTCATAAGACCTCTCCTTCTGTGCGACTCTGCCCCTGGGAATCACACCCCGCGCCTGACCAACACCTCCCTTCCTTTCATGAATACTTCTCCTTTGAAGACCCCTTCCTCTGAGCCCGATTGTCTGCACGGATCCCAGGCCATCACTTAGCCTGAGGATACAGTTTATTGCCCCTTACTGTATGGAATCGCCCCTCTTCAAAGGAGCTACGATTGATCATGCCCCCCCCCCCTTGAGATCCGATCAGGCGCACACATTCTAAGAATCAGCGGAATGTCCAGCTGTGTGATAGCCATCTCCTATTGTATGTGGGGTGGGGATCTCTACTGTAGATATGTGTGGGAATGGGCCTGAAGCGGGGATTCCTGGGATGTCTTTTCATACTTCAAAGTGTCTTTATTGCAATAAAGAATGTTCACATGTCATAAACCAGTGTATAAGAGGCCAGGCCTCAGAGAGGCTAAGGAGAGCACCTCGAGAAGATACCCTGTTGTCTGATTTGACGTGTTCTGCTCCGTCGGAGTAAACTCCTGTTTCCTGCCTTCCAGTCTCCAGCGCCTGCCTCTTTATTTGGTAACCGTGAGTTGGGTGAGAGGCGGCTAGCGCCGGGCAAACCTTGGAAAGGGGTAATCGACCTGATCTGCCTGACCCTTTTTCTACAATAAGAGGCCTCACAAATTAAATGAGTATCAGTACCTTATCTGGAACTGGTACTACCCTATTTCTTACACTAGCTAACGCTTCTTTACTACCCTGGACGAGACATCTCAGCGCTGATATAAGTTCAGCTCAGACTGCAGGAAACTGGGCATTGGAGAGGCTGTTAAATCACCCCAGATTGGGCCACATGTTTTATTTCTGGGAAGAGGAGTGCAGCAGAGGGATGAGACATACAGGAAACTAAAAGAGACACCAAGACTTTCAGTCTGAGAAAACTAGGGCAAGCAGCAGGTGGATGAAGGAATACACTGGGTACAACAAAGTGTGAAAGAATCAAAGGGGGAAGAGAAAAGGCAGCAACAAGAGGTGTGGAAACCAAAAGGATGAGGGAATCAATAGCATGCTTTTAGCAGGCTTTTTCATAATTGAAAGTTTCACAAAGCATCATTAACTGACCATAAAACAGATACAGCAGATGTTGCAACAATGCAATCTTCCTTTAATGCACAGAACCGGCACACATATAGCTGCTCTTTGGCTCTTTTTTTAGCGGTTAATAGTGCATTCTTGGGCTTGTAGTTTGTCTTTTTTACATTCCTTCATCACAAATAATTTTAGGGAGAAAACTGGAAGTACTCCTGACGTCGGGCTTACATCCAACCACCGGCAAAAAAATGGTGGGGAGCCACGGCCAACTGCCAATTAGGTCAAGGGAGCCACAGGTCAAAAAAGTTTGGGAACCACTGGTCTATAGGGAAGCCCCCAATACACATGTAGAAGGTGCACTCCCTACCTATCTCCTGGATCTATTGCTGTTGATCCTCTCATCCGAAGATCGCGAACAGTTGAATGTGCTCCATGTAAAACAAAACCAGCTGAATGTGGTGCGGGCACTTAAGTCAGCTAAGTTGCCGGGAGGTTATGGGCTCCTGGCAGAATTCTACAAACTCTTTCCTGACATCCTGACTGGTAAGTTATCATCGGTATACATGAGGGCCCTGAAGAAAGGTGTTCTCCTGGATTCTATGAGAGAGGCCTTAATTGTAATATTGCCAAAACCTGGTAAAGACCCACTTGAGGTGTCTTCTAGTAGATCACTCTCCATGTTGAATGTGGATCAGAAGGTCCTTAGTCATGCGTTTGCGGCTACATTACTCCCACACCTGCCACACCTGATCCATGTGGATCAATCAGGATTCATCCAGCGTCGAAATACATTGAGTAATTTGTGCTGCCTGACCTATGTGCTGCATGCCCTGGAGCTGTCTGCTGATTCTTATGCACTTGCCTTTCTTGATATTGAACAGGCTTTCGACTCGGTGAGATGGGAACACGTCTGAAGGTGCTGTAGAATATAGGACTGGGTTGCACTTATATCATATGGATACAGCTGCTGTATAGCTCCCCCACGGTAAGGGTTAGGACAGGCCAGGATTTTTCTGAGATTCTAACCTAGCAAAGGTGTTCCCGCCATGGTTGTCCCGTCTCCGTTTATCTTTGCCATTGCAATAAGCCCCTAGCCTGTAGACTCGGCCAGGCTTGGTTTGGGTATTTGGGTCTACAAATCTGAACATATAGTGTCTCTCTATGCTGATGATGCCATGGTATACCTACAACATCCTGATAGACCTGCCCGATGTTGCTCAACACCTCGAGAGAGCTCTAGGAGTACTTTTGACTGCGGACTAATAGTGCTAACTCAATGCTCTTCCCTTTGGGTCTTTTGCAGATGGCCCGGCTTCCCTAGTGTGACTGCCCTCGAGGGTGGACCATGTTAAATATCTGGGCATTCACATTGTGCATGGGGAACAGCATTTCTTTGACCTGAATATAGGTCTGGTGCTCCGCGGTCTCCAACCCTCAATCTCGTTTTGTAACACTCTGAAGCTGCCCAATAGGGACAATTGTGCTGATCAGATGGTGGCCTTACCTGAGTGTTTATCTGTCTTCCATAGAGCCATGTCCGAGATTCCTGAGTGGTGCAGAGTGGCCCTCAATATACTCCGCAGGAAATAGGACCAAGGAGGGATCGAGATTCCAGATTTAGAACTTTATTACTGGTGGCCCGATACAGCACACAGTGCATTAGGAGGTGAGCCGGACTGGGAGAAATCCCTTTTGGAGGGCCCGCACGAGGGGCATCAGCTCGGAGTGCTCTTACTGCGCAGCCAAGATATCCCAGACTCTTTTCCTCACCGGATTCGACTCACGGGTAGGCTTTGGGAGAGAACTGTCAAATTAATATTCTGGTCCACGCCATACGCTCCAGACCTAGATATTTGGATTATGTGCCCTTTGTCCAAATAGCTAACATCATTGCAGTTGATAAATGGCAGTCAGGAGGCTACATAATGTTGTCTCACCTTTATGTGGAAGGTCATATCATCACTATGCAGGAGGTGGCAGAATCCTTTGGTATAGGAAAGGGGCAAGTCTTGCAATATGCTAAACTAGCAGCCCAGTGCGCAAATTATATCCCTCCTTTCCCAAAGCTCCTGACTCTTCACACACACTGGTGATGTTGCTATCTATGGCGGGGGTCGCCGACTCATCACACATTCATACAGGGTGCTACGCACTGACCAAAAGTTAGAGCTGCTTTGTATGGAGGAGGCCAGGCAGGCAGTCAGTGAAGACCCATGAACCCTTAAGGACTGGTCAAAAATTAATGCAGGTGTCCATAGGGTCTCAATCTGTGCCAGGTTCAAGCAAATCCAGTATAATATCATACATGTGGTATATCTGTCCCCTAAGAGATTACACTCCATCTACAGGGATAGAAGGCACTGTTGTCCTAGCAGGGCTACAATGGCAGTGGAATTTTTCCACATGATATGTCAATGCACACGTCTTACATCCTTTTGGACTGAAGTTCTGTCCTGTATTAAGAATGTTACTGGCTAGGACATCCCTAAACTGATGTTTAGCTGCCTGCTAGGGCACCTCCCTGATAACCCTAAAATAATCTGAGCATGAGGTATGCGTAGCTGAGGCCTTTTTTTGGGAAATAGGAGAATAGCGTTTCATTTGATTATGCCTTGGCCCCCAAAAGTAAAGGCTTGGAAATGGGACTTTATTGAATGGGTCAGGGCTGAAGGGGCACACATGAAGAAAAAAAACTGCAGTCAAGAAGGCTGCTGTAACCCTGATGGCTTAAGGCATTATGACACAAATATTACTGGAACCCTCAGGCGAGACTGATATATGAGAGGTTATTGAGGCGGATGGGGAGGGGTGAGTGAATCATGAACCCCAGGACCCTGTTCCTAGATCAGCCATGGAGTCTCAGCGTACCCGCTGAGAGAGTCCACTGCGCCAAGGGAGCCACTCACAGTTGAGGTATGGTATGGCACCCCTTGCCAAAGCACTCCCTTTTTGGGGAAGGAATCAGTATGTAGGCCTTGGAGTATCATAGACCGCTCTGAGAGAGTCCACTGCGTAAAGGGAGCCTCCCGCAACAGAGATAGGAAAGTAATACCACTTCCCCTGGGATCACAGCTTACTGGACTTTGGACGTTGCTTTGATTCGTCTACCAGTTTGTGTCCTCGTCGCCATTCCCCTCCTCTTTCCATTCGATGTCCTTCATCCTCCCCTCCTCTTTCCCGCCTTCATTACCTGTCTACTTCCCCAGCTCCTTCCCCCCTCCCCTGAATCTTTCACCTTGCCTGCTTTTCCCCTTACGTATTTGTGCTTATTTATGTTGCCATGCTCTAATAACTGTGTAACCTTTGTAACAATGTAACCTGTAACTATGATCTAATAATCATGTAAAGCGCTATATAAAACCTTTAAAATACAAAAAAAAAGTTTATCACATTTGATTGGCTTTGTAGTACCATACTGTGACCTGTATTGAGCATGTATCCTAGTGCAACATTTCTAAATATGATCGAAAGCTAGCTGGGGTGGGTGAGGGAGGAATGTGGGGTGTTTTGTATTGAGTATTATTTGATTCAATGTGTGCATGGGGGTCCGTTATCAGTGGTGAGAACGTCATTCAAGCACAGCGCGGGGAACGCAGCATTGTCAGTAGTGCTTGCTTGTTTGGCTATATTTCCTAATTAGCAAAACAAAAAGTTGATGGACGGAATGCTGAACATTGTAAAACATTCACCCCAGTCACAGATCTGGGTTAAAACCATCATTTATTTGCTCACCATGCCACCCCAGTTTAGACCCAGCCAAATGCACATCAGTCTTGAGCCTGCTTCCATGGGAGCAGTCCAGTCTAAACTGCCAGGCCAGGTCCTCCATGAACCAGAAAACAAGCATCCTGGACTGGTTTCGGTGTATCACCCCTTATCAGCCAGGCAAACTTGAATCCAGTGGCATAGCGAGCATGGGACCCAAATCTGGGCATACCCTTCCCACTTAGGGCAACATTAGCAAAACAAAAAGATGATGGATGAAATGTTGAACATTGTCAAACATTCACCCCAAGTCACAGATCTGTGTTGAATCCATAATTTTTTTGCTCACCATGCCATCCCAGTTTGGACCCAGCCATGTAAATCAGCCATGAACCTGCTCCCCATGAGAACAGTCCATCTCGAACTTTCAAGCTGGGTTGTCCCTGGACAGTTTACAGAGTCTCCAATCACTCCCAGTCTATCTTTACACTGGGTAAAATCTGAGTGGCTGCATGTTACCATTTATATTGCCACCAGCATCTGCTACTGTTGAACTTTCACAACCATAGGTGCACACTGTAGCTTCAATAGTTTAACCTTTGAGTCTAAGGCTAAGGCGCAGCACCTACTGGTGAGTGTACTTAAAAATGCTCAAGGAGTGAGGGGTAGGACATGGCTCAGCCCCTGCTATCTCCTGCAATATCTCCTCAGTGTCATGGTAGTATGTAATTGTGTGTTTTTTTGATGGAGGAGGAACTCTGTTGACACAGTAAATCCAAGACTCCACCCAAACAGTGAACTTGGGTCTCATGGTGATCTGTGATGAGGTGAAAGCAACAGATGTGGACGCAATCCGGACAGCTAAGCCTTTACATGAGTGTTTTCTTCTGATGATGAAACCACCATTCATGTTAGCGAATCTTTCAAGCCCCAAGCCATCAAAGCCAATCCTTTGGTAGTTTGTCATTTAATGTCACCTCACTCATCTCTGGTTGCGTTCCGTGGATCAATCAGAAGGAGAATCCAAGAGCTCTCATGCAATTAGAGTTACGGTGACCAAGCTGCCTTGCACCTGAGCATCAGTGGCGGCCGGTAATTTTAGGAGGAAGGGGGGCAGACGGGACACACACGCACACATACACACTCACAGCCATGCATTCACACACATGTACACAGACACATCCATTCACAACACTCATTACCAAATATTCATACATGCATGCACACACGCACCAAATATATATTTTTTTAAATCACACTTACCTGCAGCTCTGCCTTGGAGTTCCCAGGAGGATAGGGACTGCTGCCTTGTCTTCCCTCATTGGCTGACCTAAGATCAGCCAATGAGGGAAGGCAGCAGTACCAACATCATCACCACAGAGTGGGATTGGGCCGGTGAGACTGATGACCCCACCCCACCCTGTGATGAAGTGTCTCTGACTGACCCTCGACCCTCCGCTATATGCACGCTCTACTCTACAACACTCTTCACCTCTCCACTGTACACAACTTTACTCTTAGTCACATCGACCTACACCACTCTACTCTATGCCACTCTACTCTAAGCCACTCCACTCTACACCACTGCCCTCTGTGTTCTATGCCACTCTACATCACTCTGCTCAGTGCCACTCTACTCTAAGCCACCCTACTCTATGCCACTCTGCTGTGCACCACTTTATGCTACTCTATGCCACCCTAATCTATGCTACTCTACTTTATGCCACTCTACTCCACTCCAGTCTATGCCACTCTGCTCTACGCCACTCTGCTCTACTCTATGCCACCCTAATCTATGCTACTCTACTTTATGCCACTCTACTCCACTCCAGTCTATGCCACTCTGCTCTACGCCACTCTGCTCTACTCTATGCCACTCTACGCCACTCAAATTTATATCACTGTGCTGTACGCCACACTACTGTATACCAATCTAATGTACGCCACTCAACTCTGCTCTACACCACTCTACCCGACTCCACTCTACGCCACTCCACGCTATTCTACACCACTCATCTTCTCCACTCTCCTCTACGCCACTCTCCATTATGCCACAATATTCTTTGTCACCCGCTAACTTTTAGCCATGCTGAACAGTAGCTACGCTGTTGAAAAGCAAGGCTGAAAGACATTGGCAAAGCCAATAACTCCCACATAGGCAAGACCTATTGATTTTGACAATGCTTCTTTTTAAAATGTCACCCACCTTTCTGTGATAGGAAGTATGCAGAAGTGCTCTTGACTTTAGGGGTCTCAGGAGATCTCGCATGCCTGAAAAACTGCTGGTGCTTGGTAGAAGTCACTCACAAGCCAGACATCAGTGACTATGTGGCTGGTTTCTTCAGTGCTGCCAGGCTTTCTCAGGCCACAACCTTGACTGAGTCGGAGTCAGTCCTATCCGGGCTATCGGTAAAAGCCAGCATTGGCCTGTTAACAATTGTATCTCTGTGCTTAAGCAATAGATATTATTTCTACCAACTTCTACGGTGTTGAATGTATCAACCTCACGAGGGTAAGAGACAAAATCGGCCCTGCAATTTGCAACTTAAACACAAATCTCTGTAGCAGACCCCTCACCCTCTGAGTTATCCCCTTGAAATGGAAGCACTGCTTCACGTGTTTATTTTGACATTTTACAGTGCAACGCACAAATTACACTTTCCCTCTGATTTTGGGGGGAGGGGTGCATTAGAATGGCTAAATCATACGTATGACTTTAGTAGAGTACGTGTGCTCGTTGGAGGAGGAGTGGGTGACACTTTGTTAGAGAGTTTGACTGGTGATGTGATATGGGTCCATATAAACTAATAATAATAAACTACTAATGTTCGTTAGAAAAAAGTAGGCAAAAAAGTAGGCAACCAAAATTTATTCCTAGCCTATACCTTTTATTGTAATCTCTGCGTACAGCCAGCGCTACCACCGTTTTCCCCTCACCCTCCTCTCCCAAACAGGAGGCGCCTTTATTTACTGTATTCAAGTCTGGCAACACATTTTCATGCCCAGGCGAGTCCCTGTTTAATATTCCTAAAATCACCAACCTTGAGGGTAGACCCCAGACCTCGCCAACTGTTCCCGATTAAGGTTTCCGGTGGAAGGTTTGCGTGGTCATTTAGAGATGACGGATTAGACCCCCGTCGCTACAAAGGAGACAGGGCCTCTAATGCAATTAATGCCATCTGGAGCCCAGACCCCCATGGCTCCCATAATCCACCCCGTCACCGGAGCGGGCGGGTGAATGAAGCCCAGAGTGTGCCATGTACAGACGGCAGCCATCTTCCTTCTGCAGGGTGCTCCTAAAACCTCCTCGGTCACTGCAGCGACAGGTGTCGATGGCCAGAGAGTGGCGAAGGCGTCTTCCGTCTTCAGGGCGCTCCCATAATCCCTCATCACAGCAGCGAACAGGTGGGTAGCGCCAGACGGACGCCATCTTCCTGCCAGATAATGGGATTTACTCCTGGAGCTGCCTGAGCCGATTCCAACCAGCCTTATGAGCACAGGAACCAAATTGCGTTTGTTCAGTCAGTGAGGAAGCTATCAATCCATTTCAATTCCAAAGCTCCGCCTCCAAGATGGACGTCCCGCCCAGGACTTCCGCAAAGAAAAGACACCGGAGTATGACCTCATCGAGCTCACTCTGTTGTATCCTAAGTAATAATAACAGTGTATGGGCCCAACATGAAATACACCCTGAAGCTCACTTCCGGGCTGCACCACTGGGAAGCATATCCGTAAATATGTGCCTTAGACACGAGAGAATGCAGGTTTGGGATTTACCTTAAAACCTGCACCCCTTGAATATCATCCCAGGGAATGCAAGCCCGTGACCCCAAGTCCCAAACAGCCCAAAGGACTTTTATCTGAAAACACTGCCCTGGGATTCCTCTTCAAATACACCATTGAAACTCTCTGTGGAAATACACCCATGACCTTCCCTCAAAAGATTCACCAACCCTGAACCCTATCCCATGTAAATACAGGGTATGAATTCCCCTCATAGAAGTCATACCTTGAGCCCTCCCATATCTCATGACCTCACCTTAGGGCACCCACCGCTTTTTCCTCAGGGACTATGCCACATGCTCACCTCAGTACAGAGGTGGCATTTGCCTTTCTGGATACATCTCCAGAATTCGCATGCAGAATATTTCTGAACTGCACCTCAGAGAATACACATCAACCCTTTGGGACTCAGCAGTCTGTACAACTCACACTACCCTCAGGGGCTTCTAGGCACATGTCTAAACTAGGTCCAGCAATTAGGCTCGAACAGAAGGATAGCAGGGGCTCAGACAACCTGATAACATGTTGACAGAAAAAGATCTTTCATACCTGAAGAGGACTCAAAAAGGAGATTTAGTCACCAGATGAGACAGAAATTCCTTGGAGCACCAATGGGAGAGTAGGGTTGTATGCGCTTTACAATGTAGCATGGAGCAAAGTCATGAAAGCACTTATAGTCCACGTCACCTGATTTGAAAGACATCTTTTCTTTGACCTACAGCCAACAAAGATGATTATCTGGAAAGATATGGAATTGAAGCCTCGGCTAAACATTAAAAAGCACGGTAGAGATGGATAAAACCTGCACAATCCCACAGAAAGAAACAGCCTCAGTGGACACCAAGGACCACAGATTAATCTTTTGTGCTTTAACCGTCAGAAAAGGCTGAAACTAGTCCACAGTCTCTGTCAGCATGTGCAGCAAGGAATATCCATCCAGCAGGAGATGATTGTACACAAGCTCAGGCGGTGCAGAGAGGTCCAGCATCACCAGGAAACGGTCTGCCATTCAATGGGTATAACCCCGGAAATACAAGAGGGCAGATGTAGTGCCGTGCCTCGGCTAGAACATGCATTAAGGTGGGTACAGGTACTTCTGAGCTCAATGAATTGTTGTAATAGTTGGTCCACAATCTGCTGTAAGGCTATGTGAGATTTGTCTTCAGAAAAAAAAGTGCCTACTGCTCTAACACGCCATTATTGCATGGAGGATCGACCAGCACTCTAGTTGTCAACACGGACCCCGCTAAGTTGACAAGAACCACAATGAGCGAAAAAACACACCAAAAGCAGAAAGGAACTTTAAAAACGGCATCAAGTAGAAGCGTATGGCTGTGGTGGCTGGCACAGATTGGTATACTATATGAGCAAACACATACATATTAGCATAAAAATCAAGCAATATAGAAATGTATATTTCATATGAACACACAGGCATTGTTTAACATAGACACAGATGTGACAAAGCATGCTGCCCTTCGGCAATAACCAGGTCTTGCCTATGAGACAGCTCAAACTGTCTGGTTGCGAAAGATCTATTGTGAGCTTATATATTCGACATACAGTCAGTCTGCCAATTGCTTACCATTGGTTGACTTTATTGTCAGTGTCATTTGCTTGCTTCTTCTTCAATGACTTCCCTACCTCTTCTTATGTTTGTTCCTCCCCTGGAGAATGACCTCTTTGCTATCCTTATAACTGACTGACTTGTATGTTTCCACTGCTCACTTTTAGGAAATTGCATTTTCCCTTTTGATAAAGCACTCATAAGAGTGCATGTGTTTTTCAGCTCTCTCCCTCGTGTGCTTCTTCTCTGCCAAATACTCTCCCCCATGCTCCAAGGTGCTCCTACTCGCTCACTTTTCACTATCTCTCTTATGCTTCTCCCCCAAACTCCTCACTCCTGCGTTCCATGTTGCTCTCTCCGGAGTGCGATTCTTCCTGTCCCCATGTTACTCTCACCCTTGTGTGCTTTTATACATGCCATACTCCCCCACTCTCTATTGTGTGCTTCTGTCCCTGTCCCCTGTGTTGCACTGTCCCTCGTGTGCTGTTTTTCACCTCTTTTTCTCTTACTCTCTCCCACACCCCTCCTCATCTACCCCATTACAGTACTTTTTTATTTTTTATTTAGCACCTCTTGTGGTGTTCGCTATCTTGAATAGGAAACTAAAAAAAAGAAAATGGTGAATGTGCGTAGCTTCAAAATGAAGCGATGGCATATTTGTGCCTTTTTTCTGCTTTACAACATTTGTAAAAAAAACATTCTTCTTTTTGTCAATGCTGAGCAGCATTGGAAACATGCATTGGCAAAGCTAAAAGGTCCAAAAAGCAAAACCTATTGGCTTTGCCAATGCTTGTTTTGTTTTACCGATGAACACCATCCGTTAAAAAAACGATATATATATATTGACAAAGCTAATAAGTCTTCATTAGAAAAAGCAAGACTTACTGCCTTTACCAGTGCTTGTTTTCTATTGGAACACCTGAACAAATTGTAAGTGCATTTAGCATTGCACTTAGCCTCTCTTTAGGTGTGTGCAGGAGCGCAGACATACAGAATGGTGGCGTGTAAAAGCACAAACGTGTGTGAGTGTGTGCTGTGGAGAGGGTAGGTGTGTGTTGGTGGACGTGCGCCCCTTTCGGAATGTGTGTGAAACAAAAGTGGTTTGTACAAGGTGCACTGAGTAATATGTGACCGCAGCTGTACTGGCACTCACGAATGTTAGGGTTAAGTTAACAGCGGTAACATAACATTTCGGGAACTTTCATATGGGTTCGATCTGTACTTTCGGGGTGGTCCATCAGGTGCGCAGCGTGCACGTTGCCTAGCTACCGGGTCGTGACAGGTCATCACAATCTAAATATCTCGGTGCCTTTGTGCCTTCCATCTCCAGGCCGAACCATCTCTGCCGGTCATGGGGGTGGGGCACGCAGGAAATGGATGGAGTTAGAAGGATGTCCTGCCAGGCCAGGGTACTTATCTCGGTCAGAATCTCCTTGTGGGTCCGGCACCGCGGGGAGGGGAGGTGCAGAGGTAAAACACGCTGGCGTGCC
Organism: Lissotriton helveticus; assembly: GCF_964261635.1. NCBI lineage: Eukaryota > Metazoa > Chordata > Amphibia > Caudata > Salamandridae > Lissotriton > Lissotriton helveticus. The sequence goes on from NC_136061.1 coordinate 1,546,458,327, forward strand.
CGGGCATGTCCGTGCACTTCTGGCAGGAAGGTGAACCGCGGAGATCTGACGGTACATATGTTTGGCCTGCTCTACCCCCACTCCTCCTGGCCAGCAGCACCCCTGATTACTGCAGTGCTAACCCCACAGGCCTTTTTTTATTTATTGATTTATTTTATGCGTTTTTATATAGCGCGGACTCTACCCGAAGGTGTCAGAGCGCTTCGCAATAGGAACAGTAAGGATACAAGAGGAGAAAATTACAAGAGTACAAATTACAAAAGCAAACGTTAAGTTACATGAGGCAAAAGTGACAATTGTGAGCAAACAAAATACAAGAGGTAGCAAACGGTACATTACAGGAGGAAAAAGTGACATGTGTGCAAGTTACAAACGCGTACAAAATACAAGTAGAGGTATAATACTATTACTGCAATCAATGGCAGACACTCAAGCACAAGAACAAACGTTACGTAGGCTTTCAGCTCTCTGCCCTTGCACCCCATTCCTGACATGCATCACTTTTTACTATTTCACTATTGATGTCCGCATAGAGTGCAACTCTGGTGAGCTCCAGTGCAAATGCCACCTTTTCCACCAATCAGCCGCCACCATCCCACACTGCTCTGTAAATTCACCCCATTCAGACATGCAGCTCTCTTTACTACTCCACTACCGAGCCCCGCACAGCTCTTCCAGTGCACTGCTGCACTGTTCCGTAGCGCCCTTTCATATTCCAGTACTGCAACCCAACACTCAGCTTGACTAATGTACCTTAGCATTACCTCCTCGTCCTGTCTCCCCGTCCCATTCCTGACAAGTGAGCAGCTAGTCTGCTCTACAGAAACCCCTAACCTAGCTGAGCTGTTTGCACTTCCCCCTAGGATGACGTAACCATCACGTGACTATAAAGGGGGAAGTGCACTAAATAACATCCTGTTCTTTTTTTTCTGAGATCTACGACCGCGTTGCCTGGCTGTGCTGTTCGGGGGTTGCCGGTGTTTCTGGTGAGTTCCCTGCTGTTTGCTTTTCTTTTGTGCGGCGGCCTGCTCTAGCGGCCGCCTTTGTTCTATGCGCTGTCATTCCCCCGCGCTCTCTCCGTTTTTGGGCTCTCTTCTTGCACGCGGCTCGCGTTAGCGGCCGTATGTGCTTGGTAGATGCTGTTTTGCACGCGGCTCGCGTTACCGGCTGTTCCTGCTCGTTCTGCTCACCGGGCTTGGGTCGGCCTGCCTCAGCGGCCGTCCTGGGTTTTCCCAGGTCCCTCTTGGCCCTGCTTTAGCAGGCAGGGGCTTTTCTGGAGGCGGTGTTGTGGTCTCTCTTGTGTTCTGAGTGCTTTTAGGGGGCGTTTTTGGCAGCTGGTTGGGCCTTTTATGCCGGCCCATTTTTTTCTCCACCCACAGGTGTTTGGGTCCTCAGTTCTATATATGGGGTCCTTCTTGTGTGTTTTTTTGTCCTTGTTTGTGCCTGTTTGGGTGTTTTTTGGATTGTGCTTCTGCGATGGATTCTGAGGCTTCCTCTTCTGTGGCCCCTCTGGATGCCCTGCGCTTCCTTATCAATGAGGCTGTGGCTGCTGCTTTCCTGGCTAGGGAGGCGGCTGGGCCTCCTCCCAAGAGGCCTCGTGTTGTTGTGGATCCTCTGGCTGACCCTGATGAAGACTTGGGTCCTGATGAGGATGAGGGTGTGCGTGGTCGTTTTGTTCAGGGTGCTGAGCTCACTGAACTGTTCGCCCATGTTAGATCCAATTTGGGGTTCTCTCCTCCTGCCGCTGATGTTTTGGAGGATGACTTCTTCACGCAATATGTCCAGCCTGATCCGGACTCTTTGCCCTTGTACGGGGCGATTCGCAAGGTGTTGTCTCATGAATGGAAGGAGGTGGACGAGTCTGCTTTTCCTCGTTTCCTGTCTCGGCGTTACCCTCTGGAGGGTTTTGCTGCTGAGTTCCCTCAGGCTGTGAAGGTTGATAATCTGATGGATGGCCTTTCTTCTCAGGGTTTGGTCGTTTCTGAGGACGCCCTTCCTGCGGACGCTGTGGATAAGCGTATTGAGGGGGCTGTGAAGCGTTCTTATGTGCTTCCAATTTTTCCATCTGTGCGACTGCCTATTCGAACTATATGGTTCAGTCGCTTCTTAAGGATTTTCAGTCCCTGTCAGTTCTGCTGCGAGACGGCGAGGATGCCACGCCTCTTTTGTCTTTGATGGAACAGCAGGTGCGGTTCCTCTCGGATGTTTCCTTTGACAATTTGGGGGGACGGCGGCTGCTTCTGGTGCTTCCATCGCTGCACGGCGTCATATTTGGATGCGTTCCTGGAAGGCGGAGTCTTCCCAGAAGTCGGTCCTCCTTAAGTTGCCCTTTGAGGGTTCCAAGGTTTTTGGTACTCGGTTGGAGGATATGGTCAAGCAATCATCCGAGAATCGCAAACTGGTGACTCCTGTCCGCCCCCCTTCTCGGGGTCGTGGGTTTGGTTACCGTCGCGCCTTTGGGCCTCCTGCTCGTGGTGCTTCTCAGCCCTTTCGTGGCAGGGGTCGTGGCTGGGGGGCCCCTGGAAGTGCCAAGCCCCGGGCCGCTGCCGGTGTTGCCACACCCGCTTCCTCCTCTTCTCAATGACTGTCTGCCTTTGCCGGTTGTGGGTCGCCTCCAGTCATTCCGCGCCCAGTGGTTGTCGGTTCCGGATGCCTGGGCGGTTCAGACTGTTTCGGAAGGTTGCCAGATCGAGTTTTCCTCTCCTCCTCCGGGTTTTTGTTCGGACTCCCCTGCCCCGTCTTCCTCTGCGAAGAGATGCTTTGTTGGCAGGTGTGCAGCTCCTGTTGGCGAAACGGGCTATTGTGGAGGTTCCTCTGCTGGAGAGGAGCCAGGGTTGCTATTCAATTCTCTTTCTGGTCTCCAAGAAAAATACTTCGGATCTTCGTCCTGTTTTGGATCTGAAGCGGGTCAATCGCTTCGTCCTCCATCGTCCTTTCAAGATGGTGACTCTCCAGTCCATCCTACCTCTGGTTCTTCCTGGTGGCTTCCTGGCGTCCCTGGATCTGATGGATGCGTATCGGCACGTTCCTGTCCATCCGGAGGACCAGCGGTTTCTCCGGTTTGCTGTGGGGGCCCTTCACTATCAGTTCCGGGTGCTCCCTTTCGACCTGTCGTCGGCGCCCAGGGTGTTCACCAAGCTCTTGGCCCCTCTGGTGGGTATCCTTCATTCCAGGGGACTGCTGGTGTTTCCATATCTGGATGACTGGTTGATTGTCTCTCCTTCTTTTTCACAGGCTCTGTCGGATGTGGACCAGGTGTGTCTTCTGCTGGGTTCCTTTGGGTTCCTTATCAACCACAGGAAGTCCTCCCTGGTGCCCTCCCAGTCCCTAAAGTTCCTGGGGGCTCTCTTCCGCATGGACATGGACATGGTTTTTCTCTCGCAGGAACGCCAGTTAACTTTGTTTCGTCACCTTTCCTGGCTTCTGTCCCAGTCCCGGGTGTGTCTGCCCGTCTCTGGTTACGGAGTCAGGGGGCGATGGCGTCCACTCTGCATCTCCTTCCTTGGTCCAGGCTTCATCTGTACCCCCTGTTGCATCATGTCCTGTCGCACTGGGATCCTGCTTCCTTGGACTACGAGACACTGATCCCGGTCACTCCGGGGATTCGGGCGGATCTCCAGTGGTGGTTATCCCCTCTCTCTCTTTCCCGGGGGTTCGATCTCCTTCCTCCTCAGTCTGTGGTCGTGTTGTCAACGGATGCCAGTGCTTTGGGGTGGGGTGCCATTCTGGGTGCCTCCAAGGCTCAGGGTCGGTGGTCCAGTTTCGAATCCCTCCAGTCCTCGAACTGGAAAGAGTTGAGGGCGGTTTGGTTGGCTCTTCTTTGGTTCGCTCCTCTCCTTCGGGGTCAGGCGGTCTCTGTGCAGACGGACAATCAGGTGGTTCGTTCTTATGTGAATCACCAGGGGGGCATGTGTCGTGCTCTGTTTCTCCTATCCCGGGAGATCGGCCTTTGGGCCGAGTCGAGTCTCCTGTCTCTGACCTCGGTCTATCTTCCGGGGAAGGAGAATGGGCCTGCGGATTCTTTGAGCAGGGTGTTCCCCTCCTCGGTGTCCCTCTGTCTGTCCCCGGAAATGTTTGCTCTGATTGTCCTCCGGTTCCGCCTTCCTTGGCTGGATCTTTTCGCCTCGGAGGAGTCCGCCCTTCTTCCTCGGTTTTGCAGCATAGTTCCCTCTCCGTTGGCGTGGGCTTCCGATGCTTTCTCGATTCCTTGGTCGAGGGGTCTGCTGTTTGCCTTCCCTCCGTTTGCCTTAATTCCGAGGGTCCTCCGGAAGATTCGGTTGGATCGGGCAGAGGTTTTCCTGGTGGTTCCGGAGTGGTCTCGGCAGTCTTGGTTCCCCATTCTGCTGGCCTTTTCTGTCTGCCCCCATTGGAGGTTTCCCCTGTCTCCCCCCCCTGCGGGCTCCTCTTCTCAGTCTTGCCTCCCTTCGACGCCTCCGGCTGGGGGTTTGGCACTTGAGAGGTTGAGTTTGCTGGGTCTGGGTTGCTCGGTGGAGGTTGCCCAATGTCTCCAGCTTTCCCGGCGTCCTTCCACCTTGAAGTCATATGCCCGTCACTGGAAGAGTTTCTCCTCCTGGTGTCTTGGGAGGGGTCTCTCTTCTGCCTCCTGTGAGGCCATGAGGGTGTTGGACTTCTTGCGGGATGGTTTTGTCTTGGGGGTTGCGGTTTCTTCACTGCGGGCGCAATGGGCTGTCATTCTTGCTTTTCGGGGTTCCTCTGTTTCCTCTGTCTCCCCGTTGGTGGCTCGCCTTCTGCGGAGTTTCTTGCTTCAGCGTCCTGTCTCTCGTTCTCCTGTGCCTCCTTGGGATCTTCCCTTGGTTCTCCGAGCTTTGACGGGTCCTCCTTTCGAGCCTTCGGACTCCGTGGCCCTGAAGATCCTTTCTGCTAAGGTTATTTTCCTGGTGGCCATTACTTCTGGGCGGAGGGTTGGTGAGATTGGGGCGCTGATGGCTTCCCCCCATTCTTACGCTTTTGCGAGGATAAGGTCATTCTCCGTCCGAGTCAGTTCTTTCTTCCTAAGGTGGTGTCTTTTTTTCACTGTCAGGAGGATATTGTTCTACCGGTGTTTTTTCCGGCTCCTGCCTCTCCTGAGGAGGTGCTCCTCCATTCGTTGGAAGTGCTGAGGGCTCTCCGCGTCTACTTGGAGCGTACGGCTGATTTCCGTAAAGTGGATTCCCTATTTGTCACCTATGGCCTCTCGGGTCTGGGGCTTCGGCCTTCTTTGTCCACCTTGTCTCGTTGTGTCCGGGGCGCTGTGGTTTCTGCTTACGATTCTGCCCACTGTCCTCTGCCTTCTTCTGTTCAGGGTCGGTCGACTCGGAGCGTGTCTTCCTCCTGGGCCATGTTCAAGGGGGCCTCTTTGAGGGATATTTGCAATGCTGCCACGTGGGCTTCTCCCCATACTTTTGTTACCCATTATCGTCTTCAGTTGGGGATGGCGGCCTCTGCTGCTTTTGGGGCTAGTGTCCTGTCTGCGGTACATGATTTGTAGTTTGTACTGTTGTCTGTTGATTAAAATGGACCTGTTTTTCTCGAACTTTCTGGTCTGTTTTTTTCTTACAATCACTGTGTGCTTGGGTATGGGCTCACTTGTCAGGAATGGGACGGGGAGACAGGACGAGGAGGTAATGCCCGGTTACTCACCGGTAATATCCATTACTCCGAGTCCTGGTCTCCCCGTCCCATTCCTGAGCCCTTCCCTCCCTCCCTGGTTTGGGTTTCTTGGGGTGATTGTCTGTTTTTTCGTTCTGGTTTCTTTGTTATTCTCAGGATGTTGTTTAGTGCACTTCCCCCTTTATAGTCACGTGATGGTGACGTCATCCTAGGGGGAAGTGCAACAGCTCAGCTAGGTTAGGGGTTTCTGTAGAGCAGACTAGCTGCTCACTTGTCAGGAATGGGACGGGGAGACCAGGACTCGGAGTAATGGATATTACCGGTGAGTAACCGGGCATTTCCAGAGTAGACACATGGATAACCTATGGGACTTAAAACCAGGGCCGACTGGCTGTAGAGGGCAAAGGGCGTTTCCCGAGAGGCTGGTTTTGCAGCTGTGGGGGCCGGGTTTGTTAGGGGGGGGCGGTTTTGCAGTGCTGCTGCAATATCGGGCCCCATTAACTACAGCGGCGGCTCCTCCGCTAAGGCGGAGGAGCATCACTCCACTGCTCTACAACAGCCGTGGTCGGTAGTAGGAGTTCCTGCTGCAGTGCAAGCAACAAAATTTGTTTTATTTAATTATATGTTTACTTACCTGTTAAACTCCGTAATCCATACATTACTACCCCCACCCTGCCCCTCCCCCTCCCCACGTCACCGCCCTGCAGGAACTCCTACTACCGACCACGGCTGCTCTACAAGCAGTTAAAAAAGGAAAAATAAAATGATCACGATACAGCGTTTTTATAATTGTATTTTTCCTACTGCAGTGGCTCACTTCCTTACACACCGGCATGGCTGGGCTCCGTGACACCAGAGCACTGCAGGGGGAGGAGTGGTGGGCACTCTGTAAGTGCATATGATGGTTTGGCCGGTCGACTTGGGCCGGCCAACCCGTCATGTGCACTTTGCATGTGTTCCACCAATGTTGAATTAAAGCCTTAGTGGAAAATATGCCCATGCTCCCACTGCCTGTCTGAGCTCCGAACCACTGCGCTCAGACCAATCACAACACTGCATTTCCGAGTTGTGATTGACTATGAAGAGCCCGGGTGCTTCCTGCTGCTGGACTCAAGGACGATGAAGAAGACGGAGAGGCAGCGGCCGTCGGTACCTAGGTAAGTGTGTGGTTCAAAAAAACATCTTTTTCATTCCCCACCACCACCCCATCTGGTAGCAACCACTACTGAGCAGGAGTGCGCCCTCCTTCTTCCCCCAGCTCACATAATTGCCAGGACTGCTTTGGGTTCCCAGTCCAGCCCAGCTTCAAATTATCTCTGTTACAAAGAGGAGGGGGTCCCAGTGTGGACAGAGAACAATTTACACAATTTACAAAATTCAATGAATTAATCCAAAAAACAACCGTTAGATCCACAGAGTTTTATTCACTGAGGGATCAAATGTAATGAATACACCAAGCAAATAGTCAACTGTATTCAAGGTTATACAGTGCCCCGGGAGGGAGGAAGGAAGTGATAAAGGTGAGGATAAGGTAGTGGCGGGATTGTGTGACAGTAAAATCAAACATTTGAAAATACGTTTGGCTGTAATTCATATAGCAGCAACGGCCAAAATGCTAATGGTGACCATGATTTAGAGAGACATATTCCACATGGTATAATAAATCTACACAGTTCTGGCGTGGAATTGCCACAGAAAGAAAAACAGTCGACGTTTCGACCCTCTTGTCAGTGCAGGAAAGGTTGAAATCCTTGCTGGCGGGTCTTCATCAGGACCAAAGGATTGGGGCAGGTAACCACAGGGTTAGAAGTCCGCCATGGGGTCAGTGATTAATTGTGGCGTCGTCAAGGTCGGGCGGCACCGATCGCTGGAAAAAGCACTCGCTCGGTGCTGGTCACGTATGAGACGTCAAGGGAGTTAAATCCACTGTTAGTTAGGGTTGATTTAATCGGAGCGCTCAGTGTTCGACAAGAGGGTCGAAACGTCGACTGTTTTTCTTTCTAACGGTTGTTTTTTGGATTAATTCATTGAATTTTGTAAATTGTGTAAATTGTTCTCTGTCCACACTGGGACCCCCTCCTCTTTGTAACTATTCAACCCAGGTCCCAGTGACTACATTTCGGTAACCCACTTATATATAAACCTCAAATTATCTCTGGGCAGGAACTCCGCTTCCCCGACGGAGCTGGCAGATTTTTGCATACTCCGCGTTTCGAGGAGAACGTGAAGTTTATGCAAAACTTCTGACTCCTCATCAGAGCATAGTTCAGCCCCGGACCCTCCCGCCTCCACCCCCACTCAATAAATATTTTTTTTAATAAAAATGAAAATTAAGGTAAATAAAACACACTTTCCTTTATCGCAGCGTCCCCGGACTGCCCGCCTCCTTCTCACTGTGGTCCGGCAGAGACCCCTAAGTCAGACTTACGTCATGGTAGGACTGCGCATGTGTGTGCATGCTGGACCACAGCGAGGAGGAGGAGGGCAGCCCGGAGACGCTGCGATAACGGTGAGTGTGTTTTATTTACCTTCATTTTTATTTTTATTTTATAAACATTTAATGAGGGGGGGTGGAGTCGCGGAGCGGAGCTCCACAGAGTTTTTGCCCATCTCCGTGGAGCTCCGAGTAGAGCAACTCCGCCTGCTCCGCCTGGGGTTACTTCCAATCCCTTGCTTGCACCTTGAACTGTTGTGGCCTGATTTATAGTGGGATGTTCATAAAAATATCCTGCACATTTTGGAAAAGGTTGGGCCTCTCCTGTAGGGTATGTCCACCATAATCCTGCCCATTACCAGTTTTTGAGGCCCATCACCTGCACACACCTTGCTGCCACCCCACATCTCCTCTACAGATAGCTTCAGCTGTCTGTTGTAGAAAGACCTATTGGACAATACCAATAACCAGGGTGAGCGTTGGGTCAACCCATTGCTTACTAGTGTTTTGCAGTCATCTGAATATTATTTGCTTGCTTTTTAAATGTTAACGTGTTTCCTTTTCTTGTAATTGTCCCTTCTCTGAAGCATAGCTTCTTTACCATTAGTTGGACTGCATGACTTGTATCCTTCCACCCGGAACTACTTTTCCCATTTTTCTTTCAGCACTTCATGTAAAGTGCATGTGTTTTCTTGCTCTTTCCATCATGTGTTGCTTCCCCGCTGAAATTCCCCTGTGCTTTCTATGTTGCTTCCCACAACTCGTAGGTTGCTTCTCCTTCCCCTCCCTGTCCCACATCCCCACTCCCCAGCTTGACTGTTGCTTCAACCTAACCTCCCATCCTGCTCGGGTTTATTGCTTTTTTAAAGTATTTTCTAGTACCTCCCTGTCCAGCTCTTCCATTGTCCCCAACTGATTCCACCACTCACTCTACCCTCATGGTTCACTCTTACGTCGCTCATTCCGTCTTTAAAAAAAAAAAATCTTTTTTGAATGGCCTGGCAGTTGTAGTTTACTGTTTGATCGCCCTTTCCAGAATAGCATTCTTTTGGGCTCTTTCTAGGCTTTTATTTTAATAAACAAAATGGCCAGCATGTGATAACATGTTCATGGCCATACATGATGACGCACTGACACATGTGCACCAATGCATCATTGCACTTTTGTTTTTGTTGTCGATATTTTTCTACATCAACAATAGCCATTTTTTTGTTTTTGTTTTTGCAAACGCCGAACTACATCTGCAAAAAAGCACAGATATCTGCAAGACCTTTACCTTATGATATAGGCGGGCTTTAGGTCTGCCCCTTCAAACACTGGCTTATTTCAGCCATAGGCTTGAGACATTGTTGATCATGCCTTAGATCAGCCCAGAGGAGCATTTTTCTCTCACAGTCACGCTGTTGGCTGTGATATATATTATTTATTCCACCTGTTATAGATTGGGTGCATTGCAATGCATGAAGCACTATTTTACAGCTAATAAGTTGTCAGTAAATTTGGGTCCTGAACAATGGGCATAACCAAAGCTGCGGTTAAAGGCGGTTTATCCCTGTAAAGGGGGTTACTAGTGTTTTTTTTTTAAATTATTTTAATCACGTTTTATGTGTTCTCTAACAACTTTTTCTTGCACTTTGCACTTTACTAAACCACAGCATCTTGCTCTGGCCGTGTTCAGTGCTAGACTCATGGTGGCACAAACATTGATGCCATTTAGGTCAGTGTTCTAGTCATCCAGCTGAGCTGACTATTAAATGAGTCTGAGGACGCGGACGCACCACTGGCATCCACCAAAGGCCCGCCATAGGCAAGCGTCAGGACAGGGCCAGGAGCCAGATCACCTGCCCGTTCTTCCTACACCCCGATAGTTTATAAGAGGTAAGAACTCCTGCGACTAAAACAACCTGTGCATAAGGACTGCATTGATAGTCGAGACCCTTACAATGTTTTGCATATAGACAACATTATATGCATATCCTGCAACAAAAACCTAGGCTATTCAGGAAAAACATTACATAAAAATAAGCTGGTATCTGGAGAGGATAAAAGCGAAAAGTGGAGTTTTTATCTGTTCAACTTTAGATCCCTCCCAAGACATAAATCAGATCCCTTCACATTTCTTGCAGAGACTAAGCCAGACCTGTTATTTCTTACAGAACCCTGGCTAAAAGATGACCCTATGCCTGACATCACAGGCACCCTCCCAGAGGACTATGCCATTGCACAAGTTGACCGCCAAAACTAAGTTGGGGTGGCCATTATTTTCAAGAAAGATCTAAATGACAAATTTTCCTCTTTACCTCTATCTATTTGTGAAAATCTCACATTTGAAATTCAACTGTCCCACACTTTTACGTTGTCAGGGATACTCATGTACTGCCCACCTGGTGCTCCTGCTCAGTTCATACAAGCTCTGCCAGATCTTGATGGAGAACAATGTTTGCAGGAGGCGAAATACATAGTACTGGGAGACCCTAATCTACAATTGGAAAACAGTGAATTCTCTAATGCACATATCTTAATTCAAGATTTGGAGGCTATTCAACTCACACAGGGAGTGTCGCAACCCACACACAAGAAAGTCGGATCACTACATGATCCCTTTTTATCTCAATAAAGAAGAAGTTAAACCCACTCTCTCATGGCAAACTAGGCTCTGTCAAAGCTGAGCGAAACTAAATGAAGATAGCTGGGTCAGCCTCCTCTCCAGTTCTGTTCCAACTATAGATGGAGACGTGGATCAAACACACTCTACATTCAAAGATAGGATAGAGAATACACTAGATCAGATAATCCTAAATAGAATCCAGAAAAATAGTCATTCCCGAGCTCGGGCCTCTTGGTTCACAAATGAGTTATTAATTTTGAAGAAGGAATGTAAGAGAATGGAGAGACAGAGGAGAAAACACTGTGACACAGCGAGCAAAAACGCTTATAAGGACACTGTAAAAAAATATAATGATGCTATTAGGAAAACTAGGATAACCTTTTTTAGTGCAGATATTGAAAATTGTTCCAATTCAGCAAAGAAGCTTTTTAAAATTGTAAATTCATTAATGAAGCTAACGGTTCTACAAACTGGTCCAACAGCATCTGAAGCTAGATGCAATATGTTTGCAACATACTTTCTGGAGTAAGTCAATAAAATCAGCTAAATCAATTCTATTAACATTAATGATACTACAACAGTAAAGGTCCAGAAGGCTAAAGAGCATTTGACTTCTTTCTCCAAGACCAAAATGGAAAACGTTGACAGTCTTCTTACATTTATTAAGTCAGGTTCTCCACTGGACCCTCAACGCCCAAATATTATCCTGGAAGGCGGAAAAGTAATTTGCCTGAAAGGCAGAAAGATCATTTGCCCAGTCTCTAGCAAGTGGTGAAGTACCTTAGGCATGGAAACATGCCACCCTGAAACTACTAACAAAAACCTTCACTGGACCCTTAATCCCCGAAAGTTACCGGCCAGTTTCCCTTCTTCCTGTCATCAGTAAAATCAGGGAGACATTTGTTAATAAAAACGTATCCACATTTCAGGAGGCTCAGGAACTTCTCCACCACACTCAAATTTGTTTTAGAGTAGGCAACAACACCAAAACTGCTCTGTTAGCCATGCTTGAGGACCTCAAAGCAACTCTAGACCCAAATGGGTCAGCAGCAGTAATATTCTTGGATTTAAGTGCAGCTTTTGACACAGTGTCTCATCTGACACTCATCAGGAGATTAGAAGAGGCTGGGACTGCTGGCAATGACCTCAAATGGCTGACTTCATTTTTTTTTTTAAATAAAAGCTTTCGGGTCTGAGAGGAAGCCTTCTGTTCAAACATCCTGGCCTTGGAGCATGTCTGCCACAGGTCTCATCATTAAGCCCCACCCTGTTTCATATTTCTGTCAGACCTCTGGCAGACTTCATATTGGGGCATGGCTTTTCACTGGTATGGTATGCTGATGATACCCAAATAACCATTTCCCTAACAGCAGACACAGCAGCTCTTTCCACCAAGCTGAATGCCTGCCTTGGAGATGTCACTGACTGGATGGCCAGTATTATCGTAAACTAAACGGTAATAAAACTGAGGTTTTGATGGTCGGAAACCCTGCCTTATGGACCGAATTACAGTAGCCCGACTACTTAAGGGATCTACCCCCCAGAACTGAAATAAAAAGCCTGGGCTTCTGGATCGACTGCCACGTTACCATGGAGGTCCAAGTCAAGAAATTAGCAGCTGCCCGCTTTGGCTACTTAGGACAATTAGGAAGTTTCGGAGTTGGCTTCCCCAGGCCACCCAAAGAACAGTAGTCCAGGGCCTAGTGCTGGCCTGCCTTGATTTTGGTAACTCAGTTTACCTGGGAAGGCCTTTGTGCATTTGCAAATCATTCAGGATGCGGCAGCTCACATTATCCTAAAGATCCCCAAGTCTCAGTCTCAGTCCTAGTCAGTCTCTGCATCGTTGGCAGGGCTGCACTGGCTGCCAGTTCTCAAAAGAATCACATCTAAAACTCTTTGGGGCATATTTACAAGGAAGTGGCGGAGCACAGCGTTAGCCTCCTTGGCTTAACGCTGTGCTCTGCCATTTCCAAAACGCAGGGCTGCGCTGTATTTACAAGGATACAGTGCAGCCTTGTGTTTCCCCCTGCGCTAGCGCTAAATTTAGCTGCCTAGCGCCAAAATGGCAGCGTCAAAATCCATGGGGGTTGCGGTGGAATGCCCACCACATCACCCATTGCCCGCCCCTTTCACACTAAGTATAGCGTGAATGGGTGCCTTGTACATAAGGCAAAGCCCCTATCACCACCACAACGTCTTAAAAAGTGGCGTTGTGGTGGCAATAGGGGCCTTTAGGTATGCCCCCAAGTCTGGCCCTCCCGGTGATACACAATTGAAGTTCACTTTTGATTAAGCAGTTGTTAACCCTCTGCAACCCTAAAAGACCCGTATGCTTCGCTGATCAGAGACTTATTACTAGACCAAACATTAAGAAAGCAAGAAGTGGAGGTCGCTCATTTGCCTACCTGGCATCGAAGCTCTAGAACTCGCCACCCCCTAACACTGAGATATATTAGAGAATAATCCAAATTCAGGAAAATACTTAAAACACACCTCTTAGAATGATCTGCTTATGCCTTAGGCACTACGTGACAGACTTGACCTAAAGCGCTGGGAGGCCCTTTTGAGTAGCCATGCACTCTACAAATCGTTAGCAGAGCATAACCATCACGCTTTTTGTCACATTAAGTTCTATAATTATACATGTATACAGAAACCAGCCTTATCAATGTATTTTTTTTATAGTAGCGGGCATTTTTATTTTTGATTTGACTGCACAGCTGTCTGCCGTACTTTTGACATCAATGCTTTAAAATATACATAGACAGGAAATCGTATTTGAAGCAATTGAACCAGAGTGTTACACCTTGTACTGATCGGTACATGAATGGCATGCTTCACTCTTCAATCATTTTTTTCCCCCAGAGGTTTAAATAGCACGAACTTTACCCAAAGGTATCAGTAATCAGAACCCTTTACCTGAGCACTGAGCACCAGCACCAGTTGCGTTCCATAAGGACACATTCATTTTTGTTAGGCACGGGGAGATTAAGTGATTTGTCCAGAATCACAGGATGTTGAGCGTCGTTGACGAGACTTGAACCCGGTTCCCTAGATTTGAGGTTGACCGCCCTAGCCGTTAGGCCACATCCTCGCCCCTTGAATTTTAAAATCCATTTTCTTTTTCAAGATAGATATAAATATGAAAATCCAAATGTGCGATACACCTTGTCTGCAGTTATTGTTTGTTATGTAGTGTCAAGCTTTGAGTTCTTTATTTGCTGCTACTTCGGCTCCATACATTATCACTTGCCACTACATGTTTTGTGTCCCACTTCGTCAGGGCAATGATAACATTATGCTGCGAATTATATGTCGATTCCAAATATGAAAATTAAATATGGCCAATATGTATATCCTTTCTATATGTGTGACAGAAAACATAAAATGAAAAGAAAACAAGAGAAGTCTCAATAAAATGTCAAATTTCTCATTATAACAAATACTAGTTATGTACAACCAAATTGTTATCAAGACAGAATTAAGAGTACATAAATCTTACACTTTGTTATCAAGATAGAATTGTGAGTTCCCCGTCCACCCTGAGCTCCGTTGTCTGCGTGCATGCCTCTACCTCCTCCCTCCTGTCCTCTGTGGTCTGTTGTGCTGCCACAGCCACTGCCGCTTGCCCAACCTGTTGCATCTTGTTGCCCCTGCCCCCCTCCCTCTTGCCCTCCATGGTCCATTGTGCTGCTACTGATCCTGCCACCAGGGTCGGACTGGGAACCAAAACCAGCCATTACAAATAGCTCGGCCGGCCCGGGAGGGGGTGGGGGATGCTAGCAGAAAGCTGAAACAAAACCCACCCACCAGGGGTCTAAAACTGGCCATCTCCCTGGTGGCCCACCGGGGCAACGCCCAGTGCCTGCTATTGCCAGTCGGCCGTGCCAGCCTCCTGATTGTCCTCATTTTAGCTTTCTAAAGCAATGACCATAATTTCCATAACAAAAATAAACCATTTGTTTAGTTAATTTCTAAAGGAAATGCTTAAGGTTTTACAGCTTTGATTCCATCAAGATGGCTTCAAGATTGCCCAGTGGCGACTGCAGCAAATGTAAAGTAGAAGGGTGGCACGGGGGTGGGTTGGGGAATAATAATCAAATAAAAAGACTTACCTGCTGCCGGCTGCCTCAGTGCTCCTTTCGTCCCGAAAGTCCATGAGCCACTAAGCACAGGCTCCCCACCCAGTCCAGACGCTGTGCCTAGCATGAGAGAAGCGACAGGGGGCGTGGCTAGGGCGCCGATGTAGGTGGACGCGGGACTCCGGAGCTCCTCCGTGCCCGCCTCGCACCACCACACATCCTGCACCCCGACTCACTCCTTGACCCCCCAACAGTGCCCAGGTGGACACCAGGGGCACGCAGGGAGATTTTGGAGGACCGGGGGCCCCTGTAACTGCCCCCGCCGGACTTTTATCGGTGAGCGCGGCACACGGGGACGGGACGGCCCAAAATGGCGGCCGCCGTCCTGATGAGACGCGCCTGGTGACGGAGCCCGGGAGAAGGGGAGAAGCCCCCTGGAGCTGAGGTGGCGGGCCACTGGTGAGAAGAGACCCTCCGGGAGCGGGCAGAGGTGAGGGGTAAAGGCTGTCACCTTCGCGGGCGGATTTGGGGGACCGGGGAAGATCGGCCTGCCTGACCCCAAAATGGCGCCGACAGAGACCCGGCGATCGCCTTAGCGGCCGGCTGGAGATCCACTGGACCCGCGTGGAACACTGAGACAGCGTGGGTCACCTGACCTGCCCCCCTGGTGGTGATCTGAGGGGAGAGCCTACACCACGCGGGGTCTGAGGACACACGAGTGCGGCAGGCGGCGAGAAGAGCGGGGGACGAGGTACGGGCTACCCTCCCCCACGCGCCTTTGACTTTGAAGGCGGGAAGAGGCACCTATCTGGCCTTGACGGTCGTTTGCTGGGCCGCGGTGGCCGTGTGGGGTGCTGGACCTGCGGAGAGCGCCTGTCCTGCCCTCCTGGCGGTGGCAGTGCCAGGGAGACTGCGCCACAGGAGATCGGTGGCACATACGTGACAAGGGCGACGGGGAGAGCAGGGGACGAGTTGCTGGAGTCCCGCCCTCATGGGGCGCTGAAATAGAGGTCGGAAGGAAGCACCTAACTGGCCGGGGACGCCCGAATACAGGGGGCCACGCTGGGACTGGTGATCAGTGGCGCACACCCTGCCTGAGCCCTCCAGGTGCCCAGACCTGGGGCGCTGGTGCCCCACGACGCTGGTGGGACAGGACCTGGCCTCTGGACGACACCGCGGACTGGACCCCGCGAGGCGCGGGCCCAGAGATCTAAAGGGACGGCAGACCTGAGGAGGACGAGGAGCGGGAACATCGGCGGCTGCTGCGGAGGCATCGGACAGGCGCTGCCCGCAAGGATGACACGTGGCAACAGGAAGAAGGGCTTCGAGACCCTGAAGCTGGACGACCCGGGGCACCCTGACGACGACGTCCCGCCTGGGGGGGGAGCTGGGGGCTCGGCCCACCCGCGAGACCCCTCCCTGGGAGACATTATGCAGGCGATTGTGGCGTCGCGGGAGGCTCTTGAGAAGCGCATAGACACCATTGGGTCGGACCTGACCCTACTGAAGGACGACCACAAGAAGCTGAAGGAGCGAGTGGCGACCTCTGAGGTCACCCTGAAAAGTCTCCCAGGGGACGTACTGGAGCTGAAAAAGTCACTGGCAGACATGGCACAGAAAGTACGGGTGCTGGAGCTCCGAGCGGAGGACAGTGAAGGGCGCTCTCGGCACAATAACCTCCGCCTCGTTGGGGTCCCCGAAAACACAGAGGGGCGGGACGCGGTCACCTACCTGGAGGGCTGGCTGCGATCCGAGGTGGCCCCGGAGGGGCTCTCGCCGTTCTTTGCCATTGAACGGGCACACAGGGTCCCTGCGCGACCCCCCAAACCGGGGGCGCCTCCGCGTCCGATTGTACTGCGCCTCCTGCACTTCAGGGACAGAGACCACATACTGCAGAAGGTGAGAGGTGTCCCGGACCTGAGAATCGACAACAGCAGGGTCATGATCTTTCCGGACTTCACCAGGGATGTGCAAAAACAGCGGGCCTCCTTCCTGGCGGTCAAGCGAAAATTGAGGTCTCTACAACTGCCCTATGCTATGCTGTTCCCGGCGCGGCTGCGGGTGGTCGATAGAGAACGCACGCACTTTTTTACAACGCCACAGGAGGCCTGGAGCTGGTTGGATGAGAGGGGGGAGCCGAACACGGGCCCCACACCACGGTCCCCTCCCAGGAGACACTCCACGGAAACGACGCCAACACGACGATCTGGCTCCCCTTCGGGCTGGCAGCAGGAACGGGCCAAGGCGGTGCAGGCAGTGGTGGCCATCAGCCAGGGGGACGCCAGCCCCTCCAGCAGCGCGTCGGAGCAGTCGAAAGCCAGTGCTCCCAGCCCTGGCTCCAGCAGCGGACACGAGCTGTCAGAGACAGACATGCCGGTGGTGACTCCCCAGACGGCGGATGGTATCCTTGGCTGAGGAGGCTCGTGGGACACTGGCCACATAAGTAAGGTATTGGGGCGTGCAGGCGGGGGGGGCCACTTCTGGACGCTATGCAGTAAGGTGCGAGTGCCCCCCGGGACTTCTTACTGAGACCTTGGGGACGGGGAGAGTCGGGAGACATCTCCTGTTTGTTGTTAAGGGTGTGGGGCGGGGGCGGGGGGTTTCGGGCCTGTATGGGGCCGGCATCGCTGCCTCTCCAGCCCTATTTTGTAGTGACACGCTTTTTGATACTTGAGTTTGGATGGGGTTTCCACGTTGGTTGTCTGTCCGGGGGTGTGGGTGTTGGGGTAGTTTGACTATGCAAGTTGGGGGGGGTTGAGGGAGGGACCTAGGCGTGCCGGGGGGGTTGCTGAGAGGGCGAATGGGGCTTGGTGGATTCTGACATGGGATCCGACTTAGGCTACAAATGTCTCACATGGAACGTAAGGGGGATGCACTCGATGCATAGGCGCCATAAGATCCACTCCTATCTGGTCAGGCGGGGCATACACATAGCCTTCCTTCAGGAAACCCATCTGCTGGACAAAGAGGGGAAGGCGCTACAGAGGCGCTGGAGGGGACAGGTCTTTCACACAGGTTACTCTGCTTATGCTAGGGGGGTGGCCATCTGGATACGGGCGGGGATCCCCTTTCAATGCACACAACAGGTAATTGACCCGGAGGGGAGATATATAATGGTACGGGGCAAGCTGGACGGGAGGGACCTCAACCTGGGTTGCGTGTACGCCCCGAATGTGGACCAACCTGCATTCCTCTCCCTACTGTCCAATAAACTAGCCCAGTTCTTAGTGGAGCCCCTGCTACTGGGCGGCGACTTTAACAGTGTGGCTGACACCGCCATGGATAGATCCCACCCCCCCCTTCCAAGTGCAGCAGCTGGCAGACTCGCACTCGCGCGCTCAGCCTGGCAACGCCAGTGGGGACTGGTCGACTCCTGGAGGGCTAACCACCCGGCGGACAGAGACTACTCATTCTTCTCCGCCCTTCACGAGTTGCATGTCCGTATTGACGCCTTCCTGTGCTCGCAGGACGTGCACGCGGAAGTGTGCCACAGTGAGTACCTCACGCGCTCGATCTCGGACCACAACCCGCTTCTCGTGCGGCTGCGCTGGTCGCAGATCCGCCCGAGAATACCGGCTTGGAAGCTCCGCCCTGAGGCACTGGAAAATCAGCTCTTCCGCGCCGCGATCGCCTCG
Source organism: Lissotriton helveticus (assembly GCF_964261635.1). Taxonomy (NCBI): domain Eukaryota; kingdom Metazoa; phylum Chordata; class Amphibia; order Caudata; family Salamandridae; genus Lissotriton; species Lissotriton helveticus. The sequence goes on from NC_136061.1 coordinate 1,546,476,696, forward strand.
GGCATCGAGGAGTATTTCCAGGTGAACGCGGGCACGGCGGGTTCGGCCACGACGGAATGGGACGCCTTCAAATCCGTACTACGGGGCCAGTGCATTGCGACGTCATCGGGCGTGCGGAGAACACTACTGGCAGAAATTGAGAAGGAGGACGAGACCCTCCGGAGGATGGAGAGAGAGAGACCTGAACGGCCAGACACTCACGAGGCTCTGCTGGGGGCGCGGGAGGCGGTGGCGGCGACGGTGGAACGCCTCCGATGCTTTGATTACAAGGCCTACCTAACGCGGGCGCACTCGGACCGCGACAAATCGGGGGCTCTTCTGGCCTGGTTGGCCAACCCGGCCCGCCGGAGCTCAGTCATCCTTGAACTCAGAGACCACGCGGGGGCGGCGAGGTTTGATCAGCAGGGGATCAACGCACTGTTTTACGACTACTATACAGAGCTCTACTGCAGCAGGGTCCTCCCTTCGGTGGAGGAGGTCCAGTCCTTTATGGAGGGTCTTGACCTGCCGGAAATGGAAGAGGCGGACGCGAAACGACTCGGGGACAAGATCATGGAGAGAGAGGTGCGGGTCGCCATCAAGAGCATGGCGAGAAACAAGACACCGGGCACCGATGGATTCCCTACGGAATTCTATCTCACCTACGTGGATCTCCTGGCGCCCCGGCTGACGTGGCTCTACAACGAGTCGAGGCGGCTGGGCTGTCTCCCTGCGACCACGAGGGAGGCGTTGATTGTCCCCCTACTGAAGCCGGGTAAGCAGCCATGGGACAGATCGGCGTACCGCCCCCTGTCCATGCTCAACCTGGATTACAAGATCCTGAGCAAGGTCTTGGCGACGCGTTTGCTCCCCCACATGCCCGCACTGGTGCATGCGGACCAATCGGGTTTCATCCCGGCACGCAATACGGCGCTCAATGTGCGACGACTCCTGCATATCCTAGAGGCTGACACATACGATGGCGACGAGGCGGTGGTGTTTGCTGTCGACATGGAGAAGGCCTTCGACAGCCTGGAATGGCCTTATCTCTTCCATGTGCTACGAACGCTGGGCCTTGGCGAGGGCTTCGTCGATTGGACGAGACTGCTCTATACGAACGCGACGGCGAGAGTCAGAACAGGGAGGGTTATCTCTGAGATGTGTGGGGTGGGCAGGGGCACCCGTCAGGGATGCCCTCTTTCCCCCTTGCTGTTTGCCCTGGCTGTCGAGCCTCTCGCGGCGCGGGCCCGGCTGGGCCGGGCTTATCGGGGCCTGGACGTCTATGGCCAAATACACCACATCGCATTGTACGCTGATGACCTACTGATGTTCCTGGCGGACTCGGCGGACTCCCTGCGCGGAGCTAAGACTCTCCTGCAATCGCTGAGTACGATATCTGGCCTCCGAGTGAACTGGGCGAAGTCCCACCTATTCCCGGCCCGCCCACGGAGAGAATGCCCGCAAATAACGGAAGGCGTGACTTGGGAAGAGAGGTGCCTGCGATATCTTGGCACCTCGATCTTTCATGACAATGCTGATGTCCTTGAGGGGAATATCGGTACGACGATCAGGCACGCTAAGGGGAGCTTCGACTTTTGGGGCACGCTCCCATTGTCACTCATGGGGAGGGTGGCGCTTCTCAAGATGGTGACCCTGCCGCGGCTGCTTTACTTCTTCGGGACCCTACCGATCTGGATCCCAGCGAGCTACTTTCGACGGCTGCGGTCGATGGTCATCGGCTTTCTATGGGGAGCGGGCAGGCGTAGGGTGGCCCTTGCCACACTTCTCCGCCCTCGGGCAGACGGAGGTCTAGCTGTCCCAGACTATGAGCTCTACTACTTGGCGGCACAGCTGCAGTGGCTGACGCAGTGGGTGGCGCGGGCTAGGAGAGAGGCGGACGGGTCGGGGGAGCCGGCGGGTCCGGTCCAGGTATTATCCCGGATTGTCCTGGGGCTTCCGATGGGGGACTTCCATCTCACGCAGGAGTTTGCAACGGCCAGAAAATGCTGGAACAGATACCGCCGGAGGTGTGGTGTCACGGTCCCGTACGCACCTGAGATCCCACTTAGATTCTGCGAGACATTGCCGCACGGGGGCTCGTGGCACGGGCTGGACGGCTGGGATCAGCGGGGGCTCTCGTCCATGGGTGATCTGTATGAAAACGGGGCGATGTTGCCCTTCGACCTCCTGCAAGAGCGCTTTGAGTTGACGGGGGGGGACTTCCTCCTACATGCGGCTTTAACGGCGGCGATCCGCAGGCACTGGGGGGCGGGCATGTCGGAGCCGACGCTTTCGCTGGGCTGCCAGTACGTCGTGATGATGTTGGGGACGGTCAGGGCGGTCACGTGCCTATCTCGACGCATGGTCTCGGAATCCACCGCTCCACTGTTGGCCTTGAAGGCAAAATGGGAGGCTGATCTGGCGACTGAGATCCCCGAGGAGGCCTGGAATGGCATACTGGAAAGGGCCCGGAATGGCACGCGCAACGCGAGATTCCAGCTGGTGCACTTTTATGTCCTACATAGGGCTTACCTAACCCCTGACAAGCTACATAAATACTTCCCGGCCCACCCGGCATCCTGCCCGCGCTGCCCGGCGGACCCAGCGGACTTCCGGCACATGTTCTGGTCTTGTCCTGAGCTGGGGCCCTTTTGGGAGGAGGTAGTGGAGGTTCTGAGGGAGGTGACGGGGAGGGACCTGCAACTCACCATGGCACATTGCATGCTACACTGGTTCCCGCACACATCGAAGAACAAAGTCACTAGCAAGTTCCTGGACTTGGGGCTCCTCCTGGCGAAGCGGGCCATTACGTCCCAGTGGAAGGCATCCCGGGGTCCCGTGGTTGAGCGCTGGAGGGCTGAGCTGCTTAAATGGGCTAGATGTGAGGGTGAGCTTCGCCTGCGGGCCGCACTCAGGATAGACAATGACATGGCACTGGAGAGAGCCAGGGCGTGGGAGGGGCTGGTCCTCGATCTCATACGCCTGGACGAGGAAGAAGAGGACTCCCCGGTGCATAGTCCGGCTCGGGCGGGGCACCCGCCCGCCGAGAGGACGGCTTAGGCCCACCTTGCTGCTTCACTACCCTTGCGTTCCAATGTGATGAACTATGACTGTTCGCTGACAAATCCTGTTGCCATGTCTCGGATCTGGTCCTACGAGAGGAGATGAGAGCTCGGTTAGGTGACTATCTGGCACGCCTGGAGGGGTGGGGGGACCGGAAGGGGGCGGGGGGTGGTCGGGGGGGCTCTGGTCGAGGGGGGCGGGGTAGTTGGGGACGGGGATGTTACGGGGGGAGGGAGGGGGTTTTGTTAGCGGGGGGTGTACGTTGACTCCTGATTCCACTGGGCTTGAGACATGAGAGAGGGTGTGTTAGGACTAAAAAGCAGCTCTGCCATCTCCCATCCAACTGGTGGCTTTAGTTATACACGGATTGTACCAGCGCAGTTTCTTTTGCCCGTGACTTTGCCGCTCGACCTCAGGGGTGTGAGCTGAATGGCTGTGTGACACAGGAGTAAGGGGACGGCGCTTCAACTGAATATCAATTGGAATGGTTTGATTATACTGTATGACTCTCTGATTTTGCTGCAATAAAAAAATATTTACAAAAAAAAAAAAAAAAAATGAGAGAAGCGACAGGATTGGCCTGAGCGGGCTGGTCTGACTCTCGCTTAGGCACTGGGAGCCTGTGCCTTTTCTCCACCCGGCTGTGCAACACAGCTGGGGTGGAGAAACATAAGGGTGCATGCCGGTTTGGCTGTCCTAAGACGACCGGCCTAACCGCCATGCGCACTTACAATGCCCACCACTCCTCTTAACTGCCTTGGCCAAGTCCCGCCCCTCCCTAGACTCATCTTTCGGATCAGTCAGACAATGATAAATAAAATGATAATAACATTGTTTAGAGAGAAATAATGGTAAATTATTTAGTTTTTTCAGATTCCACAAAAGCCCATGCATAATATTTAAATATAACTTTCAAGAAAATCGTCTGTATTCCTTTTTAGCATGTTCTTTTTCTGTCCTTGTTATCAGTCAGGGATCATTAAGGTGGCTCTGGGGCACTCTTAATATTGCTATCTTCTTATATTTACTGTTTAAATTATGTACCAAGAAAGGAGAAAAATGCGTAGTTTAAGTGCTTTTCCTCATTTCTCTACTGGCCCGGATATTAATATACTGGTCAAGCCAGTTAAAAACCGTCCAGATGGCAACTGTAGCCACACTATTGTGATAAATAAAAAAGTTAGTGCTCTAGTTGTTTATTAGAACACTGTGGGAAGCTGCAATTGTACACTTGGGAGTTACTTACAAATTGCTGTTGGTGTTCAAAGTACTTATCCAATATTTAACTTAAATGTATTTTCATGACGCAGGGACCATGTCCCTGAGTACTGTAATGGCTACCACAATATATTGTTGAGGTGTGGTCAGTCAATCAAGATTGGCTAGTCTACTTTAAAGTGCACATCTGGACTCCAACAGTCCAGATACACCCATTTTTAAACCCTGCATGTCCACCCTGAGCACCACTTTACAGTGAATTTCTTGAAAACAGCTGAAATAATTTACACCAAATAGCAAAGAGCATGACTTCTGTATAAAGTTCTATCTTTCTACCAAATTTGATGTAACTCCCTCCAGCTGTTTTTTTCTGTATAATTTACCAACATTTCTTATGGAATTTGCACGGGAAATCAATGTTTTGGGACCCCTCTCTCCCCAATATTATTTTTTTCTCAGCCCCCGCTTCACGTATAGCTGTGAAACATTCCAGGAAGGAGCTGAAGAGGATTAGAATTTTTTGGGGAACTTTTTTCAAAGATTTGTCAAATGGCACCAGTGTTATTAGCGAAACTAAAAAATCTCCCTATGGAAACTCTGACTACAGTGTAACTGGGGAGCATTTATATGTCCAGATGGTTCAGATTAAATTCTAAATCCAAAACAAAACTATGCAAACTAAAGAATGGCAACAAAATAAAGTGGTGCAAAAATGCTGTTAAAAGAGCAATAGTGTGCTAAAAAATGTCACATATTGTGCCACAAAATTTCCTTTTCTATGGGGCAATAGCTTGGAGGGTCAAAATAAGGAGCTTTTCAGAGAAAACTCCAAAACAGCTGAGAAACCAGCTTTGGAATGACTCCATCGCTTGACTTCATTCTGTTCCTTTTGCTGTACTAGTGTTTGTTTGCCCAGCCATTTTGGAGATATCATAGAAAATGTCACTGCACAATGTGCAGGCACGTGGTTTCACATGCATCCGTTAGTTCTGCTAGACCATTGGAAAAAAATCGAAAAAGGACGTCTGTTTCCTAATTGGTTGTTGTTGTTTTTAGGTTTTTTTATGGTCACAAATCGCAGTCAGGATGACTGACCAGAGTTGATGAGTTGATATGGGTTGTACAATTCTCAAAACATCACCATCTTGTTGACATTTGCGTATATTTGCCATTAGCAAACTAAATGGGATTGTATTGCAGAGGAAACAGGCAGCAATCTCTATTGACTCCTGTTAGTCACACCTATTCAATGTAAATAAACGCTTATGCTAGAGGTGCTGTCAGTGCAAATGATCACATTCAACCTGTTGCCACCATCTTGAAAATGTGATCACAACAAGGGCTCCTGGTGGATGGGTAGGAACTGTCCTCATGGCCCAGGAACTTGGGGGATGGAAAGGTGGATAACATGTTGGCGTGACAGCCACAGGGCTGCGCCTCCGGTGTAATATGTTATGTGCATACATAGGGGAGTATCAATCTCCTTTCTGCTGTGCAACAATCAAAGTGACCAGGCGTCTCAGATTTGCCGGGACAGTCCTGGTTTTTAGGTCTCAGCCTAGCGTAGGCTGTGCATGCGCAGTCTCTCTGGCGAGATTTAATGATTTAGGGTATGTTTCACTAGCGGGCTTTAAGCCCCGCCCCTCTTTCCCATTGGCTGGTATTACCGTTTATGCTAAACGGTGGCCAGCCTTTGGGAAAGAGCACTTGGCGACGTACAGTTTTCTCTCTTTGAGCTGTCCCACTTGGACGGGCTCACTTGACTTACTCCCGTCGCAAAAGGATTCTTATCTTTATGGGGCCATGTGTTTTCAAACACATGGCCCCATAAAGATAAGCTTCGGCGCGATCCTCTTTTTATTTTTTGATTTCGGGACGCGCTTGTTGGCGTTGGGCTGCTTCCTGTTAGAGGCCTCATGCTGGTAAGGGTCTCACTCCCCTTGGTGTTTTGTTATAAAGCCTCTTGTCCTCTCACTCTCCACACTGCAACCCTTTCCCCGACCCCCTCAATGCGAACCCTCGTCCCCAAATCTGTGCACGGCTCTCCGTGCGTTTTTTTGGCACACACTGTATTGAGCGCCTCGTGGTATCTTGTAATCTGGGATTAGGCACAGTTCAGTGCGATGCCTGTTCCCAGGTCCCACTCCATTCTAACTCCACCTCCCTGCCCCCTCTATGGCTCCCACTTACCCTCACAGCAGAGACCGCAGTCACTGGTAAACTTCAGAGGCCTGCGGTTGTCCGGGGGCTGCAGGAACGCCAGCCGGGGACAGCTGCAACCACAGGGCTGATTGGTCCTCCGCCCACCTCCACTTCAGCCCACCCCCTTTCTCATGACCCGCTCTTCCTCCCCCTGAGACAGGTTCTCTCAGCTCTGCCCACCAGCACCCAGACCCCTCATTAAGACTCCTTCCTGGAGGCCTCACATCCCCTCGGCACGGCGGCTGTGCGCGGCTGCCCGGCGGAGGCTATGGTAAGCAGCGGCGGAAATCGGCGGGCAGGGCCACGCACACTGCAAGGAGGAGGTGGGCACAGGGAGCTGACCATGGCAAGGGGTGGGGCAGGCCTGGCAAGGGGAGGGTGTGCCAGGGCTCACTGTAAGCAATGGGGGCGCACTCTAGCGCATAAAATAAAGGGCACAGGGAGCGGACCATGGCAAGGGGTGTGGGCCCACGGGGCTGGGGGGTTGTGCCAGGAGACCATGTAAAACATTGGGGCACTGGGGCTGAATGGGTGAGGTCAGCGTATTGAATGGGATCTGACCCCGGGGAATGAAGACACACGGTGGGGCGGTGTGAGTGGTGACACCGGACAATGTAAAGAATAAAGGGGTAGACGGAGTGGGAGGGTCACAGGTCACGGAAGTTAGCAGCGGCATGAAGGTCAGAACTGTCCAAAAGTAAAGAATGGAGAGGGAGGAAGCACACACAAGATGTAAACAGTGGGAGGGTGAGGGCAGAGGGTTGGCAGTTGTAGGCGGTGGCACAGCACAAATAAGGGAAATAGATATGTAATGGAGGTGCCGCTGGAAGGATGGTTGTGGGAATTCCGACCAAGTTAAACGGAATGAGGCACCGCAGGTGGACCCAGTGTTTGGAGACATCCTGTGATTTGTGTTAACCTGGCGTTGCTAGTTTCGAAAGCGGGCTGAGCCGATCTAGCCTTTCACTACTCCTAGGTCGATAACATAAGCATCAGGATCCAAGTAAGGGCAACACCTGTTGTTTTCACAGCTACAAAACAGCAATCATCCGTCACATTTTATGTACATGAACATTTGAAAGACACTAATAAAAGCAAAGCTAAAGAGCCACCTAATTACAAACAGAATTGCTTTAACTTAAACATTGGCGATACCTATTGCATTTTCAATGCTTGTTTATTGTCTGTCCTAGCAGATTGTCCCGGTTCTTTAGAGAGTAAACATAGAGGAAGGCTAGCTTTTATGTGTTCCAGTGCAGGATTAGTTACCAGCCTTTTCAGAAATCAATTTAATTAACACAGAAACTACTCTGTAAAAGTTGCATTGAATGAATTTCTCTTGGTGCCTGTTTGTCTGTGTTTTCTATGCTGGTGAGCTCTCTTTTTTAAGTCATTCTGTGATGTGAAAATATAGTCCCACTTCTATGTTTGTAAAATGTCCCAGTTTTCACCCTTGTGACAATGCCTTTCTCCCTATCTTGAATCATGGGGTTAATAGGCATGCGTTTCCATGAAACAGGTAAGTGAGGGAATGTATTATATTATGGATTGTGACAAGAAGCAGGTGGTGAGAAAGGTCATAACTGGGGGGGGGGGGAGTAGAAGGCTAGAAAAAGGGAAGTGATAGCAGGGATAAGATAAAAATAGGAAGAGAGCAGTTGGGCTGGGGGGCGGGCAGACTGCCATGACCTTGGAGGAATGGAGCGGGCAGGCTGCCATGACATTGGAGGAATCCCAGAGGGAGAGGATGGTGTACCAGAGGGGGAAACCCTGATGAGGCTGATTAGCCCGACATACTAAAAAGAGAAGTATTGGTTTGACACTTTTTATATGGGAGTATATGGTAAGGTGGTATTCAAGCCAACCGGCAGGTTGAGTTGTTCAGGGTCGGACTGGCCTATAGGGCAATCAGGCAGTGCCTGATGGACTGGTCTGACAGGTTGCTGTGTGGGCCTGTTATCTTGGTGTTTGTGTTCCTGTCTAATGGACTGGTGGGCTGGTTTTTACTGTTGATTTCTCTGATAATAAAACAAACGTTGGCTGCAGCAAACTCAAATCCATGCTATCTTCCAAACCTTGCAAAACACTAATGTAGAGTGTTTTTACAAGTTCAAAACTGCCCCAATTGGCAAACAGGGGCCACTATTTCAGCTATCTGATTCACTGATGCAGGCAGTTTTTATTTTGGTGCCCGGGCCCATTTCCCTCCCAATCCACACTGGAGTTGTTTAAGAAGTGGGGACAGGGGTTAGTATTCAATATTAGCCTGTTGACAGGGCATTAATATTTTTAAGGTTTAACTGAAGATTGGGATTTTGTGAGCGACCTTTTCCGCATAAGAAATTACGATGACTCCTTCCTTTCCCCAAATACGTCTAGAGCTCAAAACATCACAGACCCGTTAACGTTCGCTTCATTTCACTGTCCTGTCACTGTTCAGTACAGGATGGTTCGCTGCAGGTGGAGCTGTGGTTTTGCTGATCTGCCAGTGCCAGCGTTCGTTCATGAGAGGTTGGATCACTGTGGAAGGGGCTGTGCTACAGCGGAGGGGCTCAACCTGTAGAGAATGATTGACAGGCAGGCCTGCAAGAGAGCAGCTCTGTGTACAGAGAGTAAAGCAGGGTTACTGAGCAATCAATGGAGTCACAATGAATAGAGCCCTCTCTACAGGCACCGTACCTGTACAGGCCGGTGATTGCAGACACACCTAAATAGAGCCCTCTCTCCAGGCACTGAACCTGTACAGGCCGATGGTTGGAGTCATACCTAAATAGAGGTCTCTCTACAGGCACTGAACCTGTGCAGGCCTGTGGTTGGAGTCCTACCTGAATAGAGCCCTCTCTCCAGGCACTGAACCTGTACAGGCCGGTGGTTGGAGTCATACCTAAATAGAGGTCTCTCTACAGGCACTGAACCTGTGCAGGCCTGTGTCAAGTCAAGTCAAATGATCTTTATTCGGATTCAACATCCATAAAAGTACATAAAACGTCATGGTGTAGCATAGAAGAAATCAATTACAGTACACTTACATTAAAATTTAGTTATAAAAACAGCAAATTCTATAATGTGTGCAAAAAGCAATTATTTGTGCAAAACAGAGCAATGTAAAAAAACAGCAGTATACCTTACAGAAGTTTTCAGGGTAAATTCAATAACACTCTAGACCGGAGTCATATGACAGAAAACTACGACTAGCAACTCTACAAAAAATAATTCTGTAATGTGTGCAAAAAGCGATAATTTGTGCAAAAAGGCAATGTGCAAATCAGCAAATCATAGTGCAAAACTTTTCATGGCAATTTCAATGATGCTCTAGAGCGGTCTGCAGATTTAAGAAAGCAACTGACTCTAAAGATTACCTCATCACAGTTTAACCGTAATAACTCTACAAAGGCTAATTCATAGTCGAATTGTTCAGTATTATGAAAATAAGGCATCAAAAAATGTTTGGTATATTTAACGTAGAAACCACAGAAGAGTGTAAAGTGTAGAAGGCTTTGTTTGCCCCCAAGGCAACAGGGACAGTCTAATTGCTCCAAATTCCTGTTGAATCCTATTGGGAAGCATAATACATTTTTGATGCTCTCATCCCCGAACCGGAACAGCATACTCCTATTCCATCTACTCATCTTTTTACACAGATAACTTGCGGGTAGTTTTGGAGGCCTTTCACTTGGTATAAAAAATGAGAGGTACCTTAGGACTGCAGGTTTTATGAGAACTTTCTTTTCTCTTTCACAGTTATAGTGGCTATACAGAGCCCTTTTTACTAGATTCTTGTGTGAGCAATCTATTGTGGTGGGAGATGTAAATAAATGACCCTGCTCCACACTCCGTAGGCTTTTTTCACCGCAGTGAGCCATGGTATCTGGATGGCCCGGTCACATTTCAAACAGTCCTTAATAATATCACGGGTTAGGGACGCCGCGTGGTTCCTCCATATTTTCAGCCAAAACAGAGCAGGTCTGGCTTTTATAAAGTCCTCCGACTATGGAATGTGCAGTTCTTGGTGGCACAAGTAGGTAGGAGCAGAGATGACCCCCCAAAATCTTCCTGCAGAACCGGTTCTCCTCTGTTTGTATATTAGTGCAGTTAGTATATCCCCATACCTCGGCGCCATAAGTTCCTGTGGGTAGGCATTGGGTCTTGTAAATATGTAACATTGAAGCAATGACCTCAGCACTTTGCGGTTGGCGGAGAGAAGTAACAGAGTTTATAGATTTGCTCAGTTTGTTTCTACCTTGTGCCACGTGCGGTTGCTAAGACCCAGAATCCGCAAACAGCAAGCCTAGGTAAGGGAAAGTGTGAGTGCACTTTAAAACATTGTCCCCTATTGAAATACTGCTGATCTTATGCTTTTTTGGACCACAACACATTATAAATGACTTATTAAAATTTGTACAAAGTCCCAGATCTGCCATGAATGCAACAAACCCTGTAATTAAAATTCGTAAACCCTTAGGTGTGCGGGCCATGAGTACCGCGTCATCCGCGTAGAGGAGAGCCGCAAGTGGTCTACCATTCACTTGCGGCACATCAGGTGTCAGTTTACACACACAATTGCTCAGTTCATTTATGTACAGAATAAAAGGTAGGGGGGCCAAGACACACCCTTGTCTGACCCCCCTGCCAATTAAAATATCACTGGATCCTCGCCTAGGGTGTTCAAACGAACGCGGGCTCTCAGATCTTTGTGCAAATGCGCCAGGAAATTAACTAATGAGTCATCTAAACCATAATTCAACAAAACTGACCATAAACGGGAACGGTTAACGAAATCAAATGCAGAACTTAAATCCATAAAACCTAAATAAAGGGGGGATTTTTTGGCAATTGTGTACTTTCCCATTATTAAATTTAAATTGAGGCACTGTTCCACTGTACCCACATTACTTCTAAAGCCTAGCTGGCATGGATGTAAGATGGGATTTTCTTCTGCCCAAATACTAATCCTGCTAAAAAGTACCCTGCCTAAGATCTTAAGAGTGTTATCGATCAAGGATATTGGTCGATAACAGGCAGGGTCCAATCTATCGCCTTTTTTGAAAATGGGCACAATGGTGCTATTTGACCAAGTTACAGGCGGGACGGTGTGGGATAAGTGGTTAAAGATGTTACAGAGTAGTGGCGCTCAAAATTCTGGTTCCGATTTAATTTGGTCGATGGATAGACCATCGGGGCCAGGGGCTTTATTCCCTGCGCTAGCTAAGATGGCATCTTCTACCTCCATCATAGTGATGTTAAGAGGGGTTAAGGGGGGGACAGGGCCCATGGTGTTAAGTGGGGCCTCGTATATTTGCGAGAAATGTTTCACCCATTCGTCCCCAGATATATTACTATTGATCGGGGTGATGTTGGTTCCCAGTGATCTTAAGCTCTTAACCTCACTCCAAAATCCAGTCGCGTCCCTCAATGTAGCAAAACGCACAAGGGAATCCCAATATTCTTGTAATAACTCCTTTGTCCTTCTTTTAAGTATGGTTTTATAACCAGCCCTCAGTCTCCTCACAGCAGATTAGTCACGTGGGACCATTATAAGGGCTGCCCTGAGATCGCGGTTTGCTTTAGAGCATTGAGAGTCGAACCACCGTGGTTGTTTATTGTCGGTTGTTCGTGGTGGTTTCGAGATCTCATTTTTTATGACTTTGCAGAGGTCCATAAAGGCCTCTATGATCGAATGTTCGGGGCTGTCGGTAGAGAGACAGACTGACACAAGTTGGGGGTATGTCCTGACAATACGGGCCAAAACTTCCTTGTTATCAACCCCCCTCCAGACCACCCTAAGTTTGTCTGTGGAGACTGCTAAATTTTGTGCACCAATTTCCCTCCTCATCCCCTGTTTTTTGATGGATTTTAAATGTATTAATATAGGGTAATGATCACTATAAGGGACGTCAACTACCTTGGCATTTGATAGGAGATCCCCTAAAAACGAGGATAAAAATACATAATCTATAGTAGTTGAGCACCCTCGCCCTACGTAGGTGGCCTGTGGTTCTTCAGTCCCTTTACTTTGCATCTCATCCATGACGTTAAGTAGGTCACGAGAGATGCTGTGGTCCAATAGCTCCATGCCTCTTTTACAGCTAGGAATTCTGGAGTGGATGTGGGCGTTAAAGTCACCCCCAATACAGATGCCATCAAAATAACCATATTTATGTCCTTCCACGATTTCATCTATACAATCAAATAATCTTGTAAAATTCGGGTTAGGGTAAGATACAAAATCATTATTATAAAAATTAATAATACATAACTTTATCTTGCTTGTGTATGCCAACACCTGAAAACTCTTGTCATTCACAGGTAACAGTTCGGTTTTAACTCCTGCCATACTTTTAGCCCAGATGATAAGACCCCCACTTGGACGGCCCATGGCTGAAGGAACTGCATTCTGATAATAACAACTGTACCCTTCCAAAAATAGAGGGCTAGTACACCATGTTTCTTGTAACATTAAAACATCGAAATTAGTGACCCACTCTATCCACTCTTTAATTTGTGTTTTGGCATGGAGACCAGCAATGTTCCAGCTCAAGATGGTCAGGTTGTCAGTAAAAGAAAGGGTGTGCGTGCCCTGGGAAGGAGTTAGAGGTGTCATTGATGAGACTAAAGTTTCTGGTTCACTAGGAGCCAGAGATTTAGTACGGCATGATGTTCCTTCATTCAAAATAGTTACGGGCGGTTGGTCATTTTGTGATGTTACCAGAGTGGGTGTGGGTAGTGGTCATTCAAATGTACTCATGTCCGATAGAAGACTGAATCTGTTGAACAGGGGGTAGGGTGATGGAGCTTGATTAAATGATTTCTGAGGGGGCCTATAAAAATAGCCTAATGAAAATAGGGTTATGACAGTGGGTGGCCCGGGGTAAATATTGTTATTATTCAATATGTATTTTGCTGTCCCCGGATGGCGAAAGTTAAGCACAATGCAGTCGCCATTAATGTTCTTATAAAGGGGGCCAACCCAGCTTACCCGGCGCGCTGACAAGATTTCATTTGATATGTCATGACTCACCCCTTTGTGTTTACACAGCCAATCTATACACTTATTGTTTAGCTCAACCCACGACTCCCCTTGCCCTTCTTTGAGTGGTGGAACGCCGGCTAGTACTAAGACATATGGACATGCATCCGGTGGTAAATGCAGAGTGGGTCCCATAGTCTTCACGGGTCTTGGTGTGACAGCCGGCCTTTTATCAGCGGCATTAGTGGTTGTAACTATTGACACCCCTGGCTTAGGGGCCACAAGGGTCGGGGTATTCTTCGGTGGCCCGCAGGCTGTGCCGATGGCGGGGGAGGAGCTGGGGGGTGCAGCTAGCATAACTATTGTTTGTTGTGATTTCTTGTTAGATTGAGTATTGGCAGTGCTGTTGTTTTGTGGGGTGGAGCTGGGTACAGAAGTTGATGTGGTTGTATTGTTCGTAGCAATGTTTGGCCCTTTACCCGGCTTATCCTTATAAATTGTCTCTATGTCTTTTAATAAGCGCTCTCCCCTCAGTAGATCAAGACTAATTTGTCCCTTCCTTTTTACATCCTCTTTCTTAACAAGATTTTCCAGTCTGTCTAAACGTTTAAAAATAATTATTTAATTGCTTGATCATTTGACTTTGCATCTGTTTAAAAATAGTGTCTACGATAGTTTCAATCAAATTCCCATTAGTTTTAGGTTGGCTGATGCTATCAAGTAGTGACTCTGTCTATGTACAGACAGAGGAATAGTCTTCATTTGCCAGGGTCGTTGGTGATGAAACTAAAATCACGTCATCAGGCGGGGTAGGCACACTTGTATTAGGTCCGCTCCTTAAGGAGTCTTTGTTGCCGTTGGACCACATGCTCTGAGGTGTTGGTTGGCTCTTATTGCGAGGTGGTTGCTTCCTCTTACTTGCCGTTGGATTGGATGCCCCTCTTTTCCTTTTTTCAGGTCCTGGTTTATTGGTAAGTGTCATAGGGGGTACAGAGTTTAATGGGGATTCTGTTGTAGGGTTCCCTACTAGCAGTGGATCTAGAGTGCTGGGAAGTAAGGGTTGTTTCGAGATAATAATTGTAGGAGAGAGTGGGGGGGCAGAGTTTCCCTTTTGTAAAGAAGATGACTCAGAAAGTGTGGTAACTAAGCCCATTGACATCCTCCTCTCAGTGTTGGCAATCTCGTTGGTTACCATGTTGAAGGCATTCTCCAACATGCTTTCAATGGAACTTTGTTGCACAAATGACCCATCGCCAGCTTGTGCCGTGTTGATAGTCTTTCTTTTCCCCATATCGATGGCAACACTTGCAAACTCACCTAGTACAATGGATTAAGGGGGATGGCCCAGCCCAGCCTCCTCAGGCCTCTGAGGGCCACAGAGGGCCCGCCCTTTGCCCGGCTTCGCTCCCGCTCGCTCCCGCGTCGCGGGGATGTGCCGGAATTTCAAGCGCCCCCGGGCGCCGAGGTGACGTGGCGGCGTTGCGCCGATGCTGGAGCGCCGGGGAGCCTGGGGAATGCAGTCCTTGCCAGCCGCGCTAGAACGCAGCGGCAGGGGGACCAGCAATACAGGTAGAGAGTGTCCTTTTACCCCCGTGGGACCCTCGCTCATTCAGGGTCTAATGCCGGTAAGAGCAGGCCTGTGGTTGGAGTCCTACCTGAATAGAGCCATCTCTCCAGGCACTCAACCTGTGCAGGCCTGTGGTTGGAGTCATACCTAAATAGAGGTCTCTCTAAAGGCACTGACCAGTGATTGGAGACACACCTGAATAGAGCCCTCTCTACAGGCACTGAACCTGTACAGGCTGGTGATTGGAGACACACCTGAATAGAGCCCTCTCTACAGGCACTGAACCCTTACAGGCCCGTGTATGGAGACACACCTGAATAGAGCTCTCTCTACAGGCACTGAACCTGTACAGACCAGTGATTCGAGACATACCTGAGTAGAGCCCTCTCTACAGGCACTGAGCCTGTACAGAGCAATGATTGGAGACACACCTGAATAGAGCCCTCTCTACAGGCACTGAACCTGTACAGGCCAGTGTATGGAGACACACCTGAATAGAGCCCTCTCTACAGGGTCTGAGCCTGTACAGGCTGGTGATTGGAGACGCACCTAAATAGAGCTCTCTATACCGGCTCTGAACCTCTACAGAGCAAAGATTAGAGACACACCTGAATGGAGTTATCTCCACAGGGACTGAACCTGTACAGAGCAATGATTGGGCTCATATCTGAATAGAGCTCTCTCTACAGGCACTGAACCGTTAGAGGCTGGTGATTGGAGACATACCTGAATACAGCTCTCTTCACAGGGACGGAACCTGTACAGAGCAATGATTGGAGACACACCTGAATAGAGCTGTCTCTATAGGGTCTGAACTTGTACAGAGCAATGATTAGGCTCATATATGAATAGAGCCCTCTCTACAGGAACTGAACCCTTACAGGCCGGTGATTTGACCCATCCCTGAATAGAGCCCTCTCTACAGGCACCTAACCTGTACAGAGCAAAGATTGGAGACACACCTGAATAGAACCCTCTCTAGAGGCACTGAACCTGTACAGACCAGCAATTCAAGATACACCTGAATAGAGTCCTCTCTACACCGATGGAACCTGTACAGTTCAGTGATTGGAGACACAACTGAATAGAGGCCTCCCTACAGGCACTGAACCTTACCAGACCGGTGATTGGAGACACACCTGAATAGAGCTCTCGCTAAAGGCACTGAACCTGTACAGAGCAATGATACCTTTGTGCCCTTTTCAACGCGATTTTGGGAGGTATGGAGATACCGGGTACTTGGTTGGGAGCGGAGATTGTTCCAATCAACTACAGGCCCATTAGCCTCATAGATGTCCCTCAAAAAAATCTTTTCCCGACTAATTCTGGATCGTTTACAAGAATGGATTGACGAGGATGATATCCTCCGTCCCTATCAGGCCGGATTCAGGAAAAAAACATCTACCGTGGATCAGATGTTCCGTCTCTTAATGCTATTTTGGAAGACGGCAACACTGGAGGGTGGCAGCCTCTATATGGTTTTCGTGGACCTCCGGTCCGCGTTTGACCTAGTACCTAGGGGCAAACTGTGGGCGGTGCTCTTGGATATGGGAATCCCTAACTCAATACTGGTCGTCCTGATGAGGCAGTATACACAAAATTATGCACAGGTTAGATGTGGGAGGGATGGGGTGCTGTCGTCCCGGTTTCCGGTTGCCTGGGGGGTCAGGCAGGGGTGCGTCCTGGCACCAACCCTATTCTGCCTTTATGTGAATGGTGTCATATCGCACTTGGATGCGGTTCCCAACAATGACGCACCCAGATTGGCTGGCAGGAGGGTGCCAGCAATAATGTTTGCCGATGACACCCTCCTGCTTTCCAAGTCTCCCATGGGGATGCAGCGAGTGCTGGATAGCTTCATCGACTTCTGTCGTTGCCGTGGACTGGAAATCAACGCCGATAAGACTACATTTATGATTTTCAGTCCTCCGGCACTCACCCGCCCAACACCGCTCCTATGTATGGTTAGATTGGAGAGGGTACAGACTTTTCAATACCTAGGGGTGACGATCAACGAAAATCTTTCCTGGGGCACCCAACAGGTGACAGCCCAACTCAAACTCTCCCATTTAGTGGGTGGCATCCTTAAATTGGCAAATACATCTACTTTCAAGCAAGTGAGCCCCGCACTGGGGATCTACAAAGTCAAGGCGAGGGCATCGGCACTTTATGGTGGGGAACTTTGGGGGCACTCCTGTAGGCCTGATATCGTCAAAGTGAAAAATAAGTTTATGAGGCAGTTACTTGCACTCCCTCAAAGTACTCCTCTCCTCCCACTGAGATTGGACTTAGGACTGAGTTTTATCCAGGATGAGCTTGCTCTGAAACCTTTAAGGTGTTGGCGCAGGCTATGGATAACCCCAGAATTGTCCACTTATAGGCTTGAATTAAAGGATGTGCTGAGCCATGGTAGCGCAGCAAAAATCCCCTGGCTTGTATTCGTGAAAAACGAACTAGGAAAAATGGGACTATCGGACCTCTGGCACGATCCAGAACGGGCATGCAGGGGGGTTTCTGGCAAAATGCTTGCGAAGTCCTTCATGGATTATAAACAGAATATATGGTTGCAAGACTCCAAAGTTGGCTCCCTGACAACAACTTTTTTAACACTCAAACACTCTTATGCTTTTGAGGAGTTTCTGAATGTTATTTATCCAGTAGGAGCAAGGAAGTTATATATCCAATGGAGGCATGGATCACTACCGCTAGGGGCATTCGCAGGCAAGTGGTCGACTTCCACGAGTAAATCCTGCCCTGGGTGTGGTGTGACCAAGGAGGATGAAATGCACATGCTCTTCTTCTGCCCTGCTTACAGAAAAGCCAGAACGTACTGGCTGGTACCCCTATGCAAGAATATGGGTTTTGATAAATGCTCTGTTGCAATGAGAGTTTTTAAGACAGATACATCACC
Organism: Lissotriton helveticus; assembly: GCF_964261635.1. Classification (NCBI taxonomy): domain Eukaryota; kingdom Metazoa; phylum Chordata; class Amphibia; order Caudata; family Salamandridae; genus Lissotriton; species Lissotriton helveticus. Next base: position 1,546,494,603 of record NC_136061.1, read on the forward strand.
ACATATAGTTTTTGCACTCTCAAAAGTCCTTTTAGCAATGTGGTCCAAAAGATCCTCCCTCATTACAGTGGTACCCAGGGGAGATTTTACACAGTGACTTCGTAAATTGCCTGATAATCTGTTTTTATGTAAATAATTTAATGTTTTCGCTTTTGTAAATTGTTTTTATTGTAATCTTTTATGACTGGAAAAATGTCAAAATAAAGATTTAATGATAATAATGATAATGAATAGAGCCCTCGCTACAGGCACTGAACCTGTACAGAGCAATGATTGGAAACACACCTGAATAAAGCTCTCTTTACAGGCACTGAACCTGTACAGAGCAATGATTCGAGACATACCTGAATAGAGCCCTCTCTACATGCGGGTGGACCTGTACAGGCCAGTGACTGGAGACTTGCCTGAATAGATGTCACTCTGCAGGCACTGAACTTGTATGAAGCAATGATTGGAGCCAGGTCTGAATAAAGCTCTCTCTATAGGAATAAAAGCTTTAAAGGCAAGTGATTGGAGACACACCTGAAAAGAGCTCTCTCTATAGGCACTGAACCTGTACAAGACATAGTTTGGAGACACCTGAGTAGAGCTCTCTCTACAGGGGCTAAAGCTGTGTAGGTTAGTGATTGGAGACAGACCTGAATAGATGTCTCTCTACAGGCACTGAACCTGTATAGGTCAGTGATTGGAGACACCTGAGTAGAGCTCTCTCTACAGGGGCTAAAGCTGTGTAGGTTAGTGATTTGGAGACAGACCTGAATAGATGTCTCTCTACAGGCACTGAACCTGTATAGGTCAGTGATTGGAGACACCTGAATAGAGCTCTCTCTACAGGCATTAAACCTGTATAGGTTAGGGATTTGGAGACACACCTGAATAGAGCTCTCTCTCCTGGGGTGGGCCCTGTACTGAACAGTGATTGGAGACATGGTTAACTGTAGCTCTGTTTACAGGCTCTGAACCCAGGCAGACCTGTATGAGCACAGATGTGTCTACGGGGTCTGAACTGTGTGAATGGAAGAAGAGCCGCCTTTTACACATGGACTGAACATTTACCGAATCAGTGGCAGGAGAGAAGGCTTCACTGAGCACAGCTCCTGCTGCAGGGACTGAACTCATAACGAACAAAGGGGCATATTTCCAACAGTTAGCGATATTTATCGCTAACTGAGCTTAGCGTTAGTTTTTTTAACGGCGCGCTTCGCCCAATATTATCGCTGAGATAACGTCCTATTACCAACGTTTATCTCAAAAGCGATAATATTGCAGGCGTTAGCGTGAATATCGCTGGAAAACCAGCGGTGTTCACGCATTAGCGTGCAAATGCTGTTAGCCATGTTATCCACCTCCCATTGAATAACATGGCTAAGAACTGGTATTTGCAGGCGTTAGCGTTTGGCGATATTCGCGCTTAGCGGGAATATTTCCATCGCTTCGCCTTTCTTGGTAATAGGCGATAGCGAGGTTAGCGACTGCTTTCAGTCGCTAACCGGTTGGGTACGCCCACTTTGCATGTCATTAGCGATAAATATCGCTGACATGCAAAGCGGCCCCCAAACCGCTCGCTATCGCCTACAAGCTGTCGCTAACTGGTGTTAGCGACAGCTTGGTAATAGGGCGATGGAATTACCGTCGCTTAGCGGCGGAAAACGGCCGCTAAAGCGGCGATAATTCAATATCGCCACCCTTGGTAATATGCCGCAAAGATTGCAGATGTGCTAACCCACAGGTTAATTTGCAGCAACTAAACCTGCACTGACCAGCGGATAGGAAACCTACATGCAAGAGCACAGCCCTTTATACAGGGTCTCCTTATATACAGTCCGAGCTCCAGGACATACACCCACACAGCTCCATCTGCAGAGAATGCCTGGGCGGGTTCCCAAGCCCAGCTGACCCGCTGGAGCCAAGGGCTGAAGCCATTCAGATGTGTAGACCTCTCAGAAGCTTGTGAGTTAAGATAAAGAAGTGAGGAAAACGCGTATAGATGATAAATCAATAGAAAGATGGAAGATAACCCTGAAGAATCACCGAAGAGGAAGGAGGGGGTCTGCAAAGGGCCGGTAAGAGCCCTTCTCATTGGATAAAATGTGCCCTAGTTTCTCATGAAAGAGGAACCTGGGGATTTTGTACACCTGATGAGGAACAGAAGAGTGTTCACAATCTTTGCATTCGTTGTGAAAAGTATGTTTCCATTATAATAGTTATGGGGATTTGTGCGTTTTTATGCTGTTTTAATTTTTATTTATATGGCCAGGTACTGCCGAGTCCAAGGGCAACCACAGATCCTCCCCCATTTTCCCCAAAGGCATCAAGGGAGACAACACACCATGGCATGGTTAAGGGTCGTAAAACCCTGGCCCACGCCGACCCAGAGGCAAAAGGCGGCAGGCACAACATACAGGGGTTCAATGGGAAGATCAGACAGGTCCCCATGCAGGCACGCGGAGTCAAACAGCCAAGATTCAGAAAGCAGCCCTATCGGGGAATCATCCCACGTAGTTAATTTATCTACAAAAATATTGAGTCCCCTTGAAGAACAAGTGTTGAATAAAGGTCTAGGATTTGTCATGACTAACCACGGAGATCCTTTCACTTTTCAATGTGAACTGAGCCAATTCTTCAGGAAGCTTAGACTTCACTATTTTTTTAAGGATAAGATCAACGAAGAGTTTCAGAATAACGACACCAACACGGGTCTCAAAGTGAAGTCCAAATTCCAACCACCAGCACATACTGTTCCGCCCCAGGTATTGGCCTTTGAAAAAGCTGTCGCAGAAGATGTGGCCACACTCTGGAGTACTAAAGTGAGGTCGTTTAATAATAATCTTTCCAAACTGGAACAGGCTACACTGAAATCATTGTCAGAGGATCAGTCAATTACTATAAAGCCAGCGGACAAGGGCGGCTCAATAGTTATTCTTAACACAACTGACTACCAGACAGAGTGTCTTAGACAGCTGAATAACAGACAGGCATATTCACCCTTGCCACAAGATCCCACAGAAGATGTCATCAAGCAAATAAAGGACATAGTTGACAAGGCTCTCTCAGAGGGTTGGATAACCCAGAATGAGGCGACCTTCTTAGTCGCAAAACATCCTGTAACACCCTATTTCTACCTTCTACCGAAGGTGCATAAACCGCAGAGGCCTCCTCCAGGTAGGCCGATCATATCAGGAATAGGTTCTGCTCTGGAGCCCCTCTCTACTTTTGTAGATGTCTTTTTGCGGCCCATTGTACAACAAATGCCTACCTATTTACAGGACACGAAAGATGTGCTACGTGTCCTCCCTGAAATAGAGTTTGATATTGAAAGAGACCGTTTGGTCTCTTTTGATGTAGAAGCCATGTACACGTCTATCCCTCAGGATGAGACTCTTGAAGTTGTAACATCCATCCTGAGGGATAACATCCATGAGTCAATCACACCTGTACCATTCATAATGGCCTTAGCCACCTTGGCCATGAAAATGAACTATTTCAGATATGAGGATAAAATCTTTCTCCAGATATCTGGTACAAGCATGGGCAGCGTTTTTGCGCCGAGCCTGGCGAACCTTTATGTACATTGGTTCGAGCAACAACATGTGCTGACTCCCACCAACCCGTTTCACACCTCGGTCAGGTGGTGGAAGCGATATATCGATGACGTGATAGCGGTGTGGAGAGGTACTATCGACTCAGCAAACGACTTCCATCAGTGGCTGAACAGCAGAAACCAGTATCTGAAGTTCACGATGGAGGCACATAAAGAAAGGATCGCTTTCTTGGACTTATCTATTTATGCCACACCTGCAGACCTGCAGAGTGAGTTGTACAGGAAACCCATGGCACGTAATTCTCTGCTCTTATATGAGAGCTATCATCCTAAGTCCCTACGCCAGAATTTACCCTATGGCCAGTTCCTACGAGTCCGTAGGTATTGTTCGAGCAAGGAGGACTTTAACGTACATACCAGAAACCTGAGTACACAACTGAAGGAGCGACATTACCCGAGTGCATTGATCAAGAGGTCAAGGGAAAGAGCAATGAACAACAATAGAGAAGCTTTACTTGAACCTCCTACTCCCAAACCACCGTTAGAGAGACTCACCTTTGTGAGTATTTTCAACACTAGGAGTAACAGCATTCAGAAAATAGTCAGAAGACATTGGCGCCTTCTTAATCACAGCAAAGAAAAGATAGCGCAACCTCTATTTGCGTTCAAACGGGTAACAGTATTCGGGACCGGCTGGTACATACACGCCCAAAAGAAACAACGAGAAAAGTTGGTGAAACACTATGGAATCTACCTCCAGCGATAGGGCATCACCCGTGTGGCATCTGTTCTGTTTGCCCCCAGACAAAACACACAAGTACGATAGATATTCGTACTAACAGACCTTGGGTGCAATGCAATTTAAGCAACTGCAACAGTAACAACCTCATCTATTTGCTGACTTGCACTTGTTCGATTCAATATGTGGGCATGACAACCCGCAAAGTTCGCACAAGAATGCTTGAGCATAAGAGCTCTTTTCGCTGTAAGAAGTCCCATACGAGACTTACAAGACATTTTTTGGAAAAACAACATCGTGAAATTGATTTCCAATGGACTGTCTTGGAAAAACCTTTTATACCTGGACATATAAGTGATTTGTCTGGTTACCTCTTCGCCAAGGAACAAAAATGGATTTACAAGCTCCATACTAATACCATTGGGCTAAACGATGACATCCCTTGGACCCTACTATAGTGATATATCATGACATTGCTAAACTTATCTGAGGTATTCGCCCCTCTAGAGATATATATAGTAGCTCATTGACAGATGCTATGCATCAAAGTAGGGAGTCGTTAACTTCATTGCACTATTACTACACATTAATCTCTGGTTCAGTCTTATTATACCAACGAATACTTTATAAAGAGGATTTGGTGTATATAGAAGCGCTATACCGTGAGCAGTTTCTTGTACCTCAAACGTAGGCTTTGCTCACCCTTACAGTCAGCAGTCGGGTTATTTTGCCATTTATTTACAACAGAAATTATGCTTTTATAACATCAATCAAGAGTATAGAAGCTAGATCTGTTCCCTTATAAAACCCTGAATGCATACTATTTGCTCTGTTTAGAGACTAAAAACGGGCATTAGGGCATGGGCTTGATAGTCGCTTCTGTGAAAATCGACACAAATAAACTACAATGTTGGCCGGTATGACGTAATTGTGTAGTTCGTCGATTAATCACGCGATAGTGCGAGCAGAAATGAGAAAGCGCTCGCGACTCCATAACGATGCGTCTTATGTTAGTGCTACTTCACACGCAAACAAGTAGATTGTGTAGATGGCTGTTTCCTTTTGCACAAGATCAGGGTCACAACTAGGGATGGCGCCGGTTTATATCTCGTATTTGGCAATCATTATATATAGAGAAACTACCAAAATGGTGTTTTTGATGTCATCCTGTAGTTTCGAGTGGCAGCTCACGCAGGATGTCGAGCGTAAAAGAGTGCACTCTATATTTTACAACAAATAGAGCAGATAAGCAGATGTTCGAGGTTATTATGCATTAATGTATTGAAGACAAGTAACAATGAACAAAAATTACTCTATGGTCTGTCGCGATTTGAACAACTTAGGGTGGAGGGATACCATACAAACTACCTTCCATGATACTATGTAAGAACAGATCATCAGCCGATCAATACCTCCCCCAAGACTCATATGAGTGCTTGAGGTACCGACGGATAGGTGAGTCCCCTTGTACTAAAACAGACTAATGGTCTGATAGAGTTAAGCAGAGTCATTACAGAGGTAATGAATGAGATGGTTTGATTCTGCTGTTCATTACTAGTTCTATGTAGAACATTCATTCTATTTATGTGTGCATGTGCTGAGTGATCTCTCTGGGTCACTTTGAGATAAGGCCCATGCAGTTTGAGTGCTGGGTTTTCCACATATGTTGGTTTTTAGATATAAGTGGAGGGGATACACAGGAAGATTCTTTTTGGGGCACTTTTAAAGGTTGTATATTTACACCTTATAGTGTTTGTTTTCTGTTTTACTTCTTATATCTATGTAGTGCGGGGCCTCGTAATACCTGAGCAAGGTCCAGGTGAGGTGAGGTCTATTCCCCTACCATGAAGGGTGAGCATTAATACTTTATCTTTTTCTTTCAAAGTGATTTGAGTGTAAACACAGTGTATAGGTAGATAACACAATAATGTTCGGAATGATAATGTTACATGTTGTATATATTTTTCATCTTCAGAAATCGTATTTCCCATGGAGGTGTAATGTTTCCAGGTTGTTACAGGTCGTACCGTATTCAACCTTTTACTAAGTCTATTCACTTGGTGAAGGTGGTGATTGCTTTGTTTTTCACTACTATTTAAGTGCAACTAATAAAAGAACAAAGGCCCTGACGAATGCCATGGGATTTTTTACCCGGTAGGCAGAAACATGTTGGCCCGTTACAAGACAGATATTGATTACTGTCTCTTTTGCACTATTCTTGGTTTTTAATTAGGAGGTGGGGTTCGTCTGCAGAATAAAGTTTTCTATAGGAGAACACTCCATCCTATTTTAATGTCACTTCATAATTTTTGTTGCACTATCTTTCACTTGACCATCATAGATCAGCCATTACTGACGTTTCATTTGTAGTGGTGGTCCAAATCCTTTACTAGCAACTAATGGTGTGGTGCTTGATGTCCCAATGATCAGGGGACCAGCCGGATTTACACCAGGGTTTGGCCAAATGATAGGACTGATCATTGAGTCAATTTGATGGTAACCCATTGCTACAGTGTTTGGATTTGTTAACCATCTGTGATTCTTCCGAATGGTGTTGGGTCTTTCTATACACAGTGTTCACTCTTCATTATAACACGCTGTCTCCATGCGATTTATACGCTCCGTGATTTTGGTAACTCGGTTTGACAGTGAAGCCATATAATAGATTTGGAAGACCCTCTGTGTTCTTGTGTTATACGTATTTTATTCATAACAATAACAAAACATACATTTGTCATATTTACTCTATTTACGAAATACGCAGAAAGTCCGGTCCATTACATTGATATGTACAGTATATTATTTGGCTATCCTTAACATGTTTCTAATACATAGCCATTCCTGTCATAAGCTAAGTGCTCACTTCTCCCTAAGGATTCTTTAGCACAAAAAACAGGGCACCTCAGATTTGTGCAGTAGGGCCTGCCGTAAATACCAGTGTGCCTTATCAGCCCAAGTGGAGCCACCACCACAACACCAATCGTGTGGGGCCGGCGAGTATACACTCAGCCAGCGTGGCTGCCAGCTGTAAAATGGGCAACACTAGTGAGGGCAGGCCACAGTACCACAAGGATCCGATCATTGTTGGTTGCTGCTGCTTCAAACCTTTAAATCATCCTTGACCTGTATGCACAAGGAAACAGACAAAGAAGGCGGGGAGAGAAGAGAAAAAAGAAAAACACTGGAAAAGGTCTCTGTCCTGAAGACCGTCCTGTCCTTCAGCTGTCTGTGGAGCGGCAACGAGAAAGGCCAACCCGCTGCTCCACATCCCCTTATAAACCTGTTATGGCCGGGAAGCCGGCTGAAACTGGCTTCCTGGCCGATTTACTACAAATGACCCGGAAGCATATGTTAGCGCTTCGGGGTCACCTCCCTTTGCACCAATCTCAAGCGAGGCCGGGGCCGCACGGGTAACTTCCTATGTGCCGCCCGCCCCACCCCTCGTTCACACACAGGGACCAGCATGACCGCCATACTCTGCGGCGTGCCCGAGTCCATGCCCCGCCTCGTATTTGCGTATTTATTGAATTTTATGATTTCCTGCTGATCAGTGGACTTCTCAAGGGGCATGTTAATCAAAGTGTAGACTTTCTACCTAAGAAAAATCTCTGAATGTGCTTTCCATCCTTACTATATCCAGTCTCAACCTTCGCACCGCTTTTGGAGAGCTAGGGCATGACACTTCGGGCACGTACCCCTAGAGAGTCAAGAATGCTTTGGAGGACAATCTTTATCTCTCAAGCCAAGTACAGAGAATCCTCATCAGTGGTGAGCACATGCTGCCTAACCTTTGCTGCAGCTGAGTGTTCTCCATAGCTTCAGTGCTGGGGACAATAGGCTAATGTAAGAACAACAGCTGATGGACAGAATGCAGATCAATGTCATACATTCACCCCAGTACAGAGATCTGGGCCCAAATCCATAGGTTTTTTTTGCACTCCACACCAACCCAGTTCAGACATGGCCATATGCAAATCAGCCTTGACCCTGTGCCTCATGGGAATAGTCCAGCCCGAACTGCAAAACCATGTCTTTCCTGGACCGGAATCGAGCATCCTAGGACCGGTTTCTGGCTATCAGCCGTCTTCAGCCAGGATAGCTTGACTCCAGTGGTGTGGAGAGCATGGGACTCACGTCTGAGCATACCCATCCCACTCGGGGTGACAAATGCAAAAACAACAGTTGATGGACAGAATGCAGATCAATGTCATACATTCACCCCAGTACAGAGATCTGGGCCTAAATCCATCATTTTTTTGCACTCCACACCACCCCAGTTCAGACATGGCCATATGCAAATCAGCCTTGACCCTGTGCCTCATGGGAACAGTCCAGCCCGAACTGCCAAACCATGTCTTTCCTGGACCGGAATCAAGCATCCTAGGACCGGTTTCTGGCTATCAGCCGTCTTCAGCCAGGATAGCTTGACTCCAGTGGTGTGGAGAGCATGGGACTCACGTCTGAGCATACCCATCCCACTCGGGGTGACAAATGCAAAAACAACAGTTGATGGACAGAATGCAGATCAATGTCATACATTCACCCCAGTACAGAGATCTGGGCCTAAATCCATCGTTTTTTTGCTCTCCACACCACCCCAGTTCAGACATGGCCATATGCAAATCAGCCTTGACCCTGTGCCTCATGGGAACAGTCCAGCCCGAACTGCCAAACCATGTCTTTCCTGGACCGAAATCAAGCATCCTAGGACCGGTTTCTGGCTATCAGCCGTCTTCAGCCAGGATAGCTTGACTCCAGTGGTGTGGAGAGCATGGGACTCATGTCTGATCATACCCATCCCACTCGGGGTGACAAATGCAAAAACAACAGTTGATGGAAAAAATGCAAATCAATGTCATACATTCACCCCAGTACAGAGATCTGGGCCTAAATCCATCGTTTTTTTGTACTCCACACCACCCCAATTCAGACATGGCCATATGCAAATCAGCCTTGACCCTGTGCCTCATGGGAACAGTCCAGCCCGAACTGCCAAACCATATCTTTCCTGGACCAGAATCAAGCATCCTAGTACCGGTTTCTGGCTATCAGCCGTCTTCAGCCAGGATAGCTTGACTCCAGTGATGTGGAGAGCATGGGACTCACGTCTGAGCAAACCCATCCCACTCGGGGTGACAAATGCAAAAACAACAGTTGATGGACAGAATGCAGATCAATGTCATACATTCACCCCATTACAGAGATCTGGGCCTAATCCATCGTTGTTTTGCACTCCACACCACCCCAGTTCAGACATGGCCATATGCAAATCAGCCTTGACCCTGTGCCTCATGGGAACAGTCCAGCCCGAACTGCCAAACCATGTCTTTCCTGGACCGGAATCAAGCATCCTAGGACCATTTTCTGGCTATCAGCCGTCTTCAGCCAGGATAGCTTGACTCCAGTGGTGTGGAGAGCATGGGACTCACGTCTGAGCATACCCATCCCACTCGGGTTGACAAATGCAAAAACAACAGTTGATGGACAGAATGCAGATCAATGTCATACATTCACCCCAGTACAGAGATCTGGGCCTAAATCTATCATTTTTTTGCACTCCACACCACCCCAGTTCAGACATGGCCATATGCAAATCAGCCTTGACCCTGTGCCTCATGGGAACAGTCCAGCCCGAACTGCCAAACCATGTCTTTCCTGGACCGGAATCAAGCATCCTAGGACTGGTTTCTGGCTATCAGCCGTCTTCAGCCAGAATAGCTTGACTCCAGTGGTGTGGAGAGCATGGGACTCACGTCTGAGCATACCCATCCCACTCGGGGTGACAAATGCAAAAACAACAGTTGATGGACAGAATGCAGATCAATGACATATATTCACCCCAGTACAGAGATCTGGGCCTAAATCCATTGATTTTTTGCACTCCACACCACCCCAGTTCAGACATGGCCATATGCAAATCAGCCTTGACCCTGTGCCTCATGGGAACAGTCCATCCTGAACTGCCAAATCATGTCTTTCCTGGACCGGAATCAAGCATCCTAGCACCGGTTTCTGGCTATCAGGGACAATAGGCTGACAGGAGACACTGGGAGACCAGCACACTTGAAAACATGGAAGAAACATAGGTAGGCGTAGACTTGGTGGGACATAGACTCTCAGCAACAGCAGATTCACTTAGACAGGAATGAACCCCATAAATATTCAAGATCTCATAGCATGTAGTTCAGAAGATGATGTTAGAACAGTAGGGTTGCTCTAAAGAGTAGAAGGTTTTTCATGGCCGAGGCAGGTTTGGTAATGGATTACCCAGCTAACAAAGTTCAGTTTCAAGCTCAAGCCAGTCATAAGTTTGGGTTTGCAAATTGAGGCTTTCCACTAGAACAAAGACTTGTCAATTCATGTAGATGTTAAACCGATTTGCTAAAATACAACAGGAGATTGCCACTAGGCCAGGGTGGTGAACTCTTCGTTTGTGGAGTTTGCAGCATTTTTCAGCACTCCTCTGAGCTGGCAGAGAGCAGAAAATGTTAAGTTGGCGAGCGCGAGCTGCTGCTCGGTAGAATTTCTGCTTGAGCGGCAGCAAGATCAGTGAGAATGTCAGTTTGCGCTGCACTCTGCCACTTGCAGAACTCAGCTGAGTTTTTTGTCACTTCACGGAGTTCCGCATAGCAGAACTCCATCAAGGCCTATTTGCCATGCTTAGCTTTGTGGTTCAGGATTGAGAGTAATCCTGGCTGAGCACAGCAAATTATGTATCTTCTGTGAGACTCTGAAAAACGTTCTCATGTGGAGCAGTTCATCAAGGCACTGGTGGCTGAGTTTGGATGTACTATCAAATTCTGTATCAAATTCCTTCATTTTGGGAATAGATCGTGTTTGGTAATTTGTATTGCTCCCACAATTATGGTTTTGTGTTGATCCACAAAGGAATTGATTCTGTGCAGCAATTTAATATATTAGTGACAAGGGCTCCTGTTGCCTTAACATGCATTTCGATTGACCTTGTAGCATTAAAGACTGAGTCAAAACAACAAAAGAGTGTACCTTCTTAGGAGAAGAGAGAGCAAAAAGAATCAGATTTGATTCTTTAGAAAGCCCTCACTCCCCAACCCTTCGACGGGGTCCGGTCACAAAGGGAGTGCACAGGTACCAAGCGGGTGCCTGGCTTTGCTGGCAGTGTGCGTACTAGCCACCACCCCCCTCCCGGGACCCAGGGAGTGAGTAATGAACACTCCCCATATAACTGCAGGGTCCCTACAAGGATCAGGTTCCCTCTGGAACAGCATGTTTTAAAACTCTTTTTTCCTGTTTTTTCACTATAAAGACCTCCAGGTCAGGGTGAGCCTTAGCGCGCTCATACCACCGGGGTCTACGTACTGGTCCTAAAGAATGCCTAGCTAGTCGCAACATACAGGCAGAAACATGTTGACCACCTTCAGTGAGACTTAGCTAAGACATCCATCAAGCAATAAAATAGCTTACTTCATTTTGTTAACCGTGCCTGGTTGGCCTATGAATAAAATTGTTTTTGGACACAACCCAGACTTTTTCTAACTCACTTCACCTTCACTTGCACTTGTAAACACATACATCAACAAACCATCTCCGCAGTAATTCTGGCGTTGAAGAACATCGGGGAGGTACTCGACCTTCCTGGTGGGGCCCGATGATGAAGCATGTCACCAACTAGGTTGGTGAGTGAGGGCTTTCTAAAGAATCAAATCTAATTCTTTTTGCTTGCTCTTCTCCTAAGAAGGCACACTCTTTTGTTGTTTTGACTATTTCCTCAGGGGGACCAAGAGTGCTCCTTATATCCCCCAAAAATGCCTCTCTCTCTCGTTGTTTGATGCCATTAAAAATGGAGCCAAGAGGGTTTACCTTTTCAAAGAGAAAAGGATGCAATCCCACTCAATATTGGTGGGGTCCATGTAGAAGTTAGATTCGATTTATGATCGGATCTAGCTTCTGCATGGACTCCATCCAATGCTTCTTTTGTAAAAGAAAGAGTGCTGGTGCCCAAAGCTTTAAGCAGAAGCTCTCAGCGCGCTGAATACCAAGGCTAATAGTCAAAACAATGAGAGAGAAAGGGCTAAAACAAGATCGCTCTTGAGCCCCAAAGATAAACTATATCAAACAACTAAAGAGCGACAGGTACATCTATGTAAAAAAAAAAAAACCTTATAACCCACAATCAATTATTTAATGATGGGGAAACCAGGACAAGGAAAACAAAAGACAGTAGTGTGAAGAACTGTGAAATGGAAAAATGAGAAATGAGAAATGAACCCTCATACACCAGACAAGTAGGTGACCAGTTTCATCATTGGGTTCTTTTTCTCAAAGGGCATGAAAGAGGGTTCATTTCTCATTTTTCCATTTCACAGTTCTTCACACTACTGTCTTTTGTTTTCCTTGTCCTGGTTTCCCCATCATTAAATAATTGATTGTGGGTTATAAGGTTTTTTTTTTTACATAGATGCACCTGTCGCTCTTTAGTTGTTTGATATACCAAGGCTAATAGCCTTAAAACTCCCTTGTTCCTCTTTCATTTAATACCAGACAACTCCTGCCCATTTATCTCACTCTTGCAAGCCTCGCCTTCTTCCTCTGTGACGGGTTTGGCGTCTTTCTCTTCCTCCGTCTTTCTGATCTGTGCTTTATCCCGCTCTTCCACTGTGTAAATATCTGATGTGGACTAACAAGTGCTAGTCCCCTGAAGCACCGGGTTTTCTTAGAACCCAGCGGTGCCAGGGACACACCCGAAGTCTTCGGATTCACCTGTCTTGGACTACAGAGACACGGAATACTTCTAGGTGGCGTCAAAGATCAAATTTATTAGCTGCAGCTAGTAACAGTAAACCAAGCAATACAACACGGTGTACAACTCAGGAAACTGCTCAATTTTTGTAGAGCAAGACATCACCTTATATTGACATTTTCAGCCCATTACAAATGCACACCCTCTGCGGCAAATTATGACCAATGAAATACATTTTACATACATTATTACATTCCAAAAAGCTCACTTTACAGCCTACCAACCCACAAGTTAATTATTAGGACTGTCCCAAATTCGATTATCACAAACCCATAATTGAAAGCACTACCCATGTAATGAAAAGTCATAAGAAAAGGAGCAATTCAGATGTTGAGTAGGATAAGATATGTGCAAGAAACTAAAAGTTAACGATATCCTGAACAGTGATTGGAAAACCTAGACAACGATCAGCTAGAGAAATTGGCTTCGTGAAAGGGTCAGTTTCAGGTGACGGGGTCAGCATCTTGCAAGTCGAAAAGGCCATGTTAATATGTACATGAACAACGAAGCCCATGCAACTTTGTTCGTTCGTTTACTTCCACGGCCTACGTGAGGGCAAAATAAAATGGCGTCTCGAACAACGCAAACAAAATGGAGTCCGGTCCCGAAAACCACGGAACCTCAGCCCCTCCTTTTGCCATTACGTAGGCAATGACCTAAACTCACGTCAATCTGAATCCAGGTCTATATCTATTCTCATCAGATAATCAAGGTGTTGCTGTAACATCATCTTATTATCTTTCACTTCTCTCGGTACGGGTCTCTTCACACAGATCGTAGCACAAAGGCCACAAATGGCGGGACCACACTGGATGCATAAGCAACACGAGAAAAGGATCGCTAAAGCCATACCAAGAAACATCAGAATCTTCCATCCCCATTTGGACAGCAGTTCCCAAAACCATCCTATCAATGACCAGTTCCCTTCGTCTACATGTATAGACTCAGCGGACTTATGTAACTTAAAAGATGGCTTGGTACACTGTCGGGGCGTTGTCTGGTATGAAAACGCAGCAACTAGATCCGATCAATTTGCATACTCCACCTCTGTCTGCAAGTATAATATCTAAAACAAAACGGTTCTGTAATGTCATAAGGCGATCCGCTTGAATCTCAGCTGTAATATTGCTAAGGGCACCTGCAGTCTCATTTATAGTGGCCTCAACCACTCTCGTAAGCTGACGAATATTCCTACTATTAACCATAGGACCCCAAAAGGGTAAGAAACCCTTAAAGAAGTCTCCAACTTCTTGTGTGACAGTATCTTTCGCATCGATAATACCTCTACCAAATCTTGTCTTATGGTAATCGAAAGCAGCTGTATATGTAGGGGAAGCAAAAATGCCACATAACATGTGCCTGAAAAATCAGAAGGCAACCATTTATATGCTCTGTCGTAACAAACAAAATACGTGCCTTTGGCTGACACGAACGGTGGAGATTTCTGGGACGTATAAACATAGGTGTGAACAGACACACTCTTACCAAGCTGAGCTCTCGGATTCTGACCATTACCTTGCAGACAAAAATGACCTCGATGGGGTACAATCCAAATAGGAGGAGACCTTTTCTGTCTCTCTTTTTCAGTCAGACTAATACTATATCTCGTCTTGTTCCAACCAACGTATGCTCGTACCTCATCTTTAGGGATAGCATTATACGCGTCGATATCTCTAATCTCTAATCATATCGACTATTCCCCGCATCAAGGCATTATTACTCACATTATCCTTAATGGAACGTACAGGAGATGCTTCATTCGCATAGATAAACATCGACTGGAGTGCCCATACTGACCCATTAGGCGAAAAAGGCAAAACCAAATATGGCATTCCCTTATCTGTCGTATGTGGCATAAGACCACAAACCCAACAATTTGTGGAATTTATAACTAACTGATGCTGATGCAACATCTGTATAAACGAATTGTTCACAAATTCTGATCTTCGCGTCTGTTCATGTTCAGGCAGCGTATGAAACTCATGTGAAGAAACAGTAGGAAAAGAAAGAGTAGGTTGGGATGTAGATGCAAGCGTCTGTTGTGTGACATAGAAAATCCAACCCACACAAGCTAACGTAATATTCAAAAGCATTAGAAAACACAGTATTAAAAAACATTTGCTACGAATCAAGATACATATTCTCACTTTAGTATTGACTTTCTTAACACTCTTATTAGACTCAAGAAACTCCATCCTCTAACGTGCTGCTCACGGCTATTACCTTCTTCACTTAAGTGTGCGCCAAGATCGTACTAACGACCCTGAACCAAAGACCTTGTGTCACTACGCGGTTCACCCCTTAAGGCTGTACCGTGACCCTGCAGCGAAGTCCGGATGGTGACTCGAAAAAGAAAAAAGCAAAAAAGTTTCTTGATCTGACAAGGTGTAACTCACTACATTAAAAAAATCAAATTTTATTAGTCCATTATTCAGTCTTTCTCGGTCTCAGATCGTAGCGTTCTTTACCAGGCACAGTCTGGTCTCGGAAAAGGACCTCTGGATTCATAGTGTCGATTCTCAGGTGGGGCGGCACAGCAGCTTGAAGAACGTCATCATCTGCACGTTCTGACTGAGTCGATATCAAATGAGCATCCCTAAATGGTACGAATCTAGGAACTTTTTCGCAATCAAAATCAGCTATTCCCTCCCTCACCCACTGATCATACGGTAAGGGCAAAGGAATTCGTTTACAGTGGGTGGCATGCACCCAATTCTTTTTGCCAGCTACCCTAAAAGCAGTCAGAGTGACCAATAAAACTAAATAAGGTCCAGTCCACCTTGGCTCTAAATTCTTTGTTCGTTGAAAATTCTTGGTCAGCACATATTGTCCAGGTTGGATCGCGTTTCCTGAATCTGCAGTAGCTGTCGGCAAACTGTTATAGAGCTGTTGGTGGAGAACACGCAATTTAGCAGTCAAGTCATGTAAATAATCCACCAACTTAGGGTACTCAATGTCGCTATGTTTCTTGGGACGAGGCACACTCCAAACATTCGCCGGATGACCAAAAACTATTTCGTATGGGCTAAGTCCCACACGAGAATGCACAGTCGTCCTTGTTGACAAAAGAGCCAACGGCAAGGCATCCGGCCATGTAAGACCAGTGCTCGCTTGAATCTTAGCTAGTTTCAGTTTTAACGTGCCATTACAGCACTCGACAAGTCCAGCTGACTGGGGGTGATTCGCGGCGTGAAATTTCTGCTTTATTCCCAAACCAACACACACTTTCTTCATGATTTGACCCACAAATTCACTCCCATTGTCCGACCATACAATTCTCGGCAAACCAAATCTAGGGAAATATTCCTTGAGCAAAACCTTGGCTGTAAACAAGGCAGTATTATCCTTTAGGGGGTAAGCCTCTATCCATCTGGAAAAGGCGCAAACAACCACAAGGACATACTTCAAGTTATTGCATCTCTCCATGTGAATGTAATCTAGCTGTATCACCTCAAACGGATACGTCAGAGGAGCAAAATGGCCAGCTGGAGTTGGAGTTCCCTTTCCAAGATTGTACTTCAAACAAATCATGCAATGCTTCACCACATTCTCAGCACATTTCGGAATTCCAACATTCTGCCATACTGGAGCCAGCAACTTGCATATTCCCTTAGAACTAATGCGAGCCATTCCATGAGCCACAGTGACCACTGGGAGCACATACGCATCTGGCAACAACCATCGCTGGTGCTCCGACAACTCAACCCAACAACCTGTCGAATCCAACATACCCGTACTCTCTCTCCACGTACTCACTTCTTTCTCAGTCGCTTCAGCCTGAATCGTCTTCACACTTTCTATTGTGTCTTCATACATTCCACCTGCCATAACCCATCTTGCGGGGCCTGCAACATACATACGACTCCTCATGTCTTTCGCCGTTTCCTTCGCAACTTCATCCGCAAACGCATTTCCTGGACCTACATCATCCACAACTTTCTTATGCGCACTACACTTCACAATTGCAATCTGCTTTGGGAGAGTAAGTGATTCCAGAAGTTCATTCACTAACTGCCCATGCTGAATCCTCGTACCATGGGAAGTAAGGAATCCCCTTTCTCTCCACAAACGTCCAAAACTATGGGCAACACCAAACGCATACTGACTATCAGTATAAACATTCACTCGCTTTCCTTCTGACAATATACATGCTCTAGTCAGTGCAATCAATTCTGCTGCTTGCGCAGAATTCTGTGCTATACGTGCTGTTTCAACAACTGTATGCAAATTTGTAACCACATACGCTGCAGTCGTTTCACCATTCGGAAGCTTAAAGCACGAACCATCTACCCATAGGGTACCATCAACATTCGTAAGAGGAGTATCTTTTAGATCCACTCTAGCCTTCGTTTCTTCCTCTGTACGAAGAAAGCAATCATGCTGTTCTTGAGCATCTGTCTCTACAGAAATCGGCAACAACATAGCTGGATTCAACACATTACATCTTTTGATATGCACATGGCTAGCCAACAGTGTCAACTCGTAACCTGACAGACGTGCACTAGTAAGATGCTGTGTCTTGGTCCTGTTCAACAACGTATCTACTGCATGTGGGACCATCACAATCAACGTATTATCCAATACCAAACCAGCAGACTGTCGGATAGAAACAGCAGCCGCTGCTGTAGCTCTCAGACAACTCGGCAACGCCTTAGCTACTGGATCTAACGTAGCTGAAGAAACGCACATGGACGTTGCTTGTCTCCGAAACACTGTGTCAATACTGACAATGCACAACCTTCTCTCTTGTGTACATACAGCGTGAAAGGCTTACTGTAGTCTGGAGTACCCAACACCGGAGCCGAACACAATGCATCACGTAATTCAGAAAAACTTTTCTGACATTCGTCAGACCAAGGAAGAGGATGCGGAGTATCTTTAAGAGTCAATGCCAACAGAGGTTTCGCTAGCAGAAAAAAATTCGGAATCCATTACCTACAATATGAAGTGATACCTAAGAAGGCACAAACTTCTCTCTATGTGGATGGCACACTCATTTGCGCAATCGCTTGAATTCGTTCTGGGGTCAATCTCCGTCCCTCCTTCGACAAGAGATGACCTAAGTAGGTCACTTCTTGGCGGCAATACTGTAACTTCGAAGGTGACACTTTGTGATGAAGGTCAGACAAATGTCGCAACAAAGAAAGAGTAGCCTCTTTACAAATCTCTTCATCATCAGCAGCAACCAGAAGATCGTCAACGTACTGAATAAGAGTAGCACCAGAAGGCAACACAAAACCATCAAGCTGGGTTTTCAACGCCTGACTATAGATTGAGGGACTTTCACAATAACCTCGGGGAGCTCTCTTAAACCGGAAGCTTCGTCCTCCTAAAGAGAATCCAAAATGATCTCTACTCTCCTCGGCAATTGGAATGCTAAAGAAAGCATTCTTCAAGTCAATGGCAGAAAACCAAGCAGCTGAAGCTGGAATCAGAGTCAACAAAGCTGTGATATCAGGCACAACAGGAAACTATGGCACAACAATTTTATTCACTTCTCGAAGATCGATCACTAACCGATACACAGGTGGCTTAGAAGCATCAGTACGCTTAACAACAGGCAAAACAGGACTATTGCATACATTACCTCTCGTTTCTTCAACTACACCCTTCTCAACCAAATCATAGATGATCGCTAAAAGAGCTCTCTCGCCATCGCTCGATATTTTATACTGCGGAATACGAGGCAGTCTAGCATTCGACTTGAGGGTAACAACATAGGTGGAATTTGCAAAAGACCAACATCATTTGGACCCGTAGCCCAAAGCGTATCAGGAAGCAAACGCAATTCCAGTGGAAGACAATCTTTAGACAAATACATTGGAGAAATCACTCTCTTACCTAAAGTAAGATGTACTCCCGAAGGAGAACAATGTAATGTCGCATACAATCTTTTCAGTAAGTCCAAACCCAACAGATTCTCAACACAACCAGTTGTTAGAATAAGTGGAGCTTCCAATTCACAAGGACCAATAGACAGGGACAAAGGACTAGAAACCGGATTATGAACTGGGGCGCCTGAAAATCCTACTGAAATATTGGTCAAGCCAGACAAAGGTGCGCCAGGAAGTTTAGAGTGCATAATAGAACTCTTCATCCCACCAGTATCCAAAAGAAAAGGTTCTACCACACCTGATGTACTCACCGCAACATAAGGTCCACTCTGGTCTACTGGAACTGACACTACTCCCTCACTTTGTCCTTGGCTATCCTAGTTATCATTATAACCAACACACTCACCTTCAACACAGTAATCCTCAACATAGTACTGGGCAGACTGACTATTCAGAACATTCTGTCTGTCAAAATAATTCGCAGAATTCTGAGGAGGAGAGGAACGCTCATTTTGGGGAAACACACCACGTCCCCTACCCCTAGGAGCTTGCTGGAAACCGCCACGACCTCTCTGACCAGGTACACCATTCGCACGCTGTAGCAAAGCCGGGCAACTATTCTTGAAATGACCTTCCTCTCTGCAATAAGCACACTGATTAGGGCCAGGAAAGAATCGCAGAGCATAAGGCTCAGACTTCTGCAGCAATCTCTGAAACTGTGGAGGTTGCTGAAACTGAGGTTGATTTGTACGAGGTGGATAAGCTTGCTGCAAAAGAACTTTCGTCTTTAGATCTTTAGTTTTCTTCTCCGCTTTATCCTTCTCATCTTTATCCCTATTCTCATAATATTGTGCAGTAGCCAATATCTGGGCCGACGAAGAAACAGCCCATGAACTCTCAGAGTCCTTCAACTTATTAGAAAGTTCGGGAAGCAAATTAAAGACAAATTTGTCCACAAACAACCTTTGACCACCTTCCGTACTCATATCCTGACCACTATGATGGATAAACGTTTCTTCAAACCTAGTGAAGAAATCAGACACACTCTCGTCTTTCTTCTGCTTACATGCTGCTAACTTATCCCAATTCACTCGTAAAGGAGGCATCATCGTTTTCATCAAATTAATAATTCTACCAGGTAATTCTGCAACTAATGGCTCAGGTTTAGCACCTCCCACCTGTCGACCATCTGCAGCAACAATATTCGCCCACGTATCTCCTAACTCTGCTGCATGATTCTCATGACGAATCTTCGCCCACAAAGGTTGAGGGACTACATTACCCATCAACATATCAATGTCGGCTAAATTCATAATACACGCATCTACTGTCTGAGACAATTCTTTGTAATAACCAGCAGGATTCTTACGAGAGTCAGCTAAGGTCTGCTTAAGAGCTAAGACCTCTGCTCTCTTCCAAGGAACATGTACCCATACTCGCTGAAAATGAGCCTCTGCAGCCTGAATACCCTGATTAACATTAGCAGCAACGGCCTCTCTCCATACAGGAGGAACTTCTCCCATAGGATACTGCTTCACTTTTCTCCTAACGGAGGAATCAGGTTCGTACAATGGCTGAGGCGGTAACCTAGACCTGAAAGCAAGTATCGTCTCTACGGCATCTGTAACATCAGATTCTACTATTGTTCCTTTAGCAAACTCTGACTGAACATCGAGCACATCCTGCGGAATCGGACCCAACTCATTATCTTCCCATTCCTGACGCAGAAAAGTACACATTACATCAAAAACATACCTTTGCTTAGGCGGTTCCCACTGAAAGAAAACATCCTTAACCGCAGGCAAAGTATACCTGGAAGCATTTATAATCCATCTACGAGCCAATAAATCCAACACTGCCCGTTCCTCGGAACTGGGAAGCTGACTACGACTCTGCTTACGCTCTGAAACAGGGGTCATATTCAGTGACCCAAACAATGGAGACAACAGATTAGCAACAGTCTCAGTCATTCGTTTTCGAGCAGAAGGAGAAGAAGTAGACATAAGAACAGGAGAATAAGTATTTTGAGGCAAAAGAGGTGTAGGAACAAGGGGCCCGATTCACAGAACTAACTTAAGACAAAATCCTAAACTTACTACCATTTTCGTATTCACAGAAGGCACTTACTCATTTTGGTATTCACAGAAGACACTTACTCATTTCGGTATTCACAGAAGTTAGGACTCCTAACTTTAGGACTCCTAAATGCATTCTGTGAATACCGTAAGTCTTAAAATTAGGATTTTTATCAATTTAGTATTAGTAAAGTTAGGACTCCTAACTTTAGGACTCCTAAATGCATTCCGTGAATACCGTAAGTCTTAAAATTAGGATTTTTCTCAATTTAATAGTAGTAAAGTTAGGACTCCTAACTTTAGGACTCCTAAACTGCGAAAAATCCTAATTTTAAGACTCTCGGTATTCACAGAAGGCATTTAGGAGTCCTAAAGTTAGGAGTCCTAACTTTACTACTACTAAATTGATAAAAATCCTAATTTTAAGACTTTCGGTATTCACAGAAGGCATTTAGGAGTCCTAAAGTTAGGAGTCCTAACTTTACTACTATTAAATTGACAAAAACCCTAATTTTAAGACTTACGGTATTCACAGAATGCATTTAGGAGTCCTAAAGTTAGGAGTCCTAACTCCTGTGAATACCGAAATGAGTAAGTGTCTTATGTGAATACCAAAATGAGTAAGTGCCTTCTGTGAATACGTAAATGGTAGTAAGTTTAGGATTTTGTCTTAAGTTAGTTCTGTGAATCGGACCCACGAACAGTAGAAGTCGAAGGTTCAGAAGTAGAAGGCAAAGGAGTTTGAGGCAAAGCTGGTAACAAAGCTGGCGACCCTAAAGGGGGTTGCACAGTAGAAGGAAGAACCATCTGGGGAACAACGGGTGGCTGAACAACAGCAGGAGGTTGAACAACAAAGGGTAGAACAACCGGGGGTAATGGAGGCACAGTAGCACCCTGCACATAAGGGGGTGGCAATCTCAGTAAATGAGAGATCAAAGGATCTTTCTCAAGGTCTTCAATCACTTTTGGGGGAGAAGACGGCAAGGCCGGATAACATTTATCTATGGCCATGCAACGCTGTCTATCTGAGACTTCACTCGCTCGCTCTTCTCCATCTTCCCTAAACTGCCTAGCAGCTTGTAGTACTGACATATTCTTATCTTTCCTATCTCTTTTTGCTTGCTTAATTTCTCGCTGTTTGGCTTCCTTTCGCCAGAGGCGGAAAGAGTCAAACATTGCCGGCCGGGCTTTCTTCTTAAATAGCGCAACTTCCAGATTGTCTAAAATATTTAATTCGAAACTACCATGTTGGGGCCATCGTAAGACACCATCTTTCCTAGTATAGTGGACCCACACTTCATTATAAGTAATAGGACCCACTCCGTGTTTTGAATAGAGCTCATAAGTTGGAGTTCCAACCGGAGGTATCGGACACGAATCCTCCAATCGGGAATCCCTGTTGCAACCACAACTAAACCATTTCCTAATTTTGCTAAGACCAGGCATCTTATAGCTCACTAATCTAGCTTCAAACTTCAAGGGGTTATCAACTATCGATACACTCGCAAATATACGAGCCCCTCGGCTTCGATTGCTGCAGTAACCGAATCAAAGCAAACCAAGAACCAAAACAAAGTCGTGGGAGCGACCCACTTATACTTAACCAAATATCTGTCACGCCACCAGAAGATCGTCTATCGTCTCGCTCTACAAAGAATCAATCGAGGGTCCAAGACAGGGCGACAGTCAGGGCAGCAGTCCTTCGTAGCCGTCGGAAAGCGGGAAGCCTCGCAGCAAATACCTTCGGTCCACGCCGACATACAGGGGTCGATGAAGTGGCGGCCTTCCTCCAGAATTTTCTCACGTGGCTCCTCACGATCCTCGGGCTTGGAGCGGTACCGCTTGATGTCGCCCCGCATTGGGCGCCAACTGAAGAACCGGGTTTTCTTAGAACCCAGCGGTGCCAGGGACACACCCGAAGTCTTCGGATTCACCTGTCTTGGACTACAGAGACACGGAATACTTCTAGGTGGCGTCAAAGATCAAATTTAGTAGAGCAAGACATCACCTTATATTGACATTTTCAGCCCATTACAAATGCACACCCTCTGCGGCAAATTCTGACCAATGAAATACATTTTACATACATTATTACATTCCAAAAAGCTCACTTTACATCGTACCAACCCACAAGTTCATTATTAGGACTGTCCCAAATTCGATTATCACAAGCCGGACAAACCCATAATTGAATGCACTACCCATGTAATGAAAAGTCATACGAAAAGGAGCAATTCAGATGTTGAGTAGGATAAGATATGTGCAAGAAACTAAAAGTTGACGATATCCTGAACAGTGATTGGAAAACCTAGACAACGATCAGCTAGAGAAATTGGCTTCGTGAAAGGGTCAGTTTCAGGTGACGGGGTCAGCATCTTGCAGTTCACTCGCAAGTCGAAAAGGCCATGTTAATATGTACATGAACAACTTCCACGGCCTACGTGAGGGCAACATAAAATGGCGTCTCGAACAATGCAAACAAAATGGAGTCCGGTCCCGAAAACCACGGAACCTCACCCCAAAAACAAAGTGCTGGTCCTCTCCGCCAGCAACCACCGGCTCAACTTAAGCAGTTTACAATTTCTGAGGCACACGCAACAAGTAATAACAAAATAGTACAGTGATTTTGAAAACAAAAGAAAAGTTGTATATCCTTTGGGCTTGTTCAGTCTTTTAATTTTCAAGCTCTTCCACTCCTTTACACCAAAGCGTTTCGTCGTATGTGGGTGTAGACCCTACGACTTCCTCAGGGCTGGAAGTAATACAAACAATCTTTGTTGTTGTATTCAGTACCCTAAACATAAAGTTATTTAACATGATATGAGCCCAGTGATAATCTTTGTGCAACATGCGACTAGTTACAGCAACAATTTGTGTGCCTATTTCATGCTAAAATGCACTTTCAAATCGATTAAATCCAAACATTTTATTTTTTCAAATTACAAACATCTTCTTAACACATTTTCAATCATGATTTAGTATTCACAAAAATAATCACATCCAGCTCTATAGTATCCCCTAAGTGCAGGTGATTCCGGTTAATGTCCTAAAGTCAACCATAGTGTAGTTAATATTACCGGGCCTCATGTGAGTTACCCACCCCACTTAAATATCTAATAGTAGGGGATGGTACCTTTATCCAAATAATCCAGAAGCGTTTCTGCAAAATCAAATTGAATCACAAAGGCTTAAATTAGCTTTCAAATACCAAAGGCATGAGGTACAGCTATTCATTGCACCCTATTATAATCACGAGTCACCACACTCTCTACGGTAAAGCTTACCTCCCTCTTCAACTGTAAATTTCAAGAAGGTAACTTGAAGTTTTAAGCCGCGCCAAAATATGAACAGCACAACACGATCCTAGAAAGGAACATACAATTATCCTTAATCCCATCATTCCATATCAAGTATGATATCACACTGGGGCGTGGCCAAGCAGCATGGCCGACAGGACGTGAGCTCCACCAGCTCCCGTCCCGAGGACCCAGATATCCTGTAAATTGATCCTACCTGGGCTGTCTTTCACTTGATTTGGGGGCCGGAAGCTCCTCTCCAGCTGTGGGGCCCCTTTGCTGAAAACCGCTGGCTGGCATCCACGAGTTTTACCCGGTGGCGGTGCTGGCGATCTGAGGGCTGGACCCCTGCCTACGTGAGGCCAGGGACTGCGGCCTGCACCGGAGCGGTATTGCCGGGGTGAGCCGGCCTTGCGGCCCTCCCTCGAGGTCGTGGAGCTAACTGAGGAACGGCGGAGCCCGCTGCCATCTGGGGCTCTGCCTTGGAAGGGCTCGTGTGTGTCTGGGGCCTCTGAGGACGTCCTCTGCTGCCCGGCTTCGTCCTGGATCCGGGAGAGAGTGGAGCCGCGACCGCCCTTCCATTGGGTACTGAGTGAGAGCCGGAGCGGAAGCCTCCCGGTCGGGTGAGCGCTCCTCGGGGACATCCTCCTTCGTCTTCTGGGGCCCTGGGAGGCTGGACTGGAGCCCATGGCAGCTGCGGTGTGCGAGGCGTAGCAGGGCATGTAAGGTTGGATGTGTGCCCCTCCCCCACTGGGCCGCCATTTTGCCCCTGGGACGCGTTAGCCATCCACCGAGACGAGGGGACTTGTCACCGAGCGGCCCGGTGTCCCGTAAGGACACACTGGGGTATAGTCCCCCACCACTATAGCCATATTGGGAGCGAGGAGCCTGTGGAGGCCGAGAGGTGAGGAGTGCTGCAG
Organism: Lissotriton helveticus; assembly: GCF_964261635.1. Taxonomy (NCBI): domain Eukaryota; kingdom Metazoa; phylum Chordata; class Amphibia; order Caudata; family Salamandridae; genus Lissotriton; species Lissotriton helveticus. The sequence goes on from NC_136061.1 coordinate 1,546,519,787, forward strand.
GGCATCCACGACCGGACCTGCGCCCCTTCCCCGCTGAGCCGTCATCTTGTGCCTGCAGCGAGGCGGCCTTTCACAGCAGCAAGGGGGCCTGCAATCGAGTGGCCGCTTCCCCGTGCTGATAAACCGCGACGCTCCGCCACCATGGCATGCTGCGAGTGAGGGGCCTGTGGCGGCTGAGTTGTGCGGCACATTGCGGGGCGTGCGGAGCTGGGTTTGCGCCTCTCCCCCGCTGCATCGCCAAATTGCGCCTGGGACTAGACAGCTGTTCCCCGCACCGGGGGGTGGGGGGGCTTGTCATTGAGTGGCCCGCTGCCCTGTGTGGACATACCGGGGCGCCCACCACCATCGGCCTCTTGTGAGCGAGAGCCCTGCAGACCCACGAGGTTGTGATCGTGGGCATAGAGGCGGGTGGCTGTAACTTGGACTCCCCGCTCACCGCGCGGGCTTGCCTCCTGTGTTGGCCTGATTGCCCCGGGCCCCACCACGGACCGGCGGAAGAGGTGTGTGCTCCTGGATCTGCCGCCTACCATCCTACGGGCCCCACTCCCCTCTTGGGTGCCTACAGTGGTACCACACTGCTGCTCCGGATTGCTCCTGCAGACGTTGCTGCCCTGCTGGAGGAGAACGTACCCTGGGCCCCTGGATGCTGCTGGGTGGACTTACCTGTGGCACAATAGTGGAGCTGCTGGCCCTCCCGGGCGCCCCCCATGTGGCCGCAGCCTGAAGCTGCTTGGAGGTGAGATCTGGTGTGCGGCGTCCCTGTTTGAGGTGTGATCTGGAGGCACGCGCCTGGGCGGCAGTGGCTGAGAGAGGTCCTTGGTGATCTGCTGAAGGGGCTGGTGTGACGTTTGACTGTTGGCGATGCGCAAGGATAGGATGTCGCGGTCTACCCAACCCAACACCATTACGCAATATACTACCCAGCGATTGCCCTCGCAACGGATAACGCGACAGACCGGCCAGGAGGAGGGTGCAGATGGGCCGGCGGAGCCTTCCCGGGCGGAACTATTGAAAGCTATTCAGGGCTCCCACTCTGCACTGGAGAGGCAGATAGAGACCGTATCGATTGATGTCAACCTTTTGCGGACGGATCTCTGAAAAGTGGCGGATAAGGTCTCAGATGCTGAGGGTAATATTACCCAACTGCTGGGGGAGGTGGCCTCCCTCCTGAAGACTGTCACGCGCCTCACGGCCACGACGCACGCATTGGAGCGGAGAGCGGAGGACGCGGAGGGTAGGGCGCGCCGAAGCAACATTAGGGTCCTGGGTGTGCAGGAACGTTTGGAGGCGGGGAATGCCAAGCGCTTCCTGGAGACCTGGATTCAGACTCAGTTGTGCCCGCATGGCTTGTCGGATGTCTTTGTCATCGAGCGGGCGCATAGAGCCCTAGTCGCCCCTCCGCGCCCGGGTGAGCCCCCGAGGGCAATGATTGCAAAGATCCTGAACTATAAGGACCGGGACTGCATCTTGAGGGCGGCTAGAGAGGCGGAGTCTCTCACCATAGAAAACAGTCATGTATCCATCTATCCTGACTACACTCAGCAGGTACAGGAGCAGCGGAAGTCCTACCTGGGGGTTAAGCAGAAGCTCCGGGAGATTAAACTCCAATATATGCTTTTGTATCCGGCTAAACTCAAGGTGATCTCACAAGGCCGGGCACACTTCTTTGAATCTCCGGCGGAGGTATGGGAGTGGATGGAGATACGGGGTGACGACCTGCCCCCTGGAGAACGTGGGGCGACCCGTGCGACGTGGGGGACCCGACCTCAGCGGCGACGTCGCGGAAGGCAAGGACGCCGTTTTGGATCGGAGGGCTCCGTGGAGCCTAGAGTCACGGTAGGAGAAGATGGTGCTCTGCTTTTGAGACCTTCATTGGAGGAGGCTGGTCCGGAGACCTCGGGCGCGCCCGCCCCTGGGGCAGTTTTGGTTCCCGACACCTTGCAGAACACTGTGCCAGGTACAGACTCTACAGCCCCGGTGATCCCGGAGACTGGACTTTCGGAGCCACTGACGGAGACGGCTCCGTCCTGAGGTGCTGTCTTGCCTACGGTATGTTGTACTCCATTTGGGGGGCCTCCTGGTGGGTCCCTGGATTGACAGAGATGCCTGTGTCCTGTACTGTTTTGATCTTGTTTGGCTGGGTGGAGCAAAGGACATGCATCCTATTGACGAGGGTCTGTGAGGTGGGGACCACATATATATTGGGATGGTGAGGAACCTGACCTGGGGCTGATATCAGTAGCCGAGCCTAGGGCATGTCCTGAAAGCCTGGGTCCCGTGGGGAGCTGGAAGGGGGGGGGGGGGGGTGGTGGTGTTGGTATGGTTGTTTGTGTGCGTGCGTGTTGTGTGGGACGAATGGGGTGGCTGTGTACGTCCTGGCACCAGCAGGGGGAGGGCAGGGTAGCATGTTTTTTTGTTGCTGTCATCTTGCTCGTGGGTGGGGGCGGGGGTATTCGTTCTGGGGGAGTTGGGGAGTCGGGGGTTCTTGGAGGGCGGGTGAGGTTGGGGAGGGTAGTTGTTGCTGGCATCATGTGTACTGTGCTTCAGGTTTCTGTGTGGTTGGTCAGGCGAGCTGGGCATGCCGGCCTGGATGCTGTTCGGGCCCGGGGGTGGCGGATCACAATGTCTGTATCATACGGCCCGGATGGGCGTAATCACCAACTATGGGATGTAAATTTTTAACATGGCACGTGCGCGGATTGGGCACCTGCACCAAAAGACACAGGGTACTTTCCTTCCTCAGGCGCCATGGGGTCTCCGTTGCGTGTTTTCAGGAGACCCATTTGAACGAGGAGGGTGCCCAGAAGCTGTCCAAGAAATGGAGGGGCCAGGTGTTCCATTCCTCCTCCTCTACTTATGCCAGGGGGGTGCTAATTTGGGTGGCACCTGGGGTTCCATGTGCAGTGCAGTATGTGGAGGCGGACATCGAAGGCAGATACCTGCTGCTTCGGATTAAGTTAGATGGTAGGGATTTCCTGCTCTTGAATTCCTATGCCCCGAATGTTGATGACCCTGTTTTTTTTTCCTGGCTTCAAGAACTCATCGTTTCGGACCTAGTCGTCCCCATCCTCTGGTTTGGGGATTTTAACTTTGTGTTGGATCCGGATCTGGATCGGCATCCTCCTCGCACTGGCACGAAGCCGCGCATGATGGCGCGCCTCAGGGAGGTGATGCATAACTTAGGAGCTGTGGATGTGTGGCGTGTGGGCCACCCCGCCCAGAGACTATATACTTGTTATACCCCGACGCACGATACCCATAGTAGGCTAGACTGGGTTCTTGCGGCCAATATTACCGCTTCTCTCTCATTGACGGTTACCCACCAGGCCCGGTTTCTGTCAGACCATGCTCCGGTGACGTGCATGGCGCAATGGGCTGACCAGACTGCGCGCCCCCGTACTTGGCGGATGCCAGTAGAACTTCTGCAGGACCAGGTGGGGAAAGACCATGTACCGACTGCCCTGACTGATTATGTTGATTTGAACTGGGGGGACGGTGATTTGCCCTATTCGACCAAATGGGAGGCCCTCAAGGCGGTGGTACGGGGGGCCTGTATGGGCCTCACCTATGGGGTCCGGAAGCAATTGCTTTGTGATTTACGAGACGCGGAGGATAGACTCCGGCGCTGCCAGTCTCTGCCGGATCCCGTCGCCTCGGACCGGGTGGTGGAAGGGGAGGCCCAGGTGTCCGTTCATCACATTCTTACCCATCTGGATAAATACACTTTGGGCCAATATAGGCAGCGTCTTTACCGTGAGGGGGACAAGTCTGGTCGACTGCTGGCCTGGATTCTTCGGCGAGAATTCGCGCCGGAGCGGATAGTTGCCCTACAGGCTCCCGCTGGTGACGTGGTGCACTCGGAGTCGGATATCCTTGAGGTCCTCCGCTTTTACCTGCAGCAGGTGTATACGGCCGACCCCACGATCCCGGAGGCCTCCTATCGGCCTTACCTCCAGGGATTGGCTCTATGGGTCCTCTCCGAAGAGGCAGCGGAGGAACTAGATGCGGCGTTGACACTCCGGGAGGTCAGGGTGGCGTTGGCCGCTCTGCCTCGGGCCAAGGCGCCGGGCGGAGACGGTTTCCCGCCTGAATTCTACCATTCGTTTGCGGATGTCCTAGGCCCCCTCCTCTTGCAGGTCTATAATGAGGCCCTGGAGTCTGGCGTTCTTCCGCCCACCATGAATCAGGGAGAGGTCTGTATGATCTTGAAACCGGGAGGGGACAGTTGTGACCCCTCGGCGTTCCGGCCTATCACGCTGATCAATACTGACGTAAAGATCCTTACCCGGCTATTGGCTACTGGCCTAGCCCCACACATGACACACTTGGTCCATCAGGACCAGTGTGGGTTCATCCCTGGTCGTAACACTGCAAGGAACCTGCGGCATCTGAATCATGTCCTCCACAAGGTGCGTGATGGCGAGGATCCACAGGTCCTAGTGTCGATCGACCTGGCTAAGGCCTTTGACACTGTCAGCTGGGGGTATCTCTTGGAGGTGCTCCAGGTGGTAGGGCTGGGGCCGGTATTCTGCAAGTGGATTCAGGTGCTCTACGGGGCACCCCGGGCTAGAGTTCGGCTTGGGTCGGCTCGCTCCAAGGAGTGGTCCTTGGGGAGGGGCACTCGTCAGGGGTGCCCCCTGTCACCGCTCCTATTCGCCCTGGCGATTGAGCCCTTGGCGGTCTCCATTCGGGCTGAGATGGGGCAGTGGGGTATTAAGGTGGGCGATACCGTGAACGTGATGTCCCTCTATGCAGACGACGCTCTGTTCTATTTGACCTCCCCAATTGCCTCGCTTCCCGCTTTACTGCGGTTGCTGGACCGCTTTGGTGCGGCCTCCGGGCTGCGCATTAACCCTGAGAAGTCTCTGATGTTTCCTCTGACGGGTTGTGCTGTCGCTCCGGGCATGAGCCTCCCGTGCCTGGGGCTGAGATGGGAGTTGGAGGCCTTCCGGTATTTGGGCATCTAGGTGGCTTCATCTGACGAACAGCTGCTGGTCCGTAATGCCGATCGGGTGCTCCGCTCTCTGCACCAGTCTGTGTCCTTCTGGAATACGCTCCCTCTTTCCCTCATGGGGCGGTTGGCGGTTGCCAAAATGGTGATGCTGCCTCGAATATTGTACATCCTGCAAAATACGCTATGCCCGCTCCCCCGCGAGTGTTTCGCATGCTCAACTCACTGATCACGTCTTTACTCTGGGCGGGCGGACGTAGTAGGGTTGCCCTGCAGACTGTGGTCCGGAGCTGGGAGGAGGGAGGCCTCGAGGCCCCGAGGTTTGACCTCTATTACTACGCAGCACAGCGTGTGGGATTTAATATAAAATGCACTACAGAGGGCATCTTAGAGATGCCCCCTGAAACCTAACCTACAATCCACGTCTTGTCTGCCTGGCTGCCGAAAAGACATTGATTCTTAATCCAATCAACCCGTATCGACCCCAAATCCATCTGTGGCGTCGATACATCGATGACGTTTTATTGATCTGGAATGGAACGGCCGATTCCTTACAACCCTTCATGGACTGGCTAAACTCCTCACAAGAACATCTCAGATTCACAAGTGAAACTAAACCTAATGACTTACCATTCCTTGATGTGACTATACATGCAGAAGAAGGAAAGCTCGGTACATCGCTGTTCCGTAAGCCCACAGAACGCAACACCCTGCTACACTACTCAAGCAACCATCCAAGGGGCTTACGTGATGGTCTTCCATTTGGGCAGTTCCTCCGGATCCGGCGCAATTGCAAGTGGCGCAAAGACTACTTTAGGGAGGCGGACATCCTGGTCGTGAAACTGGTAAACAGAGGCTACCCACGACGTTTGGTAAAGCAAGCGAAGAAACGAGCGTGGTACAACCACCGTGAGGATTTACTAAGGCCGAACCAAAACAAAAAAACTTTGAACAGGATCCCTTTTGTCTCTGTATTCAACCCAGATAGCAATAGGGTAGCCAAAATAATCAAAAGAAACTGGTCGGTGCTACGATCCGATGAACAATTCCAAACACCCCCTCTGTTCTCTTACCAGAGAGGCAACAACATTGCCAACCACCTTGTTCATGCCATCACTTGGCCGACTACCACTATGGAGAAACACACCATCACAGCAGCGTGGGGCTTGCCTCCAGTCATCGGACATTTCAAGTGCCAATCCTGCAGCGTCTGTGAGCTAACGTCTAACACCAAGGAATTTGTTTACAATGGACAGACACATCAACTAACGCATCACTCAAACTGCAAGACCCAAAATGTTATTTACGCAATCCGTTGCCCCTGTGATCTCATTTACATTGGCCAGACGACCCAAATGGTCAAACAACGGATTATACAACACAAAAGCAGAATCAATTGCAAAGTACTAACGGCCCCGCTGGTCACACATTTCATGGAAAAATCACATATGGACACAGACCTGAGGTGGCTAGTCATCGAGAAACCAACACTACCCCTAAGGGGTGGGAATATGTCCATCTTATTAAACAGAGCTGAATGTAAATGGATCGCAAGAGCTGACTCTGTTAACCATGGGTTAAATACCCTTGATGAATGGACCAGTACCATCTGCATCTAAAGTATACTGTCCCTCCATCTCTTGCCCTTTACTTTACTTCTCTATACCCTGAATAAGAACTGTATATTAGTTGTATAGTTGATGTAATTTAAACCATATACCATGACTCTGAGTTTACCATCACAGCTCGCACATTGGTTTATGTCCACCAATATAGACTAATACCACGGACCTAATCGTCCGGTTTCAAACCACTAGTTGCGAAATGTAATTCTCTATATCATCTTGCGATTGTTTTACTCGATGCTCCAAGTTATCTTTCCAACCGTCATGCTTTGCTAAAATGTATTTCGCTCCATCTTTAGTCACGAAATGTAAGTCTCTATATCATATTGCGATTGTATTAATGGATGCTCCAAGTCATGCCTTGCTAAAATGTATTTTGCTCCATTTTGTAGCTTTGATTGGTGTTTTAATACGGATTGAAAATGTGATGGATTTGTAATTAGATCCCTATATTCATGCCCGCTATCGCAAAAACATCTAATCGTAATCTTATACCTCCAGGGCCTGCACCTATTTACCATCCCCGGCCCCTAGCATGCTCCGGCCCTTCACGCCTCCGCTGCGTCATGCCATTAAACGCCCCCTCCGCGTCACGCCGTTAATATCTGTCCTGAATACAGCCTGAATTCAGTTAGTTCCTGTTTGTTCTTGTTACCCGGGCAACCTGTTCTCACGCCCCCCACCCCACCTCTGGGTGCGACTGAACCCCGCCCCCTTCCCTCCGATTAGTGGATACCTTCGTGACACTCCCGTCACGTCACCCGTACCCCGCCCACATCCAGCGAGTGTACCCCGCCCCCCGCTCGGTACTTCCTGGTTTATACTCAGGACGGTCACACACGCCAGATCAGCTACCGCATTCATTGCCGTTAGTCCTTATGCCAGAAGAGCCTTAAATTGCCTCCTGCTTCCCTGCGCCAGTCAGGTAAGAATATTTCCAGCACTGTGAGCGCGCTCAACTCGAGTGCACCCGTCACCTAAGAACCTGTCCTCGCACAATACCGGCCCAAGCTGATCTTCCCCTTTCCCTCCTACAGGCGCAGCCAACCCCGTCTGCTGATCAGATTCATACAATAAATCAGGTAACGCTGCTCTTCATGGGGCGAGTCTATGTCGCAAGCCTCGCCTGTTTCTTTTCATAATTCCATCGCATGTTCCTTTTCAGCATCCGATCATTTATTGACTTGGCTGAGCCCTCCTAGCCTCGCCGGCCTGATTGACAAAACTGTGAGTGTCGGCCCACGCAGCAATTGCGCCACTCTTCCACTAATCGGCGATTAATTTGTTTAACTCGATATATACCCACCAGCCTCTCCACATTAATCACCCCCAATTTCACTCCTGTTCCCCGGTCTGGCCACCACCCCAGCCACGCCATATACACACCTTTAATGTTAACTTTATCAATTACCCGATCACTGGCTCACCCCCCATTCTGACCCTAGCCAATATCCCCAGGTTCAAAATTGCCCTTCTTTTGCCCACAGCACTGTGTTTATCGACAACCCCGTCCTGATGACGATCCCGAATAAAGGGGATCGAAACGCCGTCGACTGTACAGCGTGAATTATACGACGCATATCACATCCTGTGCTCCTGTAGAAATAATTGTTTTTCCAAGTGACTGTAACTTGTTTTTCGGAGCCTCTAATTGATGTATATAATTGCTCAATGCGTCGCCAATGCTGTTTTTAAGCACTTGCTCACTCACTTCACTAATTGTATATAGCACCTTGCACCAAGTGTCACTGGGTTGTCACAAGATCCGGTCTTTACAGTGCTGTTTAAACTGTATTTTGCCTATGAAAGTTTTTCTCCTCCTTGCCTTTTGGTAAATAATATTACCTCCTGAAAAAATCAATTGACTCCTTGTCTCTGATCTTTCTGTAATGCTTGTTGCATACACTGTTGAAATTGTCTCTACATAATACCTGTTGGGAACTGTTTTTGCTTACACTATAGGCTGCCACACAGCAGACATGTTGCTGGACGCCTGGGTGGAGAGCCCCCCTCTCCTGGGCCTGCAGCAATGCACATCCTAGGCGAGGTGCTAGGTCTCCTAACCCAGGATCGGCAGGGGGAAGCTTCAAAGGCATACCGCCTTTGTGAGCTTCTCCTGACCACTTGCTGTACTCAGCAACTGGCCCCCACCGGTTCTGACCCCCACTCTGGCGGGAAGACTGGTGGGAAACCCTATGTGAGGAAAGGGGGTGCGCATTCCTCGCCAGGAATGTGCATACGCGGGCTACCGCTCATGCATAGTTTCAAAGAAGAAGCCGCGATGGGGAACTTTGCAGCTCAATAAGATAAGTATTATTTAACTTTATTTGTAGCCTGCGAGCTCGCGAAACGGAAATATCGCGGAGAGGCACGGAGATTTGTTCAATCTCTGTGCCTCTCCGCGATAGTCCCTTCAGCGACTGCCACCCACCCCTAATTTTGATACCTTGTTGGTTCTAAAATAAAACAACTATATCTTTTGATACAAAACAATTGGCCTAGAGTTCGGTTCTTGAGTGTGTGAGACCATTTTCTGACTGAGTGTGTACAACAAATGCTTTACACTGTCCTCTAATACTGCCTTCTGCTCGACCAAGCTACCACTTTAGAGAGTAAGGTTATATCTAACTTTAGCCTCAGCCAAACCTTTGCGGACTGGGAACTCTATACACACTGTACCTTACTTTGGTCCAGTATGGATGTATGACGTTACAACGCATACTTTTACCACGCATACCATTACAACGCGGTTTTTACCACGCATACCATTACAACGCATAGCGCTTTGGGGTGCTGGATAGTGAATAGTTTAATTTACTATTCCAACTCCAGTCCCCGTGGACACTAGGGAAGGTTATTGGATAGTAAATTAACCTATTCCCTATCCTAGAGCGCCCCCCAGCGCAATGCGTTGTAATGGTATGCATGGTAAAAACCGCGTTGTAATGGTAGTGCGTGGTAAAAAATGCGTGGTAAAGGTTGTATACCGTCCAGTATATATAGAGACACTTTCCTACAGTCCCCTTGCAGTACCGGGTAACCTGTAAACAAACAAAGCAGTCGTCGAGTATCAATATCAACACCAAATGGCCCAATTAGCCCCAATATAATATAAATGAAGAGCCACAGTATGTCTCTTACCTGTTCTATATAATCCTCCTGTCGCACCCAGATCCGGTGTAGACAAGCTCACACTCCCGTTAGAGATTCAAATAATGATTATAGAAAGCAAGGAGGTGACTACGATATTCTTTCCATCAGCGCCATCTTGAAATGGCAGACTTTTCACTATATCAGTGCTCATCAAGTATGCCTAAATGTATCGTACTGTATAAATACATGTCTCTATGAAATACATAGGGCTACAACGAAAGTAGCAATTACTATGTTGAAGCCTTGTATTCTTAATAAAATATTGAACATAATAGCTATCATGCCTATTACGTCGATGTCAAATAAAAATAATGAGATTATCATAGATAAATTCGACATTGAATATATCTAAATTCCAAGGGCCGTTCCTATTTAAGCAATATGTTACTGAAATAAAGACAACTATTCCCATAATAAAAATATAGCCAGATTGTATTTGTATCAATAGTGAAGTTGGGACGGTGACTACCATACCAAACTTATCAGCGCCATATTGTAATGATGCATTTCTCTTAAAGCCACTATTTAGTTTAGACTACCAGGTAGCCACCTGTTCTCTATAAAATTCACTACACACGGCAATACTGTACCTGTTACGTCAGTGTTATAGTTGTGAACCCATTCTTAGCTACAGGTGAATATGTATTATTGACAACCACAGCAAGTCAACTGTCCGACTAAATATATTTCGACTTACTGCTCATCATACCCCATGCTTCACATTATAGAGTCTGTGTCGATCACCGAAAGCAAAGTCAATATATGCGTATCATGAACGCTACAGCCATTAATTACCTATAAAATATTGCAATTCCTGATCATAATTGAGCCCTTCTTCCACGGCCCATGGAGGCATGATCCACCGCGCCTCATGCCTTCGTAGTTTAAGCTCTCTGTTGCCACCTCGTGAGTCCATTTTAACATGTTCTATGCCATAAAACATGAATGTCTTGTTGGGACCCTGCGCTGTACAATTATGCACATGTTCCGCATTCGGATATCTTAAATCATTCTCTTTAACCGCTCTCATGTGCTCACCAACACGATCCTTTAGTGCCCTTATGGTACTTCCCACATACATTTTGGCACACTTGCATGTGATAATGTATACAACATATTTAGTTCCACAGGTAACATTGGTCAGTATAGTATGGACCTTGCCCGCACTGTCTTTGAATAGCTTTGTCTTATCTTCAGCAAACCTACACATTCCGCAGTGACCACATTTAACGTTAAGCACTGACCCCATCAATAGAAATTCAGTGTTAATATCATTTAAACTTCACTTGTAGTTATTCTTCAAGGCTTCAGTAAATTAGGAAGTGGCCTTGCAAAGTGAATTTAACAATCGCTCCAGAGTCAGCCACATAGTTATGAAAGGACCCTCCAAGGTCTTGCAAAGTCTATTCAGCTGCAGTGCGTAAACATTAAAAAGAGATGAAGATGAACAGAGAGCTGTAGTACACCACAGGTTGTATGACTTAGATCAATGTAGAGTTCCCCCACACACTCTGAGGGGCATGCTAATCAGAAAATCAAGCAGCGCAGTGCAGCAAGCCACCTTTCTGTGCTGCATGAGAGGGAAAGGGCAGGAATGCGCTGTATTCAGCATTATACGGCACATTTCTGTCTTTTCCATCACTGGCGCACAATGTGCTGCCTTGCGCCAAAGCAGGAAGCCTTGCACCATCGTGTAAGGGTGTCTGGGTTGTAAGCAGGATTGTTTTTATGCAGGAAGGAACACCTCTCTGCAAAAAAGAATCACCAGAGGCATTTTCCTCTTTCTATGCGTGCTGCAGAATGCAGCATTCATAGACGAAGGAAAACGGAAGGAGAAATAAAGATATGTCCCCTCATTACATGAAGGTGTAGCATCTTGACCCATTCCTAGGTCTACCAGCAATTGCAAATCCAGCAATGCACTAAAATCTACGGGTGGATGCATGGGAACACCAACGCTCCGCCCACGGAACGCCTCCCTGTGGTAGAGTAACGCAATGCAGCAATTTGCCTGTGCTGCACTACGTTACTCCTGATTTATTAAGCCACTCAGGCCATGGAAGTTTGCGTTGCTTGGCTTGATAAATCTAAATTAAGAGTTCTGTCACTCTTGCGCCTGCAAGTGCAATGCAACTCTTTGATACATTTGCCCCTCATTCTGGACCCTGGGTCTGATCAGAACATTAACCAGTTCCTGGCAAATTTAGACACTCCACCATCACATCAGTTTGTGTTGTTAACACAGGGTGGTCAAGGGAGTCAAAGCAGCAAACAAGTCCGAGAGCATGAGCACCCTCCTTAACTGTTGCTCATCCATAGAGTTGATGGTTATGTTATTGGTTTATACGCGCGAAAATACTTACAAAGTGAATGGAGCCAAGGAATAATTCAGGTAGGACAACGCCTACAACTCCTACAACTCTATACCTGCCACCCCTAGTCCGCTAGACCTCACTGAAGAGGAAGGCCTTGCCATCCTCCGCGACTACAACTCGCCCCAATTACCCTTTGCCTCTAGATGTGAGTGCCGAACATGCCATCTGCATGGTCACTATCAACCCTAACAGATCGGCTACCCTCCGCAACAGAAGTGTGGTCCAAAGCAACCTAGCGCCTGTACACCTACCCACCCCCATTGCTGACAGTCCCTCTGATTCCTCTATGACTGGCCTCTTAATCAATTGCCGATCAGTGTTTAAACACGCCGCCGATATTGCTGAACTCATCCTGAACAAAAACTTTAACTTAGCAATTCTAACAGAATCGTGGCTTAACGATTCTTCATCTGCATGCCTGGATCTCTTAGTCACCCCCAACTACAACATTGCCAGGCTGGACAGGCAATCTACCAAGAGAGGAGGAGGCATTGCCTGCATCTACCGTTCTAACGTCAGTGTCATGGAACTTCTGGCGGATACCTCTGACTCTTGCGAATACCTCGCACTCTCCATTTGCAGCAACTCCACACTACTGTGCAACCTACACATCATTTATCACCCCCCCCCCCCCAGGCATGCATGCCTCCATCAACAAACAACCTCAAGGAACTCATCGCAGCTAGGATTTCCTCCATCGATAAAGATATTTTCCTTGGTGATTTCAACCTGCACGGGAATGACCCCAAGGACCCCCATGTCAACACCATCAAAGACCTCCTGACCGATCAAGCCCTGATCCAAGCCTGTTCACTCCCAACACACTTGAAAGGGGACACCCTTGACTGGATCATCTCTAAGGAACCAACAGTCAAGCTTATCTTTATAGACCCTTGTGACTGGTCTGACCACCACGCCATCGCATTCCTACTACCGGGCACCCACAAGACAAGGGCACCGCAACCAGTGTTGCCTAAAAGCTGGGTTAGAGACACTAAGAACCTGGACCACAATGAACTGGAGGCTCGCTGCAAATCTGACCTCCCCCCTTGCATATCACAACGGTTAGTGACCTCAATAATCACTATTCTGCAACAATTTCGAACATTATGGATGACCTAGCCCCACTAAACCTAGAAAGAACCCAAATTAAAGACAGGAACCCCTGGTTCACTGGATCCCTCAATAATGAGAGGAGATCCCTCCAGAAATCCGAAAGAATCTGGAGACAGCACCCCTCGGCCGCACATCTAAACCTTCTCTGTCAGGCCAGAAATGCCTACAATAGGAACATCCTCAACTCTAAAAAAGAATTTTTCAGATCTGAACTTGAGAACGCCAAGAATAGACCCCGCAAGCTCTTCGAACTGGTCAAACACCAATCCAATAAACTGGCCAAAACTTTGAAAGAAACCCCCAAGTCTTTAATATCATCAGAGGAATTCTCCTCCTTTTTCACTGACAAAGTCACAACCTAAGGAAACGAACTTAGTGCCGCCACATACTCTCTATCCCTTCCTGACCTGCCTCCTCCTCCTGCGATGCCCACCCAGATTTCACCTAAAACTCAAGCACTCTGGACCGACTTCAAACTATATGACGAAGACTCCGTCTCTAAAATCCTATCGTCCATAAACCTGAATATCCATTACAACGATCCGCTCCCCTCCAACTGCCTAGCGGCCGTTGCCCAGTCCATTATTCCTAGCTGGACTATAATAATCAATGCCTCTCTCCGGCAGGGATCCATTCCAGACTCTCTGAAAGCCGGCCATGTCCTCCCCATTTTGAAAAAGCTGTCGCTGGATCCAGCCTTCCCCGACAACTTCAGACCTATTTCCAACGTCCCCCTCTTAGCTAAAGTGTTGGAGAAGTGTGTACAACAGCAACTAAGCCAACACATCAACAACTTCCACCTTCTTGATGACTTCCAATCTGGATTCAGACCTGTGCACAGTACTGAAACGACCATGCTCCACATCATTGACGATGCCCTCCAAGCCCTTGACCAAGGGAAAACTTGCCTTCTAATCCTCCTAGATCTATCCTCGGCCTTCAACACGGTCAACCACAAAAAACTTCTCAAATGCCTCAAACTCAGGATGAGTTTGGATGGCTCTGTTCTAGAATGGTTTAGATCCTTCCTCCAAAACCGATCGCAGCGATACCTAATCAACAGCAACCTATCTGCTCCCTCTCCGGTCATGATCGGAGTCCCTCAATGATCAACCCTGTCCCCTACCCTCTTCAACCTTTACCTTGAACCACTTGCCGAAGTACTTCGCACAGCGAATATCTCCTACCATATGTATGCTGACGACACTCAGCTCTACATCAAAACCTTATCTCTCGAAGAGATTCTCTCCCTGAATGAGGCCCTGAAATCAAACGTCCATTGGCTCACCTTCAATCAACTCAAACTCAACGCAAAAAAAAACTGAATTTCTCCTAATCTCCCCTCCAAAAAACAATCCTGAGATGCAGATAAGGATCAAGGCAATCACAGCCTTAGATTGCCCACCGACCGTTGTGGACTCAGCAAAATCGCTGGGAGTAACCCTGGACAGCAATTTGAACATGTAAATGTAAATGTTTTTTAGCTTGTAAAGCGCACTGCTACCCGTCCATAGGTCTCCTGGCGCTGTATAACTCTGGGGAACCCGTCCTGGCTTTCCCTGTGGGATGGTCCCTTGCTGGGAGTCCCCAAGGTGGAGCCAGGCATCCCCGGAATTGGTGGGGCCGTTGTGGAGATTAGGCAAGCTAATGCCCAGAGTTGCCGAGTGGAACCCCTGATTAGAGTAAGCACCGAAGCGAGAATTATCGAGTCCGCTGACTAAGGTCCACGACCCTGTCGCGTCGGGAATTGAACCCTGGTCCCGGGCCGACTTTTGCTCTCGGGCCTGCCGCCTCTAACCAGTGAGCCACACTACTCCACATGCGGGACCACATCAAATCGATGGCCAAATTAGCCAGATTCCACTTAAGCTACCTTAGGAAACTGAAACCTTTCCTCGACACTGCTGACCTAAAAAGTGCAGTCCAAGCGCTAGTAATCTCCAGACTGGAGTATGGCTGTTCCACCCTCTATGGTTTACCCAAGATCTCCCTGGCACCTTTAAAGGCCTGCCTCAACGCTGCCGCCAGACTTCTTACAAGCTCAAGAAAATTCGACCATATCTCTCCACACTTGAAAGCTTTGAACTGGCTTCCCCTCGAGGCTAGAATACAACTTAAACTGGCCTGCATCACATACAAGGCTTTATACTCAAACTTCCCTGCTTATCTTGCACAGAAACTTGTGGTATCCGGCAGAATCAGAAACTCCCGGTCCGCCAAAGACTTGTTACTCCAACCTGCACGTTTCTGAAAAGAAAAAAACTTTTAATGAGGCTTTCTCTCAGGCCACTCCAAGAATATGGAACTCTCTCCCGCCCGCCATCAAAAGAATCCCTTCTCTGGCACATTTCAAAAAGGAGGCCAAAACTTTCCTTATAAGTAAATTCCTCACCTAAATGTTGCCTCCTACCAACACAGAAACCCTGACCAACTACCGACTAGCGCCTCCCATCTGAGTATCGAGCTACCTCACCAAGTATCCTGGGGCCTTATCTTGAGTAATCATAAATGTAATCTGTACATACGTGTCCTCCTCTATCCCTTATGTATCCAGCACCCCGCCCCCTCTTTATATTGTGTACTTTGTGATTCCATGCATACTGTACACTTCTATGATCCCTGTAAAGCACCCTGATACCCTAACGGGTCAACACACAAACAAAAAAATTATTTGGGGGGGTCTACCTGATGTTTTTTGAAATGTGGTCCTGACCCTGGTCAGCTTCAAAATATCCAGCATATAGCATGACCGTAAAAAAAAGTTAATAAATAGGAGATAGCAGTGCTACCTGGTATAGAGAGACACTGGAGGACTAGGACACGCAGATCCAAGAGGAAACCAGACACATTTTATAATAAACTAATTCTGGTCTAGGGTAAACCCTCCATCCAGAAGGTAACACTCCCTTCAAAAGGCCTGTAGCAATGCCAGAAGTAGGATGAGCAAACTCAAGGTAACCTAACATTAATATAGAAAATCTGCACATACACTAATCGAAGTCTGAAAGGGTTTATTAACACAAGAAAAACGAATTATCCGAGAACCACAGATTTGGTCCAACAGAGCTTTCCCAAGTAAACCACGAGAGAGCAAGCTTCGTAGGGAAAGGCAAGACACAAATGCACGGATTTCTTCATCCAGGATTCCAATGGATATCATGAGGCTTTGTAAAACAGAGGGCCCGATCACCAAAGTAACCTTACATTGTGAATGGCCCCACTACTATTCATCCCTCCATGCAGAAGTAATAGCATAGATGGAAGATGCTTCTCGATAGAAACAGAGCTCGATAAAAATGGTGTCATTTCCTTTGCAAAAAATTATGTGAAATGGCCAAAATATGCCATATGTTAATATGTATAATGCCAGTCCAGCCTTTGCACCAATTTTTACTGCGAAATGTGCTACTTTATTTAGCGCAATTAGCACTAAAAAGCACAAATATATGTGTGAAGCAAACAAAAATTGCTCAAGTTCAATTCTCTCACGTACTTCCCATGCTCCAGCAATAGGATTTTTTACCTGAACAAAATCTCAATTACGTGGCGTAATGGCGTAGCCGCTGGCATTTTGTATAATAGCTTGATGCAAAATGCCAGAAATTACAAGAAGTTATGATGGCATAAATTACATTTCACTTGGGCCTGAATATAAAAATTCACAGACGCTCAGCAACCATTTAGAGTTCCGAAGAGAAATACAAGCTTCCCTTTTAAGCAAATCGTGGCGTGATCACTTGAAGACAGCATATGATCTCTCTGTCAAATGGATCAATCCGCCACAAGGCCCTAGTGGGTAAGGGCCACAGCACCCCGTGATGGACTAGACCACTATGGAGGGCCTGAGTCGTTCCCCCACCAGTGCAGGAGTTAGGTGTTCCTCTCAATGGGTTGTATGTCAGTACAACGCATGCTTTTACCCCGCATGCCATTATAACGCGGGGATTACAACGCAAGTCGTTACAATGACTTGCGTTGGGGGGCGCTGGATAGTGGAATAGTTTAATTTTCTATGCCAACTCCAGTCCCCGTGGATAGTAGGGAAGGTGTTGGATAGAAAATTAAACTACTCCCTATCCAACAGCGCCCTCCAGCGAAAGTCGTTGTAACGACTTTCGTTGTAATCCCCGCGTTGTAATGGTAGTGCCGGGTAATAGTTGCGTCGTAAAGGATGTTCCCCCTCTCAATGAGGGTTATCCAAGTACCATTAGTGGCTCAACCACTTTGAACAACAGTAGCCGTAGTAGCAGTCTCCCCGAATGGCACTCTTTATTCAACTCTGAGCGGAGCCAAGTAAACGCTTTGCTCCATGGAGTCGCAGTGCGCTTTACAAGTACACCCACATTTACATTTACATTTCGCGCAACTGGGAGCGAACCGCCAACCTGAGGGGCTCAAAGGTCTCCATGTGAGTGCGCCCTCAAAGTTTGCAATATCAACCAGTGAACAGTTGCGCCCTCTCACGTTTAACGAATCAATAAAATTGACTTATCTATCAAGTTTCTTGTAAAGCGCGACTACTCACCTGTTTGGGTCTCAAGGCAAATGGGTAATTTGAATGCACTATACACTATGAGGAGTTATTTGCACCTGTGTCATTTATCATGAAAAGAAGGATTACATGAGTTGTAAAGGAATAGAAGGTGGTGAGACTCAGCAGCAACACACTAGGTGAACTCTGCGATGTTGTGCTAGTGCTCACATGGTCAATCTGTAAATATAATAACATCATCAACATATAGATGGAAGGGTCATGAACCCCCAACTGCACCTATGTCTTACACTCCGTAACACACTTGCTTGTGCGCTGTTGTAGCACTACATAGCACCTCTACTTTTCTCCCAATCACGAATTGCCAAATCTACTCACTGCACGCTGTCATACACCCCGAAAGCACCCAGAAAGCCATTAAAAGCCAGAGTACTTCCATGACCTCTTCAGGGCTGTGAAGCACTAAATAAATTGTACATACTGAGTCAAAACACTTTAGGCCACACATGAGGCATGGTAATCACGATATAAGTACCGATATAATACAATACAGTATTATACCATCTATACCCAAGTATCTCAGCATTTACCTATTGTATTGCATTGCAACATTTATATAGTGCTAACTACCCCTATGTGGGGCACATAAGCGATATGTCCTAGTGATTAGGAGACTGGTTTAAGGGAAAGTGTTTTCTATTTTTGTTCCTAATTTTTATGTTTCACCAGCCTGGGGTAGGTATGCTGGTATTTTTCTTTTCGTTAAAAAATTTTTTTTATCGAAAATGAGGTACAATCCATTGGCATACCGCTGTGCGCGTGCTCCCTGCCGCCTCATAGGACATATTACTCTCCACACACTGCCTGCTATCTTGATGGACATCTCGCAGGGCACACGTCAGCAGGCATCTCAAAGGACGCAGCCCAGGCACAGAGGCGGAGCTGATCTCCCAGAAGCGCCCCATCTTGAGGGGAATGACTGGTATTTAACCTGAGGTGTGATATCTTTTTTACATTGAGTGTGCATTCACATGTGGTTTGTAGCCATATATATTGCAGGGTTTACAGCACTGCGCGTGTGTCCTGCAATCTCATGGTAGACACACCGACATGCCATGCTTGTACCCACATCATGTCAACTAACATCTCGCCAAGCATGAAACTAAGGCATGTCACCCTGTGGGTGCCCCCACATCTCTTCGGACAGATCACCGTGCAAAAAGAGGTTGCCATCTCATAATATGTGTCAGAACTCACATGCCAGCTGTCTTCTTGCTACAAGTATCATCGCACATTCTACCTGTTATCTCATGAGGCATGCTTCCAAGCACGTGCCACCTGCCATGTCGTAGATCATATCACCATGCACGTGTTAGCTGCACTCTCCGGGGACACGTCATCATCATGCGCGCGCCTCCTGCCTTCAGTGTGACATTCTACCTCAAGGCAGAAGGCAGGTGCCATCACGCGAGACATAGCGCCATCCACGTGCCAGCTGCTATCACGAGACATTTTCCAGTCCTACCCGTGATATCTCGTGTCATACTTATGTGCACTTGCTTCCTGGCCTGCTGCCATCAAATTTAACAAATTCCCATGTGTGCAGGCCCTAACATGTCATAGGTACCCATTTATGCATTGCCTGTTGTCTTATACATCCGTGCCACCCTGCCTTCTCAATGAACTTCCACCAGAAAAATGCATCAAGCCATTCAACGGAACACCGCACACGGCCACAGACTTATCGCCATGCACGTGCAAGCTGCTATTTCTCCAATGAGGCATTGCCACACGTGTGCCAGCTGCCAACTCCAGGGATACCTCACCTTGAAAGTGCCCCTCCCATCGAAGAGCCGTTTCACCGTGCACGTGATTCCTGTCATTTCAAAGAACATATCTCAGTGCATGTGCAAGCTGCCGTCTTTAGGGCGATATCGCCATGCATGTGCCAGCTGCTATTACACAAGTCATATTTCCATGCACGTGAAGCTGCCATCAAAAGGGTCACATCTCCGTGAACATGCCCTCACCTTCTCAATGGGCAGAGCACTGTGCATGCGCTTCATGCCATCTCCAAGGTTATCTTTCCATGCATGCACTAGCTGCCATCAACAGGCTAGCGTGTGCTGCTATCACACAAGACATGTTACCATGAACATGCCTTCTACCTTTGCTGTGGAAGCATGCCATGCCATCTCCATACAGGAGCCAGCTGCTATCCGCGGGGTGGGGTCACAATGCAGGTGCCACCTTATACCACCTTGGTCCATATTCTGCTGGTTGATAAGTTCCGTAGTGCATCCCTCTATGGAGATATCACAAAGCACGTGTCAGTAGCCATCTCCATGGGTACATCGCCACGTTGGTGCACCCTTCCATCTCAAAGGACACACCATTGTGCACGTGCCCGGCTCTTGCCTGACCTGTGATATAGTATCTCAATGCACAAGCCAGCTGCTATCGCGAGAGGCGTATCACAATCAATACATCCCAGCAGTAGCAGCTGGGGTGTCAACAGAGTGGCAGGGCGAGGGGGGAAAAGAGGACGGATGGATGGATGACAAGATCAAAAAAATAAACCACTTACCTGCTGCATCACGCTTCTCTCCACTACAGGCACAAACTCCCAGATTCCACTGCAGCCAATCCTGATGCTGCTCTCATGCGGCTGAAAGTGACGCCAGGATTGCCCTGAGCGCCAATGATTTGTGTTCCAAGTTAGGCTGGGAGTCTGTGCCAGCGCTCTCCAACCCGGCAATGCAGCTGGGGGGAGAGAGCTTCAGTGCGCATGGCGGTTTGGCAGTCCTGAGACGGCGGGCTAGACCGTAATGTGCACTGGATTAGAGTGCAACCACTCCTCCACCAGCCTCTCATCCCGCTGACCTCGCCCCCAACCCTCGGCTTAGAGAGCAAAAATAAAACGATAATAAGCAAGGGTTTATTATCAAAGTATTTTTCATTTTATTTTGGGTGCTGGCAGGTGAGGCGATGCTTCTCCGCCATAGCGAAAGAGCCGCCGCTGCTTCCCAGGCCATCTGACGGGTGATACTGGCATGCATGTGATGTACACCTTACCACACCAAGAAACATTGCTGTTCATGACTTATCCCTATGCACGTGCCATTTCCCTTCTCCACCGACACACCACCTTGCACATGCCACCTGCCACTTCTGGGCTCATATCATCCTACTCGTGCTCCCTGTCCCTGCCATCTCAAGGGACATAGACCCGAGAAAGGCGGCAGAGAGCAGAAGCCCCCGAGGCATCGCGCTGCCCGCGATAAGGGCTGACAAACGGCGAATGAGACATGTCTGATAAAGGGAGAAGGAAGGGCCCGTGGTGTAGGCCGTCGGCCCGGGCTGGCTATCGCCCAGCTCGCTTGCCTCCCTTTGTGTGTCTGTGAAAGATGTTCAATCACGGGCACAGCACATGCGCCCACCCAGCCCCCCGCGCACAGAAACTGTCTCCGCTTCAAAGGGTAAAGAATGGGCCGCTGCCGCGTCCACGCGCTGTTTATTATGTGGGGACTATCTCTGGTGGCAGAGCAGCGTGATGCTATCTCTACACAAGATGGCGGCGGCCATGGGGATCTCAGCCAATCAGGACCCTGCTCGACTGTCTGAATAGGTAATTGGCCACTGGGAGTGCCCGTCAGGTTATATATGGACCTATCTCTGATACCTGCCCGCCCCTCTGCCTCACATCTAATACCCTTGTAATGTCAGGCTGTACACTGATGCCCCTCACCCTGTGTTACCCTCACAGTGTCATTTCAAGCACCAGATCTCCCTGCTGGTGTCACTCTGCACTGTCTCTGTGACCTGCACAGCCCCCTCTCACAGCTGATGCCCTGTTAATGTCATTCTGAGGAGTGATACATCTCTCCCCGTGTCACCTGCACAACCCCCTCTCACAGACTAGAGTTGGCTGTTAGTGACACTTTATGTATTGATACACCTCAGTGCTACCTTTGCAGCACCTCTCACACCTCACGCCATTGTAATATCAGACTGTGGACTGAAGCACGTGTCCCTGTGTTATCTGCAGAGAGATCTGTCTCACCCACATCACTGTTACATCCATTCTCTCTAGTGACGAACCAGCCCCTATGTTACCTATCCACTCCCCTCCTCCAACCTCGGGCTCATTTAATATCAGTATATAGACATATACACCCATCCCTGCCCTTTCTCACCTAACATCCCTGTTAAATTCACCCCATGCTGCTCTGATGCATCTGTCCCTGTGTGAACTGCACTCCCTCACACCTGATGTTCTTGGCCGTCAGTGACAAGGTCGACTCACCTGTCCGTGTTGCCTGCCCATCCCATAGCTCACCCCTTGTGCCCTTTTAATGCCAGTCTGTCGACTGATGCACCTGTCTGTGTTACCTGCACAGCGCCCCAAACATCTGATGCCCCTGGCAGTGGGGCTGCAAACTGATGCACCTGTCCCTGTGCAACCCCCACACCACCCCGTACCCACACCCGGTGTCAGTTTGTAGAGTGGTGCCCCTTCCCCTGTGTTAGATGCACATCCCTCCCCGAATGAATGAATGAATGAAGTATCATTTATATTACGCGCAGCTGCTCCAAGACCTGAAGTCCCTGGCAGAGTCAATCTATAGATTGATGCCCTTTACCTGTGTGACCTGCCCAGCACCCCTCACACCTGATGTCCATGGCAGTGTCAATTTGTAGAGTAATGCCCCTTTCCCTGTGTTACCTGCACACCCCTCCCTGAATGAAAGAGTGAATGAATGAAGTATCATTTATATAGGGCAGCTGCTCCAACACCTGAAGTCCTTGGCAGAGTCAATGTATAGTTTGATGGCCTTTACCTGTGTGACCTGCACAGCACCCCTCACACCTGATGTCCCTGGCAGGGTCAGTTTGAAGAGTGATGCACCTGTCACTGTCACCTGCTGTTGGTACAGATATGACACTCCAATGGCCCTGAAGAGCGTGTACTCTTGTTATATGATCATTTCCTGACCAGTCACTGGGCAGTTGCTACAGGATTTTTGTTTTTTCCCTCAGTGAGCAGGTCCACCCTGTGTACTCACTAGGGAGGCTCTCTGACTCAGGTTAAGGGGGAATCTGAAGCATCGCCCTTTCTTCCTGGGTGTTGTGAGACTGACAGTGGTGGTAGAGCAGCTTACAGCCAGTGGAGGAAAGACCTTCTTTGCCTGTCCCCTTTGTGGGGTCAGTGCCTACCGGCTTCTACTGTTTACAAAGCTCTGCCTGCCTCTTTTAACTGGGGGTTCTTTAATTCCATCTATGTGGGTTATAAGTGAGAGGTGTGTCTGCACAGTGCGTTTATCGCAGAATGAGCGTGAAACCTGTGTGAATGCATGGGTGCAGCAGGTAATCATTTTATGCTTCCTTTTGTCTATAGCAGCAGAAGACGCTGGAAGGTTTCCATTGAGGCTGACTGGATCCTTTGCTCAAATGGAAGCCTGCACTGAATCATACATCGTGCAGTCTTTTCAGTAGGGTTGGGCCTGCGGAATCGGTGGAATTTTGGCCACTCCACGTTACTGCTTAGCATGGAGTTCTGGTCAAATTCCGCCAATTGCTGCGTGGTGGAATTTTTCTGCAGCAAGGCCACAGAATCTGAACCTCACAATGTGATATTTTAACGCGGGCAATCTCCGACGTTCGTGAGCAGTTGTGGTCAGATGGCTACCATTCGAGTAGATTAACTATCACTTGTCTAGATTGTCTACTCGCAACAGCAAAATCAACTCGAATGGCCTCACGCCCTTGCACAGTGCGTGGTGCCATTCGCACTGATTTTTATGGCTGCTCAGGCAACGGGTGCTAAATTGCACTGTGAGATGCACAAGCCGCATTTTTTCCACCTATTGGTGGAATTACGCGGAATCGCACAAAGTTTTTCTGTAACTCCACGAGATTCCGCAGAGTGAAACTCTGCGAGTTCCACCCATCCCTAGTTTTCAGTCATTAACTTGTAAAAAAAGGAGTGCTGGTGCCCAAATCTCTGTTCAGAAGCCCACTGCTGCTGCTATTAATGGTCAGCAAGAAGAATACCAAGGCTGAGTAGTCTTGAATCCACATCATGCCTCTTTAATCCTCTGCCAGACGCTCCCTTTACTTTTGTCTCACTCTTGCAGATTCCTGCTTTTTCCCTTGGTGTGTTTTTACGTGTCTTTCCCCTTTGTTTATTTTTCCCTCTCTTTCTCTCTTTTACCATCTCAAATTAGGTACTGAGTGTTTTATTGTAGAAGTGTCATGTGGCGGATGATGTCACATTCTTCCCTTTATGTTTACTTCCTGTTTCCTCTGCCAGAAAGCACATAGGCACAGCCCCTCTTCCTTTTGAAAGTGGTACAAAAGGGGGTGGTGATGGACGGAGCATCTGAACCAATCAAACACTCACACCCAGTCAACAGATCTGGGTTTAATCCATCACTGTTCTTTAGCCCACTCTGCCACCCCAGTTCAGACATGGCCATGTGCAAATCAGTCTGACCCTGTGCCTCATGGGAATAGTCCAACCTCTTCCTTTTCAGCCATATCTGTGTGACAAAGGATTTGGCTTGACTTTCTGATTCAAATACACATAGGTCTCTAAGCTAGAGTCAAGCAGGTAAGGAAAGGCTGCTGTTGACCCCTATCCAGGCATTCACTGATCATGCAGTGTGCGTGAAGAATTGTATTGGACCAGTCCCCCTATAATTCAAATACTGCACTCTGTCTTGTGCTTTAGGCTGGCCCGGACTGCCCATTTTTCCCACTGAGCATTTCTCGGGTGGGCTGGAGCCTTTGGAGACAGGTTTTTAGGACAGGAAGGCTCTGCTGGTGCCTCTGTTACGTCCTCCATCTTCTCATGTAAGCATAGAAGGCATGGGGTAGGGGGCTTCAGGAAAGAGAGAATCTTGAAAGATGAAAGAGCGAAAAGGAAGGGAGCGGGGCTTGTTTGAACATTTTTGCCAGAGCTGATTTGGTTCCCAGACCGGCCCTTGTTCCTGCCTTCCTGAGAGGCTGGATACTGAGCCTGGGTCATGATTCTTGCTGGAAGCTCTGCTGGGCTGCTGGAGTAAAGAAGAGAAGTGACCTCCTTGCAGAGAAAAGAGGTAGCTGAACTCCATTCCACACAGGATCGGCTGCCTGGAAGTCATTCATCAAGCCCACCCGAATGAAGACCTGTGGGAAGATCACCCAGAACAAGTTGTCATCCAGCTGCTGAGCAGGAGTACTAGTTTCATCAACCAGCTACACTACCCATGGCTCTAGGGGCTCATCGCCTGCAGAGACATGAGCTGAACTCCCCTTCTAACCCTGCTTTTGTGCCCCCAGTTCCTCAATACAGCAGTGAGCATCACCACAGTCACACTTCCAGGAGCTTGGCTATAGTTTTATTTTCTTAAACCGAGACTTTATCATGCATACAGATACAGTTATCACTTTCCAAGAGATTGTTGAGGGGCTGTGAAATTAGGCTTTGCTGGGTTAATCTCCACAAAACGTGTGTGTGGTTTCATAATGATCAGCCCCATAAACCCTGAATCGTCAATTTTCTTTGTTGCCCGCTCATGTCCCCGGAGCACTGGGCACCCGTAGACACGAGAAGTTGACCACGATTGACGGTTTACAAGATAAACCACCATTAAATGTATATCACCTCTGCCAAGTGAAAATGTAAACATGCATACTAGGTGGATAGTTATTGTAGTTTTCATTTTAAAAACCGTACATTTGGGGGGATCCCAGTGGGCAGGCACTGGGTCCATCTTTGGTCCCCCAACATGTGGACTCCCCCAACTGTGTACTGAACATTGGTCCTCTCCACCCGCCCTTTGTGTGCTGTGACCAGTGTTCCTAGTTGGGGGTGACCAGTTTTGAGGATAGGAATCATTGGGTCTGAGAGGACAGTCAGAGGCCTGGAACCATCAGAAGGCCTTCTAGTGGTGCACACCACCCCCAACCCCACGTAACGCACACAAATACAGTTTTCCATTTGTTGAACCACAACTGTATGGTGTGGCAGATAAGCTGTGTCTAAAGAGAGGTAAGTGTGCATATGCACATGTGCTTGACAGAATCCATGGATTCACTGCCAAATTCACGTATTCGATGCCTGCAAAATTCATGTATTCACGTATTCGATGCTCGCCCGCACCATCAGAACGCATTCACAATTGGACTGGCTTTGAGACGAGAGTAGCACTTAGTGCTTGTGCGCTATAGAGACATGTGGGCACAGATCTTTAGCTAGGGAAGGGCTAGGGAGCTCTGATTTATATAATTAATTTCTATTTCCATATATATTATTTAGGTGTGGATGCATTAAGGTATTTTTCTTTGGGTACAAGTAAAACAGTGGGATCTTTACCGAGTTCTGAGTGTCTAACTCTCATCACCTCCCTGAGTAAGCCTTGGACTACTCTGTCTCACTCTCCTGAAAATCAAGAGTTATTGGGATGTACCTTGTATTCAGTTCAATCGTTAGGATGCCCCAGGACACCAAAGTAAACAAGTGTCATTCCCGGCGATCAGTAACATCGACTGTCCTGGGACATGCCTATCAAGGTCTCACTTCAGCACAGCCCCTTTCTTACACTGATGTCCATGTAACGCCAGTCGGTAGACTGATTCGCCAGTCCCTCTATGACTTGTAAATCTCCCTCAACTCTCACACGGGTGCATCAGTCTATGTCTATACACTGATGTGCCGGGCCCATGCTATCTGCACATTCATCCCCTATACACACGCTTTTGCTGTAATGTCATTCCATGGACTGTTGACTATTCCTGTGGTCAGTCCTTGGTACTTTCTCTCCCGCTGGCTCACACCTAATGTTTCAGATGTCAGTCTAAAGACTGAGGCCCCACTCTTTGTTCCTCCACAGCCCCCACCCTCTCTTGCACCAGATGTCCCTAGTTGTGACAGTCTTAGATCGGTGCACCACTCCCTCTGTTACACGCACACACCTTTCTCTCACACACATGGGGCATATTTATTAAAAAGTCACGCAGCGCAGCAAGCCACCTTGATGTCTTCGGCACTGTCCGTCTGTGTATTGATGCTTGCCTGCACAGTCCATCTCACATTATTCATCTCCCTAGTCTGATGGGCTGGACAAGGGGAGGGTCCAGAGGGTGCTTGGGAAGTCTTCTACTGGTGCTTTGAGCAGCAGGGGTTGGGGTGTCACTGAAGATGCTTGCACGGAGTCAGTCTTGTTCTCAACAAGGGACATCTTATTGATTTTGGGGGCCCTGGGCCAAACATATGTTGGGGCTTCCTGTTCAGAACAGATTTGAATTTATGATCCAGTTTCAGCTCTTTCATGCCCTCTTTAGCCAAGTCACTAAGTGCACAGGCACCCTCGTCCAAATTCTAAATGTGTTTAAATCTGGTATCCAGGGATAGTGATGTGTGTTCTCAATATTGTAACACAGCAGCAGCTCACTAATATTACTGCAAAAATTCTCTGTGACCCCCTCGCATTTCACATATGTGAGGTCTTGTTTTGTTCTAAAAGAAAGTTTTCTCTGAATGTTGCACGAAACATAAACACGTCTGTCATAGACTCCAAAACATCACCCACGTTGAAAATATATTAAAGGAGAACGGTATTTGAAACAGTTTGTAGAATAATTATTGAAGGTTATCAGGGCAAGGCTCTCTGCAGAACAGAACTGGCTGTATCACCCTGAAAGACTGGGGCCCTGGGCCTGAGCTCCTTTTGCCCATGCATTAAAACGTCTCTGTCTGAACTTAGATGCCTGCTCATTTTCTGTCAAAAAGTGTGATCTATTCACTAGACTCCCACTCAGTTCGGGCATGAGTCCTCGGAACAGCTTTGGGTACATCAGATGGGCACTGTGTGTGATTGTATCGTGTAATATTTATTATATCTGTCATAAACCAATGGTACCCATGTTATCAGCCTAAGCAGAACGCAGGGCAGAACTGGTCCTGTCATGCTATGACACACATCTTTGCAGCCCCTTGGCTATCCGAGTGTCACTGGAAGTTGCAGAATGCACCCAGATCTCTGCAGCAGGTGCATGAACCCCTGAACCGTTGAGCTGGGTGACACCAACGATGAAGCCAATAAACTATCCTAGTTAGATGAGAGCTTGGGGCTCGCAGGTTGTGAAAAGATTGCTGCAGCTGGCACATTATTCAATAACCCAGTTAACCGGTAAATTCACATTCATGGCCCTTCCAAGCTTCATCAGAATTTGTGCAAAGCTAGGCACTATGAGAGAGCAGCTAGCCGGTATTTAATCAGACTGCAGCTCTCACTGGCAGTACCAAGGGACAGAGAAAGAGAACCAGGCTGTCGATGCGGTGCATATGTTGGAACACAAAAGTTCACATCATGGCTCTAGAGTGGGATGTATGTACCTCATGTTATTTCCATGCAGTAGCAGCCGGCACAGATCAGGAGTGGCGGGCGGGCGGGGGTAGAGGGGTGATGTAAAAAAAAAAAAAGGTACCTTACCTTCTTGCCGCTCTCCCGCATGTCGTCTCAGTCTCTCCTCTCCGGGGCCGGAACATGAAGCAGCCAGGCTACTTCCCCAAAGCCAATCAGAATGCTTCAATTTCAGCTTTGTGATTGGTCTGAGTACCGTGCATCGGCGCTCAGCCAGGGAATGGGGGCCTGGACATGTTCTCCACGCAAGATTTAATGCAGCCTGCACGGAGAACGTGCAAAGTGCGCGTGACTGTTTTGGACGGCCCACAGGGCTGGCCAAACAGTCATTGCGCACTTGAAGTGGGCAAACCACTCCGCCCCTGCTCTGAGAGCAGGGCAGCCCCGCCCACCCCGAAAAGCTGCGCAGCAGCATGAACAAACACACTGATAACAACCTTGAGTTATTATCATTGTATTTGTTATTTCTTTAACTGCTTTGTAGATCTGCCTTAGCGGAGAAGCCACCACTGTTTCCATGTATGAAGGAGATTTTGAATATGACAATCCTGCATGTTCGCTGAGAGACCTCCTGTTTACATGGTTTGAGACCCTAGAGTGTGTCTCTGAGGTCCAGGGGGGCAACCTAAATGCACACATCTTTAATGGAGTGTCAGCAGAAGATGCTTACCCATGTCCCCTAGTTAAAAGGTCCTGCAGCCTCTCATGACTGGGCTCTTTCAATCCCATCTAGAGGGTGACTGGCTCAATCAGTGTTCATGGCAGGGAGTGAGAGGATGGAGCTGAGCAGCTTGTTTGCTGGGAGCATCCATTTTGGATTCCCTTTGTATTAATGGCAGGGCAGGATGGAGTGCCTTCAGTGGGGTTGCCCAGATGTTTTGTTATCCTATTAAACTTCGCTTTCACCTTCCTTCGTTTATGCCAGAGTTTAAGTACAGGGCTACCGTCCTCCTTCTGACATTTGCCCTTTCGTCCATTGACAGGGCACCGTAGTCCCACTCTCTGTTCCCGACAGAATCCGCCTGACCCCATTGTGGCTGGGCTGTCCTGGCACAATAAACAAAAGTTCCTGAAGTGCCTCAATGCGGTCCAGAGGAGGCCTCCAAGTGTCCTGATCCCTGCCATGAGGCGGGGTGGCGGCAACAGAGCCGATTGGACAAGGCTGGGGATAGGTAGTGGGCATTTTGACCAGCTCAGTGTGCCAGGGGCCAGTGGCATAGAAAGGGCAGGTGGTACCGGGTGCGGTAAAGGTCTTGTCACCCCCGGTTTGACAAAATAGCAAAAGTATGTGTTTAAAACACATATCTTTGCCATTTTTTCAAGCCGGGGGTGACAAGTGTCATCACTGAGGGGGGTGACAAAATGGCAAAACTTTGCTTTAAACACATATTTTTGCCATTTTGTCACCCCCCCCCCGCCCCCAGTGATGACACCGAGGCAGCCCGCACCCACCGCACCCCCTTTCCTACGCCCCTGACAGGTGTCTCAATCACGAGAAAGGAAACACATTCCAGTGTGCCCCAGAAAACCTATTTGTGCCACTGCCAGTGTTTGGTGACCTCCACCCTCCTTTGCTGAGTGGGATCAGGTCAGCCTCAGATATCTGCTGGGGGGCTTCTGGACTGCCTTAAAGGAAGGGAAATCCTGCTGCTGAGGAGAGGGGTCCTATAGAGTGCCTTTCTGAGGAGGGACTGCCTGTAAGAGGAGCCTCAGGCCAGCTGTTTCAGGAAATCATGGAATATGTGTGAAATCTGCACTCTCCCAGGGGAAGGGGTCACCAGGAGTGTACATATTACCTGAAATCTATGCAGGCACCCATGTGAAGGGTCAGCACCTAGAGTGATTGCGTTGAGCCCATCTGACCCTCAGCTCTCCAGTGCGCTCCTGGTTGCACCCCACCCTCCACACCAGGGCCTTATGATTTACTTCATCTCTCTCTCCTGGCTTGAAGAGTGTTCATGAAGTAGTTTGGGTTGGCTCTACTGGCCTGAATGCCACAAACTGTGATGGTCTGAGTGCAGCAGTGCCAAGTCACCAGGTGTTGTAGATCTGATGGTGTGAGGCTTTATTCTGCTGGAACAGGAGCAGTGGCACCCGCGGGTGCTGGAAAAAATTGGCCACCGTCGGAGGTACTAAAATTATTAATCTTTACTTATCCCTAGATCTAGAAATTCTTGAGTGTAGTAAGCAGTTTTAAAGTTGTTGCACTTGAAAGATATCCATTTCAGAGATCCTAGTTCCTGGTCAACAGGACAATCCTGGCACTTATCATGTGTGTAGACTCCGGTGAATTGCCTACCACCCACTCCCAACTTCATGAGTGGGTCTCTGTCCCAGGATGGGGTGGAGGGTTGAGGCTGGACCAGTGTGACCTCTGGAAGTCCATAGGAGAACAGCCTAGCTGTGTATCTACCAGACAGGAGAGCCTGAAAGTGACAGTAAAGTGGGTTTTTACATTAACAGCAGACACAAAGGCAGATCTTTAGTGGGGATGCGCTAGAGGTAGCTGAGTTTTGTATTAATTGTGCATGAGGGAATTAGTGAAACGCCGTAACCAGATCCCAGCCAATCCTGGAAATAACTAAAAATTGTAATCCATAGTAACGAGAGTCTTTGTGCTGCAAACCTTCAGCTTCGCAGGTGATAGGATCATCTGCTTTTCAGTTTACTGGTGTGCAAGTGGATGTGTAACATTGAGCTGTGTGTTACTTAATGTACTTGGTTTTTTCTGAATCAGTAGCTTTATTCAATGAATTTACTGTGGCGACTGAGTCCTGATGTTTTAGCCTGAGGGCTGGGTTCCTCATTAGCAATTTACTTTGGCACCCTTGGTCTATGAACAGTTATTACCTGCTGAAACGTGTAGAGGAAAGAAAAAAATCATGAAGACAAAATAACAACTTTGAAGGATTATGACTCTGAAGAATCACAGACTCCGAATTCCAATTTAGTGGGTTTATTACAAAGCCACAAATAACAGGACATACAGACACCTCCAAAGAGGTTGCAGAAATACATGGGAACTAATAAAAATCCAAACCTACGGGCAAGATTAAACCGCTGGTGCATGGACAGGATGACAAATTCCAGGACCAGAACACAGTCAATGATTGCCCCCACGTCAAGCTCAGTCTTCATTTGGGGTTCATAAGTGAAGAGCATTAGTCTGTCCCTACACTACCACTACCGTGACATCCCTACTTAGCATTCCCCAGGCAATATCAGGAAAATGTGTCAGCGCGGGAAGACTTCCTAAGAAGTGCACTCACGTTGTATTGGTCAAGTAGAAAAAGCTATAGAGCTTGTTCTAAGATGCGCCTTCCCTCTCTATCAATCTCCCTACCTCTGCTCCTGACTCAACCCCTGGGGCACTGTCCCTAATTCAAAATGCTAAATCATAAAACACGCCCACAGCTTGCATCTGGATTACCTCATCCTGCTGGGCACTTCTCATAGGTGAGTTTCCATTTAGCTTCGATACTCCCAGCTCCAGGCTAGATGACCTTGATTCCCAGGCTTCCTTCAGTGAGAAAGAACATTGTCTCCCAATGATCAGCATTATTTGCATAAAAGTATCCTCTCCTCTCCAAGCCTAACTCCAAAAACAAAAGTCGTTATTCTAACTAACAAAAACAACTTTCTTCACCTGCAACAGAAACTTGAGAACAGAACAAACCCAACATGCACACGAAATCCAGCTCTACCCCTCCACGAGAGCAGTCAGGGAGAATTCATTTTAGGCCTGCAGAAATCAGCCAACATAAGAGTGAAGCACATAGGCCCTACGAAAATACACATAAGTGAACAATTTACTTAGGCATTTCTAAACCATCATGTTACATAAGCACACCAAATGCTCAAATCATTGTGAGCAGCCTAGACAATCCTACGCATTGAACTCAATTAAGCACATCTATGAGCAACTTTAATACAGTGCATGTTTAAATCAATACATTACATTATAAATGCTAATTATTAACATTATTCAGAACACAAATGCCACATTAGCTTCTTTACATGGCACAATTTATTCTTATCATTGCACCTTCATCTTTTATTGCCAAGTACATTCTAATGACCAAATGTTAACGCAACAAAAGAATAAATGTATGTGGGGACTATTCATGATTATGATGTAAGCCTACAAATGAAAGAGCACCATCACGCTCCATCAGTCCCCCTCTGATGACAAGTGTCACCACAATCAATCACAACTCCCTGTAGAAAGAAATGGCCTAAACAGTAGCCAGTGGCGTCACTAGGGTTGGTGTCACCCGGTGCGGGTAACTCATGGTGTCACCCCCTCACGACTTACCGCATGGACCATCTCACCCTCTGCTGCACCATCTCTCCCTCTGTCCGCACCATTTCTCCCTCTGCCTGCACCATCTCTCCCTCTGCCTGCACCATCTCTCCCTCTGCCTGCACCCATCTCTCCCTCTGCCTGCACCATCTCCCCTCTGCCTGCACCATCTCCCCTCTGCCTGCACCAGCTCTCCCTCCGCCTGCACCAGCTCTCCCTCCGCCTGCACCAGCTCTCCCTCCGCCTGCACGAGCTCTCCCTCCGCCTGCACCATCTCCCCCTCCGCCTGCACCATCTCCCCCTCCGCCTGCACCAGCTCTCCCTCTGCCTACACCAGCTCTCCCTCTGCTTGCACCATCTCTCCCTCTGCCTGCACAATTTCCCCTCTGCCTGCACCATTTCCCCTCTGCCTGCACCATCTCTCCCTCTGTCCGCACCATCTCCCCTCTGCCTGCACCATTTCCCCTCCGCTTGCACCATCTCTCCCTCTGCCTGCACTATTTCCCCTCTGCCTGCACTATTTCCCCTCTGCCCGCACCATCTCTCCCTCTGTCTGCACCATCTCTCCCTCTGTCCACACCATCTCCCCCCTGCCTGCACCATATCTCCCTCTGCCTGCACCATCTCCCTCAGCCTGCACCAAAATACCCCCCTGCCTGCACCATCTCCCCCCTGCCTGCACCATCTCCCCTCCGCCTGCACCATCCCCCCTGCCTGCACTATCTCCCCCCTGCCTGCACCATCTCACCCTCTGCCTGCACCATCTCTCCCTCTGCCTGCACTATCTCTCCCTCTGCCTGCACCATCTCCCCTACAACTGCACCATCTCCCCTCCGACTGCACCATCTCCCCTCCGCCTGCAACATCTCCCCTCCGCCTGCAACATCTCCCCTCCGCCTGCACCGTTTCCCCTCCGCCTGCACCGTCTCACCCCCTGCCTGCACCATCTCTCCCTCTGCCTGCAAAATCTCCCTCTCAGCCTGCACCATCTCCCTCTCTGCCTGCACCATCCACCCCCTCCGCCTGCACCCCCCTCCCCGCCTGCTGCTCTTTTAACCCTTTCCTCGTCGCCTTCTCCCCCTCATGGTTTCTCCCACAGTTTTTGGCTCTTCTCAAAGTGACTGAAATAAACTCATGAAATGCGCTTTGAAATTGAGTGGAAAAGTTTGGTGTCATCCGGTGCAGCCCGCAACCCCCTAGTGACGCCACTGGGTCCCATTCCCCAAGATCCCAGCAGCACAACCTTGCACTCCCCTTTAAAAGAGCAGCAGCAACTCACTCTTTGGCCCGAGGACTGACTGACTGACAGCCAGGACCATCCGCCGACATGCAAGGCACCGGGGAGAGTTGGAGCTTCACCCAGGCTCTCATGGGAGGGTGCCTCCCCTGATACAGACTTGTGCCTCAGGGTGGCCCATCAGCAAACGACCAGGATCGGACCAAATTTGTCCTGTAAATCCTGAAAGGACTGGATGTCCTCCTCCTTCAACATGTCGGCCAGGCACTTCTTATTCACATCTCAAAAGATATCACTATCTTTTGTCTCGGGAATTACTTCTCACGACCAGTATGTGAACTACTAAGTGTAGAAAGTAGATACCTGAAAACACAATTTACATTGATTTAAAGTCCTGTAAATAATGACACGCCTGTTTGTAAAGAAAACCAAAAAGCACAGATTAGCAGTTTTCTTTTTCAGCGAAAAAGGGCTTTGTCCATTAATTTGTGACAGATCATTTTTCACGGAAGGTCACTTTTCTTTTACTTTCAAGAAAGTATTTTCGCAACGTTTGGGAAAAAGATAGAAAAGAAGGTTTTTGATTTCTGGTTTTGCATCACCCGGTTCATGCAGGAGATAATCCGATGGCCCCACTTATAATCGCCACATTACGCCACTACCATGGACCTATTCCATTTCCAGGTGACACCATCAGAGGGGTGACACCAAAATGAACTCGCTATTTATTTACTGTTCCTATAATGTTCCGCATTGCACAACGTCTTGGCTTGTTTAATAAGTACGGACGGTGTTACATGAACAGTAAATAAATAGCGAGTTCATTTTGGTGTCACCCCTCTGCTGGTGACACCTGGTGCGGCCCGCACCTCCCGCACCCCCCTCGTGACGCCACTGACAGTAGCCAGTCTTCCCTTTCAAAACTTTTCTAGGCTTTTGAGATTCTTATAGTGACTGTCCTGCAGTCTCTCCTTTCTCCTCTCACGCTCCCTAAGAGATCTCTCAGCCTGTCCTGCCTTGTGCCACGTGTAAGCTTTTACTGATCCCATCAAGATGATCACACAAACCACCACTATGATGATGGGCTTCAGAATGTAGGAACAGGTGAAGTCATTGGCAGGTACCTGCTTTGGTACGTTGAAGATGCTTAGGAAGCTCTTTCCCTGGATCCCCCTTTCAGCGAGAAAAACCCTCATCCAGTCGCTCCTGGTGAGCAGACTGGACTATGGTAACTCATTGCTGGTGGGAGTAAAGGAGGACCTCCTATCGAGGCTGCAGGTGGTACAGAACACAGCAGCCCGTCTGGCCATCAACAAGCCGCCTCGGACCCCTTCTGCCCCTTTATTGAACCAGCTTCACTGGCTTCCAGTCAGAAAACGAGCTATTTTTAAGATGCTCTGCGTGGTCTTCAGATAACTACAGGGGAAAGGCTCTGCTTATCTCAGAAACAGACTCATATGGTATCAACCAGCCCGACAACTAAGATCTAGCAATGGCAGTCTTTTGTGTATTCAGAGAATACACAAGGCAAGGATGGGCGGGAGAACTTTCTCTTATCTGCCAGCCAGCCACTGGAATAATCTGCCACAGAACATTAGGGCCTGTGGTGAACTTACCAGTTTTAAGAAACTTCTAAAGACATGGCTATTCTAGATGTGCACGCCCACCAAGTACCTGTTGTCTCAAAGCGCCGAGAGACCCCCCTGGGGATGATTCACCTGCGCTCTATAAGTGAATAAAAGTAAATGTAGCCAAGAATTCCCTTACCAAATTTGGCAAACCATCTCCCAATCTTTTCAAAACCTTTTCCAACCTTGTCCCAAACACCCTCTGTGGCCAAATCATGCACCTTATGGTGCATCTAAGTGATGTTACTTATATACTTCTTCAGATCTTTGCTGTTGTGTGGTATATAAGTACAGCACTGTTGGACCCTCAACATTTTACAGACTTCGCCCTTTTTTCCTAATAAAACATCTAAGGCAAGGGGGTTCTGCATTACCATAGCTCTTATCAACACCATCTCTCCATCTACAAGCAACAAAGACTGAGTTGTATTCGCTGACAACTTATCCACAGTAGTTGACAACCTTAAAATCTTAATATCATTCAGAACCACTCCCAAACTCCAAATACATCTCCAACAATCTCCCCTGCACTTGCACTTTGCTTCTCTCTATGATGTGATCCTCCTTCCAAGGGTCCAAATCCTCCACGTGATAAATATGGGGGAACACAACACCACATAACACGTACCATACCAATTCAGTGGCAATCTCACATAGGCATTCTTCCCACACGCAAAATACACATTTGGTACCACTTGCACCACATCTTGCAAGAACGTCTTCACAGTGGCTTCAATTGTGAAAATATGATCACACACGCTCTGTCCCACAAAGGCCTTATCATAGTACATCTGTACTTGTCTGATGCAAAGCTTTCCTCGCTGCTCAAAATCCAAAGCTATTGGACTATAACTCCCTTTTGCTTTGTGTGCTAACTCATCTTTGGTCCATTCAACTTTTCCTTTTCTACTTTTAAGTTTTATTGATAGTTGTCTATGTCTATCTTCCCCTTGGTCTACAAACTCCTCTATATCGGTTAGTATGCATGCCAAATTATGACAATGTGCATAGGCTGTATCTAATGTAACGGTGGGTATGAAATACTTCCCTACTTTATCCTCTTGCTTATAATAATCATACTTATTCAGCTGCTTGTAGGCTGGAACTTTTGAAAGCACCACATCGTAGTTGGAGAAATAATATTGATAATGACCCTTACCATAAAACATAATAAGCAACAAACTACATGTAATACCATACGTCAAGGGAAGGTGGTGCTAGCGAGTACCCTCCTCCATAGACGCAAGCAACTGCGTACACACTTAGCAATCTCTCACATCTATCGTATTCACATACTCGTAGAGCAGCTTTGCATAAGCATTTAGCGTGTAATCACCTTTAGATAAATCTATGTGTAACATATGACTAGTCTGAGGTCGCATAGCCTTTTCAGCTCCTATGATACCTTCTTTGGTGCTAGAAGTAACCTGCGTGGTAGCCCTTGCACTCACACTCCTTTAATCTCCGAATCATGTGAAATTTTTACAAGTCAAGTCAAGTCAAGTTAGAATTTGTATAGCGCACTACTCACCCAGAGGGTCTCAAGGCGCTTGAGGTAGGGGGGGGGAAGCGTTACTTATCGAATATCCAAGTTTTGAGTTGTTTTCTGAAGGAGAGGTGGTTCTGTGTAAGGCGGAGGTGGGTGGGGAGAGAGTTCCAGGTCTTGGCCGCTAAGTAGGAGAAGGATCTTCCTCCCATGGTGGATCTTTGGATGCGTGGAATCATGGCGAGGGCTTGATTGGACGATCGTAGTTGGCGGGTGGGGGTGTAGAAGGTCAGGCGCGTGTTGAGGTATTTGGGTCCTAGGTCGTAGAGGGCTTTGTGTGCGTGGGGGAGTAGATGGAACGTTATTCTCTTGTTGACAGGGAGCCAGTGGAGGTCTCTCAGGTGACCGGATATGTGAGCTTGGCGGGGGGATGTCTAGGATAAGTCTAGCTGAGGCGTTCTGAATGCGTTGGAGTTTTTTCTGTAATTTGGCTGTTGTTCCGGCGTAAAGGGTGTTTCCGTAGTCCAGTCGGCTTGTGACAAGTGCTTGGGTGACCGTCTTTCTTGTTTCGGTGGGGATCCAGCGGAAGATTTTTTGAGCATACGTAGGATGTTAAAGCATGATGATGAGATGGCGTTGACTTGTCTGGTCATCGAGAGGGAGGAGTCCAGGATGAAGCCCAGGTTACGTGCGTGGTCCGTTGGTTTGGGTGCAATGCCCAGGGCCGGTGGCCACCATGAGTCGTCCCAAGCGGAGGGGGATGATCCTAAGATGAGGACTTCCGTTTTGTCTGAATTCAGTTTTAAACGGCTGTTCTTCATCCACTCGGCTACTTCTTGCATCCCTTCGTGTAGGTTGGTTTTGGCGGTGTTTGGATCTTTGGTGAGGGAGAGGATCAGCTGGGTGTCGTCTGCGTAGGAGATGATGTTGAGGTTGTGTTGGCGCGCGATGGATGCGAGGGGACTCATGTATACGTTGAAGAGGGTGGGACTGAGTGAAGATCCTTGTGGTACGCCGCAGATTACTTCAGTGGCCTCTAATCTGAAAGGGGGGAGGCGGACTTTCTGGGTTCTTCCGGCGAGGAACGAGATGATCCAGTCCAGTGCTTTTCCTTGTATCCCGACGTTGCTGAGGCGTTGTATCAGGGTGCTATGGCAGACTGTGTCGAAGGCTGCGGAGAGGTCCGGTAGGATGAGGGCAGCTGTTTCTCCGTTGTCAAGTAGTGTTCAAATGTCATCTGTGGCTGCGATGAGGGCGGTCTCGGTGCTGTGTTTGGCTCGGAAGCCGGACTGTGATGGGTCGAGGGAGCCGTTAGATTCGAGGAAGGCGGCGAGCTGATTGTTGACGGTTTTCTCAATGACTTTGGCAGGGAATGGGAGGAGCGAAATGGGGCGGTAGTTCTTAAGTTTGGTGGGGTCTGCTGTGGGTTTCTTCAGGAGAGCTCTGAGTTCAGCATGTTTCCAGCTTTCCGGGAAGGTAGCAGTGTTGAGGGAGCAGTTGATGACATCTCGGAGATGGGGTGCGATGATGGAGTCTGCTTTGTTGAAGATGTGGTGGGGACATGGGTCGGTTGGCGATCCAGAGTGGATGGAGTTCATCAAGCGGATGGTGTCTTCAGTGCTGATTGGGTTCCAGGCACAAAGGATGTCGGAGGGGAGCTTTGGTTTGGAGGTGAGGGGGGTGGACTGGTCGCCAAAGCTGTTATGTATGTCAGCGATTTTGTTGTGGAAGAACGAGGCTAGAGAGTCGCAGAGGTCTTGAGATGGAGTGATGTCGTTGGTGTCGGCGGTGGGGTTGGTAAATTCTTTGACGATGTTGAATAGTTCCTTGTTGTTGTGGGTGTTGTTGTCGAGTCGATCCTTAAATGCTGATTTCTTGGTGGATCGGATCAGCTGGTGGTGTTTGCGGGTGGCGTTCTTGAAGGTGGTCATGTTGTCAGTGGTTGTTTTTTTTTGCCAGGCTTTCTCGAGGGTGCGGCAGATCTTTTTGGATTTCTTAAGGTCGTCATTGAACCAGGGTTTTTTTTTGCTACCTTGCTTGGTTAGATGGTTTTTCAAGGGTGCTAATTCGTCTGCGCAGTGAGTGATCCATTGTATGAGGTTGATGGCTGCTTGCTTTGGGCCCAATGATTTGGCGGGAGGGTTTTGGTAAAGCGATGTTAAGAGCTGGTCGGTGGTAATTTTGTTCCAGTTTCTGCGGGGGATTGGTTGTGGGTGGTGGTGGGTCGTGTTTTTTTTGTAGTTGAAGTGAACGCAGCTGTGGTCCGTCCAATGGAGTCCTGTGGCGTGATTGAAGGAGATGTACTTGCTGGAGGAGAAGATTGGGTCGAGCGTGTGTCCGGCGTAGTGAGTGGGGGTGTTTACCAGTTGTTTGAGTCCGAGATTGGCGAGGTTGTCCAGAAGGGTGGTGGTGTTGCTGTCGTTGTTCTTTTCCAGGTGGAAGTTGAGGTCTCCTAGTAGAATGTAGTCCTCGGAGGGGAGGGCGTGTGGGCTGATGAAGTCTGCGATGTCTTCGCTGAATTGTGTGCGGGGTCCTGGGGGTCTGTAGATGAGTGTGGTCTTAGTGTCGGTGTGAATCTGGAAGTGAAGGTGTTCGGCGGTTGCTAGGTTGTTGTCGGAACTGGTTGTGATGCGTATGGTGTTTTTATGGACGATGGCGATGCCTCCTCCTGTTTGGTTGGTGCGGTCCTTTCGGATGATCTTGTAGCCGTCCGGGATGGCTATGGCGATGTCGGGCGCTGATGAGGCGTTCATCCAGGTTTCTGTGAGAAAGGCGACGTCCGGCGATGTGGTGTCTAGTAAGTTCCATAGTTCAGTGGCGTGTTTGTGGACCGAGCGGGTGTTGAGCAGGATGCACTTCAGGTGGTTAGTGTCGGAGTTCTGTTTGGCGTTTGTGGATTTGGTGTGGGTCCTGATGCAGTCTAGCTTGCAGGAGTGGCAGGTGAAGGGTCCATGTGTGTGTCCTGGGGCGGCTTGGTAGCAGTCTGGGAGACGTCCTGTGTTGAGTGCAGAGAGGGTTGTGGCGTCGTACGTTATGCGGGTGGAGTGGATTGTGCGGGGACCAGGGGGTCTGGCACTGGGTGCGGTCCGGGCGCGGACGGGCGTAGACGGGCTTACCTTTGGCGCGCATAGGGCGCGTCCGCTGCGCGTGGACGCTGCGCGCAAATGCATCTGTCATAAGTGGAGAGTGGAGGGGGGCGGAGCGAGGGAGGAGCAGCTGGGAGGCGGGAGCGTGGTGGAGAGACGGGCTAGGAGGCACAACAACAAGATGGCAGCAAAAACAAAAGTGAAACAGGACGAGATTGGGGCACAGTCTGGGATGTCGCTAAGATATGGGCAGAGGCACCGGCACAATCAGGCACAAATGATTACAAAAGCAGTGCGAGCAATGCAATATAGCGCTACGATATCAGTCAGCCACAAACAATAATACAAGCAATGAGGGCAATGCAATATAGCGCTACGATACCAGTCAGCCACAAATGATAATACAGGCAATGAGGGCAATGCGCAAATTGGTTAATGGCAGCAATGAGCACAATAGCGCTACGATACCAAGTGACCAGGGAGCGTGTGGGGAGCGACCGCTTCTGAACGAGTCAGGACGGTCACAGCGCTGAGACAAACGGGACGATCCTTAGCTATCTGTGGGAGGGAGGAGCAGCTGGGAGGCGGGAGCGGGGTGGAGAGACGGGCTAGGAGGCACAACAACAAGATGGCAGCAAAAACAAAAGTGAAACAGGACGAGATTGGGGCACAGTCTGGGATGTCGCTAAGATATGGGCAGAGGCACCGGCACAATCAGGCACAAATGATTACAAAAGCAGTGCGAGCAATGCAATATAGCGCTACGATATCAGTCAGCCACAAACAATAATACAAGCAATGAGGGCAATGCAATATAGCGCTACGATACCAGTCAGCCACAAATGATAATACAGACAATGAGGGCAATGCGCAAATTGGTTAATGGCAGCAATGAGCACAATAGCACTACGATACCAAGTGACCAGGGAGCGTGTGGGGAGCGACAGCTTCTGAACGAGTCGCTCACAGACACAATGATAACTACCTCTGTCACTATTATCACTCCTACTATGAGTGTACCTATCACACACTTAGAGCTATGGTTCAAATTTCCAGACTCCATTTTCAATTTGTCAGTTTAACACAGCAAGAGGGTCAACACAATGTCTCTTTCTCTGCCTCAGATTGCTGTTCAACCAGTTCACACACAGTTTGTTGAAGTCCTGGAAATTAGTTCACAGTTCATTGCACTTTATTTACACAGTTCAAAAAGACTTCCTTAGCCCTCTTTCTTCTTCTACGGAAAGTCCCTAAATGTATTCTTCTTCCACTCGGGCCTAGGTTACCTTCTTTAAAGCAAGCTTATTTACAGTTCACAGTTCAATCAACAGTCTCTTAGAAGCTCAGAGCCAATTTCAACAATGACACATTGTAGAATCTCAAGATGAACAGCTACAATCTCCAGGTCTGGTGGCTGATATCCAAACGGTAGAAAGGACAAATATCGCAGAATCAAAACTCACACTCTGCTCAATATTGGAGGTCTTGGTACAGTCACCGTCAGCACCCCTTCTATTTCAAGTCCAGGGACTATCAGCTCAATATAAATTTTCAGTTCCGGGATTCTTCTGGCCACCTGTGAAGATCTCAGCCTCCCGGTCCCCACTACTCCTGGCATCTGTGATCAGATAGGTCCACTCTTGGGTTTGCTTTGCGTCACTTAGCTCTGATTCAGACATTTCCAACACAGGAGCAAGATCTCTTTCAGATGCCAATCTCAAGTTTAGCCTTCCTCCGTCTCACAGGACAAAATTCCTCTGCACCTCCTGCTCTCCTTCTCTACACTTGACCACCTTTCACACCAGTTCCTTCAGCTGAGTCTGACTCTGTTCTGCTCACAACATTACCTTCTCCCCCAGAGTCAATACCTAGGCCTTGTGTAGCATGACCCCCCTCAGCTTGTCCTGGTGGGCAACCAGCTTTGTCAGCAACCCTCACAGCTTGGCTTTTCCTCTCCTGTGGCCTTGCAACCACAGCTGAATTTTCTTCTGGGAGAGGAGCTGTTTCTTCCGAGGGTCCTGAAACTGTGTGGGTATGGTATGCGTGATT
The DNA here is from genome assembly GCF_964261635.1 of Lissotriton helveticus. Lineage (NCBI taxonomy): Eukaryota > Metazoa > Chordata > Amphibia > Caudata > Salamandridae > Lissotriton > Lissotriton helveticus. Next base: position 1,546,561,697 of record NC_136061.1, read on the forward strand.
CCAATTTGGCAAGCACCTACACTTCACAGCTGTATTTGTCACCAGAATCACTTGATATGGACCTCTCCAACGAGCATCAATTCAGCTCTTCCTCACGTGCTTACGAATAAGCATCCTGTCACCTGGGAACAAGTCGTGGCACATGTCCTTCGAGGTCGGAGCAGTCACAGCTTCAACCTGGTGAGACACAGAACAGACCATGTCAGACAGTCCCTTGCAATAATCAAGGATCAAATCATCTGTGATGTTTATCAAGGCTGTAGACGGCACTGTTGGCAACTGCATCGCCCTCCCCATCAGGATCTCATGAGGCAAGAGACCTGTCCTCCTATCGGGGATACTCTGAATACTCATCAACACCAGGGGCAATGCATCAGGCTATTTCAGAGACGTGGACGAGCACACTTTTGCCATTTACATCTTGTGAGTTCCATTAAACCGCTCCACAATGCCAGATGCCTCAGGTCTGTAGCTACAGATACAATGCAGTTTTTGATCAACCTGTAAGGCAGCCCAAAGCAGCTTCATAATCTCACTATGGAAATGTGTTCCTCTATCTGACTCCAATGAGGTTGGAAAGCTGAACCGTGGTATGAGCTCTCTAAGCAACAACTTTGCGACTGTGAGACTATCAAGCGCACCTCCTTGTCACCCATTGTGAGAAAACACACACCACAACCTGAATGTACCTCAATCTATTGCACCTAGGCATCTCAATGAAGTCAAGCTGGATCCGACTAAAGGGTCCCCCAGATCTTCCAATGTGACTCAATGCAACTATAGTTTTCTTCCCAGCATTCATTTGTTGACACGTAACACATCTGTGACAAACTGCTTCAGCAAACACACGAAACCGTGGATTAAACCACGTCTGTCTGAACACTCACACCATGGCATCCCTACCAATGTGAACTGGTCCATGAATCTGCCTCGCCGTAGGGCTCAATAAATCATCTGGTAACAGTGCTTGACCATCAACTGAGACCCAAATACCATTGACTCTTTTCTCACAACCTGCTTTAATCCAACCAGCTTCTTCCTGTCCTGACGCTTCTCCCTGCAGACGCTTGAGCTCATCCTAAGTGTCCGCTATGGTTAACATAATGCTGAGCTTGGTTCTTTCTGTGCTCTTCCCAGTATATTCCCCAGTGAAAATGCACTCTTGTTCAGCACAGAAATACACAACTTAATCGGCGTACCTGTTACCTAGGGTTACAAAGTTATTTCCTTTCCCATGGGCACCACGCTTTACCACAGCTATTTCTTTTGGACGTTGCAAAGCTTCCAACAGTTGTCTTATATATTCCACATTTCTGAATGGAGATCCTGATGACATTAAGAACCCCCACTGTGACCATAGCTGTCCGAAGTCATGAACCACACCGAATCCGTACCGACTATCAGTGTAGATAGTGACTCTGATTTGATCAGCAACCCGGCATGCACGTGCCAAGGCAATGATTTCAGCCACTTGTGCGTAGTATACTTCCTGTAAACAAGCAGCTTCCACAACTCCAGAAATGGTACATACAGCAAACGCTGCTCTAAGATGACTCACATTATCCTTTAAGCATTAACCATCTACAAAGAAGATTTTGTCTGATTCAGGCAGAGGTTCATCGACAATGTCAGGTCTCGGCTTGGTGCAAAGTTCAGTCACATCAAGACATTCATGGTCCTCACAATCTTTAACATTTGGAAGAGGCATCAACGTAGCAGAATTCAATACAGAACATCTTTTCAGAGTCATATCCTCTGAGTCAAATATGCTCAGAGGATATGAGCATATATATCCGGTCCTAGGATGCTTGATTCCGGTCCAGGGAAGACATGGCTTGGCAGTTCGGGCTGGACTGTTCCCATGAGGCACAGGGTCAAGACTGATTTGCATATGGCCATGTCTGAACTGGGTTGGCGTGGTGAGCAAAATAACAATGGATTAAACCAAGATCTGTGACTGGGGGTGAATGTTTGCCAATGAGCAACATTCTGTCCATCATCTTGTGTTAATTTTAAATCTAGTATCCAACTCTGATTTATGAGTTGACTTTATTAACACAGATTGTACAATTTCTCTTTTCAAGATAAAATGCCTCCTCAGTTAAGGGGTCGGAGAATTTAGTCGAAATAAAGATCGGACTATCTGTCTATTTAAAGGTCAGTGATGTATTCAGTAGATAGTCTACAATCTTTCCCTACTTATCCCATATTCCATTTAAATGCCTGCGGAACTCCATTTCATTTACTTGCAGAGGAGTTGACCCAGCTTGGAGAATTTCTGGCTTTAACTGTAGAATTTGTTTGAATAACGACTTTTGTATAAGCGCACTCAGAACTTAGTGTAGTATAACTCATCTCCTTTTAGACGGTCTACTTTTTTTGGCTGAAAATAAAATAATTATTTTTCTTGTTTTTAAGAATTATGATGTGTTAACCACCAATGCGTAGTGTACATATTTTTAATGTGATACACACCGGCAGTTATCAAGCCACATCACCTTATTGACTATCAGCAGTCAACAAAGCATTAGAAATATATTTAATCCTACAAAAGCCAGAAGTGAGGGTTGCTGTTCAGGGGGACCTTCGAAAACAGTGTAAGAAAAGACACGTACTCATGGATTGATAAAATATTTTAAAATGATGTAAAGATTGATTATACTGTCTAAGTTGTTAATAATGTAGCCATGATGAACCGATAACAGTTATTGTATAGTTGCGAAACACCTATTGGCCTGCTATTGTTTGGAATCACATATTTCTAACATCAAAATAAATTAGTCCAAGATGGATATTAAAGCAGACTGGAAAGCCTGATTAGTTTTAATACAACACTGTTCATCATACAGCTTATGACCTGAAATCAGGCCCTTTAGTAGTTTCTATGAACAGTATGAGGGGAAAAGGTACTATATCTTGTATGATGTCGAAAAGTCTATCAGTCAAGTCAAATATTTGTATTTCTAAGAAATAACTTCTAACAGGAATATAGCACAAATTTTCCAATTCATTATAGGTAGCATTTAAATATATCAATAAAAAAACAATAAATAGACTAAATAACATTATTACAAGACAACAAAGTCTATTAAAAAGCCTCTCTTTGTATTCGGGAGACAATACTCTGTTGGAAAGCGGCTCTACGTTGTATTCAGTGGACCATAGACTCACGGGAATGACGCCGTTGTGGCAGGGCAAGTGGCAAAAAACAGGTGTCAGGCCTTCAGGGCTTTACAAAGTCCGACAGACTAGAGATGACCTATCTAGAAGAAGTTAGACATGGGGGGACATTATTGTAGTTTCAGGAGTTGCAGGAACTTTACTAGCTCTAACACACACAATTCTATCACTATCTCCAATTGCGTCATTCCCTATTGGTCCATATCCCTGTGGACTCCCAGGTACCCAGATACAACCCCCTAGAAGCTAAACTACTGTTGGAGAGGCTAGACAGCGGGGCAATTTCCAAGATTTACAGCTACTTAATGGTTAACGGCCAGATTGTTTCCTGGATCTGCAAAGAAAGTGGAAGTTTTTGGTAGGAGCGCTAGATGACGATGATTGGTGGAGGCTTGTATGGCCCTTGATAGAGTTGGCAGTCTCCTCACACCTCTGAATGATCCAACTTAACAATCTCTACATGACGTATCCCACCCCCAAGGGAATGCAACTGTCAGGCCATGCCGCTCAGACACATGTGGGAGGTGCTCCCTACCCGCAGCTGACTGTGTCCATATAGTCTGGTCCTGCCAAGCACCATCCATCTTTTGAGGAAAGATAGGTCATGAGGTCTCTGTGGTACTGGGCCGCCGGTTTGTTCTTGGTCCTCGGACACCCCTACTGGGTCTCTTGGTGGAAGTTGGAGGGCTGAGACTGGAAAGGACATTTATTGGAGTAGCCACACTGGTGGACAAAAGGGATATTGCCCATCCCTGGAAACTGATGGGGCTCTCTATGTTGTAAGTTTGGAGGAAAGGGGTGGACTGGTGCGCTCACCAGAAAAGCCGATCTACGAGGCACAGGGATGCTCCTGTAAAAATTATAAGATATGGAGCGAGGAGGTGGGCATGTCATGGACTACCAGTGTAATGATGTTGACGTTTGATGATGCATGCACTATGTCCACAAATCCAATGCATTCAGTGGTGATGTTAATCGATTGCTGGTGGATGTTGCTGATACTTGTTAAAACTAATAACTTTTGGTTATTTAAAAAAAATAACGCTGCCCCCGCCTTTGTTGGATTTTGATTTTCCTCCAATGAATGATACTATGACCAGTAACCTGCAGGGTACACACAGACCATATGTATGTAGCATAAATATGACCCCAGTGAGCCATCCTATTGAGACGGGACTTGTGGTCTGCAGGCAAAACACACAGCTCTCTGCAGTAGACTCTATACTGGGAACAGTGTGAGGCCTGGTATGTTGAATTCTATCCCTGTTTATCACTGGTCTTTTAAGGGTGCCGGCCAAAGATGTGGGGGCATATGTATCAACCGTTTTTTTAGTCGCAAACGCTGTGATGCGCAAAAACGCAGCGTTTGTGACTAAAAATTCGCAAAACGAGATGTGTATGTAGAATCGCATCACAAAATTAAGGAATCGCAAAATTTGCAATTCCTTAATTTTGCGTAAGCATTTAAGGAATCGCAGTTGGTGGTAATTTGCTATTTCTTTCACAAATGCACTTTTTGGCATTTGTAAAGCTGCCATGTGGCGCACATACATGCCCTTATGTGCGCCATATGTGCACACATGTTAATTTCAGGGGTGCATCAGGGTGTCCTTATGACACCCTTGCACCCTTGAAATGATTTTCAATTTGCGATTCTCAAATTACGAATAGCAAATTGAGAATAACTTCCTAATCATTCCTATGGGCCTCATGGCCCATATAAATAAATGGGAAGGTATTCCTTAATTGCGATTTTGCAATTTGCTAATCGCAATTAAGGAATATTAAGAATTTGCAAAAGAATTGTGATCTTTTAAATACATCCCGTTTTGCAATTCTCAAATAGCGATTCTCAAAAAATCGCTATTTGGGAATCGCAAACACGGATATTGATGCATCTGCCCCATTGCCTCCCGTCCCATTGGACGAGTTTCTGATATAATAGCCTGACATGTGGCTGACTCTGCTCGATCCGTTTTTTAAAGGCGAGTTGGCCGTGTGCACCTAAACTCCTAATGTCAGCAGCAGCTTCGCAGAGATGACGGGTGCCTTTGGCACGCGGCTGGCTCTGAGCCACGGCCCATGCCCACCGGTCTCAGAGGCCTTCAGCCTGCCAGCAGGGCACCGGTTGCTGCCAGGGGCCGCCCGGGCCCGGAGCCCGCACTCTCACTGCGGGTTGAAGAGCTCCTCGAGCAGTTTTCATCGAGTCCCTTCTGGCCTTTGTGCCCGCGATAGGGGCGAGTGACAGGTAATGACCGGTGCCAGAGCGCGGGGCCCGCGCTGACAGGTGAAGTGCGCACGGGGCTGAAGGACAATGGGAAGACCGAACAATGGCGCGTCCCCGGCGAACAATGGGGCCCGAGGGGAGGCATGGGGGTGCTGCGCGTGACGGAGTGACGGAGCACCTCATCAACCCTCCCCCCTCCACCCAGGGTGATGCAAAGAGGCGGCAGCAACCAGAAAAGTGCCCTGGCTCAACTTTCCCTCTGTATCCTTCTGTGGCCCTCCGCAATCTCTCCTCCTCCCATACACTCAGACCCCTTCTCGTGCCCCTTCCTTCCAAGCGTCTTCTGTGTTAGCGCCTTGAAGCGGCCCCGGTGCTTGGTATGCATCATGGTACACATGACCCTTGCTTTCCTTAATGTACCTCCTCCCAGAGCTTCGCATGTCTCACCCCCCTTACTCCGCCTTGCCCGGCTCATGTGTGTCACTTTCCCTCCTCCTTCGCCCCGTTACTTCTCTGCTCAGCTCTTTTTTCGGCCAAGCGCCTTGAAGCAACTGTAGGGCGCTCTAGTTTATATGTGGACGATAGGCTATTAATATGATATGGCGGCTCCAGGTTGTCACTGCTGTGCTGCCGGTCAGTGTGGTGGGTGGGGCACGAGGCAGGCCTGGGCATGCCCGAGTCCCCTAATGGGCAGCTTCCTGTGGGCAATCAGTGCCTTAATGGTGATCACACCTAACACAAGAGGGTCTGTCTGAGCCGGATCCGCTGTGGTGGCCTGTAAAGGAAGACATCACGTAGAGTTATGAGAGCGCAGCGGCACGGCTTCCATTGGTGCAGCAGGTGCAGTGCACCAGGGCACAGAGGCCCGAGGGCCCCCCTGAACCCTGATTATTGCTGTATTTGATGATTCAAACAGCCAGGGCTCATTGCCTTCCTTGCACAAGTGGCCATGACACTGTGGAAGGCAGAGATGGACAGCGATAGAAAGGGAGAGGCTGGGGGGGGGTGGGAGAGAGTGAGCATGCGAGTAAGTGTGAGAGGGAGTTAAAGGGTGATCACCTCACCTCGGATTATTACGGACACTGCCTTTAGCCTTAACTTTTCACCTACAAATCACTGAATTCTTGTGTGAATGGAAGCAAAATAAGACTGCAAATCCCAGAATGCATCAGGCTGTTACACAGACACCACTACGCGGAGACAGAGTCCATAATGGCCTGGAGGAAGGTGGTCAGCCTCCGAGGGAAGGAAAACGAGAATGGGCAAACAAGTGAAAGAGAGCTGATAGAGGATGACAGGAAGGAGTATGGAGAGGGGGAGAGGGGAGTGAGAGCTGAATGTTGGGAGAAGGCATACACCGGTGAAGGGCAGCGCAAGGAAGACAGGCCAAGAAACAGAGGAGAGAGAGTGGGAGAAAGAAAAAGAAAGAATTACATAGGAAAATGGCTGAAAGGGGAAAGGCGATGAGTGAGAGAGGAGTGCAGTAGGAGAGTGAAAGTGGGTGTAGAGAGAGGCTGAGTCAGAGCAAGAGACAAGAAAGATGAGACATCAATAGACAGAGAAGAGAGAGACAGACACAATGAGAAAGAAACAAGGAGAAAGTGAGAAATATATAGAAAGGAAGGTAGAGACAGAGAACAAGAAAGACAGAGAATGAGCTGGAAACAGTGAGTGAGTGAGCTAGAAACAGAAAGGTGCAGGGAGACAAGGAGTGACAGAAAGGATAAGCCTGGGGGAGGGAGAAAGAAAGATACAAAAAAAACGAAAGAGACAGAAAGATGTTCAAAGCAGTGCTTAATTGAAGCCGGGGATGCAGATAGGGCCCATGACATTCATTTTTGGGAACCAGGTGCTTAAATTCCCTCATCAGACTATGACTTAGAGTAAGACAAAGAAAAATACGGAAGGGGGAAAGAAGAAGGAAGAGAAAGTGAGAAAAACTGAGCTAAGGAAAGAAAGAGCTAAGGAAAGAAAGGAGGCATCAAAAATAAACCAAAAGAGTGAAATAAAGAGGAAGGGAGTGTCTGATCGTGCATGAACGAGGTGGAGTGACATCCAATAGCACTGGCCATGGGCTTCTGGGCAAACCATTGGGATTCGGTGCTTGTTCTTTTACAAATTAAACACTGCTTCAAATAGAAGGAGACTGATGAGGATGTATAGATAGATGTTGAGATACCTAAATACACACAGAGGTGGGTGGATGAATGAATGGAGAGAGAAAGAAAATTAACATTTCCAAACATGATATTGGTGATAGATTTGCATTGAAGGTTGAAACCTCACTTCAGAGGTAACACCATTTCTTTAGCATTCTTAATTACTTTGACCACCTCTAAACAATTTCCAAACAATTTCTATCTTTTATGGAGGAAACAGGATCAATCAAGTGAGCAATTCTTGGTGCACCAAACTTGGTGCAGACTGCTCCAGAACTTCAGATGTTAGAGGAGATGGTAAAACATATTACTTTTTCAAATGACATGGGTTTTGCCAGAGGAAGGTTTCTCCACATAAAACTCCATAACCCCTTAATGATGCCCCAACATTTATATATTGTGTGGTCATCTTTCCACCACCTGGTAGCTTTTCTTAGATTTATGATATTACATCCAGCCATTTTGAAGGGAGAAGCGATCTAATTTGAGAGCACGATGTATATGTCTTCTAAGTCTGGGCTCAATGTAATCAAAACATTTGGATAATTTCCTGTGAGCTACAGAAAGTACACAGAAAGAGCATGCACCATTCCACTCCATTCTTTCTTGAACATATTGTGGACCTTACGCTCTCTCAATGCTTGAAAACACTGGGGGAAAAAAAACAAAGCAGTTAAGAGGGAGAGCCGATGCTGTATGTTATGTTATGCAGATTTGCTGAGCACACTCCCACCCGGGAGAGTATCCTAGTGCTGAGCAGGTGCAAATCTATGCACACTTAGGGCCTAGTGGGCCTACCAAAAAAGCCAGGTCTTCAGCTTCTTATGGAATTCAATAAGAGAGAGGAGGCTCTGATGTGTAGGGGGAGGTCGTCCCATGCTTTAGGAGCGATGTAACAAAAGTCTCGGCCCTGGTTCTGTCTCTGTGTCAAAGGACCTGCTACATGACTAAGCTTGGTCATGGTAAAGTTCATCCAGGGGCACACTAGGCTGGAGAGGGTGAGAGCGCCATTGCCACACAGGGATACTGAAGAGCAGAACTTCCCCAGGGTCTGGCAGCATTGATCACAGTTGTTTGCCCTGCCTGAAGAGCAAGGGTCTCCTTTTTGCAGAGGGGGTCCTTCTGCGGGGACACAATTCCAGCACCCCTCTTTATAACAAGCTGGCTTCTATCCTCAAAGCAGATGCAATACTTCCAGCAGAGCTGGGTCCCCACCCCCATGCATAGCTCTATATTCACCAGGCAGCTGGGATGATGACTCCACTAGGAAGGCTGTACTCTGGGGATATGTCCAGAGGGTCAGCTGGAGACAAAACTGTGGTGTTGTCCTCAGCCACACAATGGGCCTGGCAAGCCAATATGCCAGCCTTGCACACAGAAGATATCTCATAGCCCCTGTGGTGTGTCTCGTCTCCGTCCTTTGTTAACAGATTCCCTGAACTCTGACCTGGTTTGGAACCCAGTATTTATCCTTGGCTGCAGATGCCAGTATGACTTCCAAGAGCTCCTCTCTGTTGTGTTTTTTTAGGTGGTTCTGTACATACAGGCTGACCCAGCCGAGGTCTTTGATTTGCAGTTTCTGCTGGAAGAGTTGTGGAGTTAGGTGTGGCCCAACAAGGGACGGTTGACAATGGCACGAAAGAGGGAGAGGCATTTACACACAGCAACTGCACAACACTGCCTGCCTTAGTACCTGTAGAGAAGTGGGAATTAGGACGATGCAGGCTTACCTTTAAACTTCAAGGGGATGTGTTCTGATCCGGCTTACCTCAGTTCTTCACTTTTTCAGCCTCCATACACAGGAATTCTAAAATGGATTCCTGTCCCCAGTCAGGCCAGCAGAAAAATGCAGGCTCACCATACAATCTGCTGTCTGCATGCAACTGGCTGTTCACTCCACATCCATTTCCCTAACAGATGTGTGTGAAGGATCCAATTTAGGGAGATTAAACAACCCTTTTTAGCAGTAGAAGCCGGTAGGCACCTCTCCTTGGAAGGTAACATGCAAAAACTGCATGTCCCCTAAAACAGAATTAATAATGCCAACATTGTTGTCTGTCTGAGCATAGTAAGGCGTTCTCAACCAGAGGATGCACTCATTGGTGGACTGAAAGCTAGAAGGAGACCTGGAAAATGTAGTCCTACCAGGCCCACAATATAGTAAGTGATGTTAGTGAGTGCATCTGACCATCTCCAGTAGGATATGGTCAAATCATATATGTGTGTTCAAGAAAATTGTATGCATTCCATTAGGGCTGTTTGCCAGTGTGGGTTTCTGAAGATCCCTCTCTTTACCCTCCCCTAGTCCTCGGCAAACAGCAGTATTTCCTGTGTCCATATGTCCCGTCCGACACAGGGTGCACTCTGGATCTTTCTCTTGGCCTCAAGTCCTGGAACGCCCTCCCCCTCCTTCTACGTCAGACCACAGACCTCCCGGCCTTCAGGAGACTGCTCAAGACCTGGCTCTTTGACCACTAGCTGCAGCCCCCCCTCCCCCCCAGCGCCTTGAGACCCTAGCGGGTAAGTAGTGCGCTCTACAAATTCTTGATTGATTGATTTATTGATTGATTGAAAGCCAATCTCTGTGGTCTCAAGCCATTTTACGGAGGCAGTCACTAAACATGTGTGATGTTGTATTCACTGTGGCAAAAAATCAAAAACCTGCAGAAATATACCATGACTTTGGTAGTAATCAAACATAGAACAAGGGTGCACCTCCCCAAGCCATGCACAGGCCTTTTCCCTCCAAACACCCATCCTTGCCAAAGGTTAGGGGGTTAGTTTACTAGGCTCGCAGCCTTGCCTGAAGGCAGGGAGGGAAAAACCACCCCGACCCCAACTAGCTCAAGGACAAGCGATACTAAATAACATAAAACATCGGGCAACTGCTCTGGTGCGGTTTCATTCAATGTCCGCGTGCTGGGAGGGTTTCCAAATATTTATTTATTCATTTATAGAACGCATGTTTGCCACGTGGTATCTTGGCACCAGGAAAAGAGTGACCAAGCAGCAAGAACAAACAGAACTAAAAAACACATCTAGCAGAAAATGTGTGTTTTTTTAAAGTCCTGGCTACATTTGGAAAGATTGTGTGACTCAATAGGAAGAGCATTACACAGATTAGGGCCAAGAGTCAGCAAAGTCCTACTGCCTCACGGTTAGGTTAGGCCTAATAAGAAACACTGCCATTTTACATGTACACATTTCTTAAGTTGCCTTCTTTTCTACACAAGGACTTTTAACACACATTTGCTTGTGTGACAATGTTGAACTAGTTTCTCTGAAACCACATTGCTTACAATTCCACTTTGTCAGTACACTATCACCCACCTTGAACATTTAGTACAAGGCCTGAAGACACATTGTGCAAATATTGTTTTTTGTTATTCGTCCATGAGGTGACATGGCTATCACCAAAGAATAAACAAGGTCCCTTGCTCGCTGTGCCACTGGATTCAAGCTAGCTGGTGGCTGATGAGGGGTGATACCCTGAAACCGGTCCCAGGATGCTTGTTTCCGGTCCAGGGAGGACCTGGCAATTCGAGCTGGACTTTTCCCATGAGGAGCATGGTCAAGACTGATTTGCATATGACTGGGTCCAAGCTGGGGTGGCATAGTGAGTGAAAGAACGATGGATTACACCAAGATCTCTTGACTGGGGGTGCGTGGTTCAAAAGTTTCAGCACTCCATCCAACATCTTGTGCTTGCAATGAACAAGGTCAGCCTGGCTCGAGCCTCAGCACGGAAGCATGGATACAATTTTTATAAATACATATGCATTTTCATGTTTAAAACGAGAGGAGCACTCTGCTGCCATTGCGAGGTCGCTGTTGTCGGAGTCTCAGCCCAGCTGTTTCCTGTTTACCCTCCGCGAGGAGGGATGTCCAACTTGTGACCAAGATGGGGGCCTGCATACACTTACCTTCAGGTAATGGGGAGTTAGATAACCTAGTAGGGGATTCTTTGCAGAACACCCTCCCTAGGGTTTGGTCTTCTAGTAAGGAGGTGAAACACTTGAATTCTACTTTTCTGAGAATGTCAATTAGAATAGCACGGTTGATCCTATCAAACAGGTCAGCTGCCTCGCCCTTATCTTGGTAAGCCCAGAGATCATTAAGGGAAGTCATGAGCACATATTCTGTGCTATACTCTCCTGGCCTTCATATAGAAGGTTAGAGGTCATGAGATGATTAGTTTGCCATCTAGCAAGATGTTTTCCATCAGTTTACCACATACTGGTAACAAAGGGAAGAGGGTAAGTTATTCAAATTGCATGTTTTTTGATGATACTCTTTCACAAATAGCTGGATCTGCTCCAGAGGAAGGTCAGAGCACGTGTAATTTCATTTCATTTTGTTACACTCCCCCTGCCTTGCCCAAAGAACCGGAAACAAATGTACCCCCTAAGGATCCCTCAGATCTCTGAAGATGCAAACAGCACACAGGGGCAGCTGGCAACTTGCCCACTCCTCTATGGGGTGCAGAATTGTGCATGCCACAAAGAACTGGAGCAGCTCAGCTATTCCGGGGGCATATTCACAAATACAAAGACAGTCTCCGCACAAAAGCTAGCTGCCCTGTAAATCTATGAATCCCCTTGCTGGAGGCTAGGAGAGAGGTAGCAACTAAACCTCCCAAAAATATCTGTGTCGCCTGTCGACAATACTGTCGCAAGTCAAGAGGGAAACCTACCCATCTGTTCATGATTGGGCAAACATAAAATGTTGGCGGACTTGGGCATAAAATAGGCCCATCACCAAAATAAAAGTGTCCCGCATATAAGAACCGAGTAGAAAAAAAATTGAACCCACATTTGCAAACCAAGCAACTTTGCACTTTCTAAGACACTTTCTAAGACATGCTTACTGGGTGTTCTCTGAAGGTGGTCAACCACTGATATTTGAGCATGCTGCAGGCAATGTGCATGGTAATATGAGAGAAATGTTAGCGAAAGGCAGCAGTCAAATTCATCATGTTCCTTCCCTATCAAAAAAATAGAAACATAAACACATCCCTTCTGTTCTACCCACCAGGGCCGGACAGGGAACCAAAACTGGCCCTGGCAAAGTGCTGCCCCCCCCCCCCCCCACCCATCCCCCCAGGGGTTGGGGGCGCCACTGAGCTCTTTGCCAGGGCCGGTTTTCTGCCGATTTTGTTACAGGGACGATTTTGCAGCTATGCTGCAAAAACGGCACCCAGGGTCCCAAAACCGGCCCCACCCGTGCGGCACACCTGGTGATTGCCCGGTGCCCGCTATGGCCAGTTCGGACCTGCTACCCACTAAGTGTGATTGGTTCAAATCCTGCACAGTGCTCCTTGTTACTGCCGCCTTGTCTTTATTTAAAGATGCTTACAACTCCAGTCCACACACAGCCACAAACTCTGCCACGATACCACAAAACTGGCCCACACACAGTCACAAAATCTGCCCACACACTGACCTGTCAGACTGGCCTGTCTGGCACTCCCAGATTGCTCTATAGGCCAGTTAGACCCTAAATATACCTCACATGCTTATGGGGAAGGTGAATGGGAAATCCACACACTGACCCCGCTGTGGGCAGGTGGGGCTAGGGAAATAATATACCACCACCTGCCCTAGTCAAGGAAGGTGGAGTAAAAGCAGGTAATGCCTCCCCCCACACTACAACTTCTATAATATCACAAATTGCATCCTTTATTAAAGCACGTGAATATCCTTGTTTGAAGTCAAATATTTTGAAAAGCACACACTACTGTAATTTATTGGACTGTAGGTTATGTTATTGTGTTAAATAATGCACTTCTTGCACATATAAATAATAGACGTAATTTGTGATATTGTACATTATGTATAGGTATTGTATGCATGAAAAGATGTTTGATGCCGGAACGAGTTTAAGGCAGGGGTGGTAGTTAAGGTTGAGTGAGTACAGTGGGGGTTGATTAAGTCAGCGTGCAATCTTAACTTGTGACTTTCAGGTCTTTCGCGGTTTTGTTCAGTAGCCTCCATTACACCCTTGTAAACCACATCTTAGATTTAATGTTATCTTTTTTTCAGGGAACACAGATGGAAAGATGGGGAATCAGATCTGCGTTCAACCTGTTGGTCAAGTGTTCCAGTCTGAAGAAGTCAGCTCGCTGGGTTGAGTTACTGCGGCTGAGATCTGATGGTAGACTCCAGATCACAAATTCAAATTAATGTGCCAGTCTGGTATTATTAGTGGTAGCAGTAGTTCAAATAATAATAATAGAGCTTCTATTAATGAATTATTTAATGAATAAAAAGGAAGGTCACCATCATCATGGTAGTATTGGTAGTTGTGTTGCTATGGGTTTCTTAAAGCACAGGAGCCCCGAGATATTACAATATTGGGGAAATGAATTTTACTCATGCAAATGAGGAGCACCTGGGAGAGGGGGGAGATGTTTTGAAGCAGCAATGCAATACTTGAGGATCGACATGTTCCATGGTCTATGTGCAGGGAGTACCTTTGTGTGTTCTCGACTTGTTGCTGAGATGTTCTAGGTTGGGTGAGGTTTTTTCTAGACATCTTTGAGGGGGTTACATGCTTGTCGTGAGATATTAGCTTTATGATTGATTCTAGATTTCACTGTGGAATGGTCCAGGCTCTTGGATGGCTGTCTAGACCTCTGAGCCCAGTTACATTTTTTGTTTTGAGTTCCTAGAAATGTGTGTTCTTTTTCTTTGGGTGAGTCCCAGCCTTTTCAAGTGGGTTCTAGACTTCTCCTGTGAGCTGAGCTCCTGTCTTCCTCGATCATGTTGAAGACATCGAATGGTGAATTCGGGGCTCCTCGACCGCCCACAGTCCGCGGAGCCAGGCAGGAGTAAAACCAAGGACAGGGGTAAAGCAGTGGGTAGCGAGGCAGCGCAGACACGGGGTCTCGGTTTCACTGAATGTTTTAGCAGAAAAAGCAGCTTTCAGATGGTAACATGGAATCCAGTCTCCCTCCCGAAACAGGGTCTCACGTGACAGCCCCCAACACACACATTTTGTCCATCTGGAGCCCCTCGAGAGAGAGAGAGCCCCCAGTCAGACTCCGGGGGGGGGGGGGGGGCACGCCAGGTACAGGTGCTGCCCAGGGGAGCCGTGCCCATGAAAGGCGATCATCACACAAACACAGCTTCCCCCCCTCTCTCGCTCCGATAACACAGAGTGATAACCTCCCCCGAATCTCACACCTCCACCCCCTCACTGACAGGAGGCCGGCGGGCGGCCCCCTCCCTCCGGGGCGGGGCCCCGGCCCTGCCTCCCCGGGAGTGGCTGCGGCGGGCCGGGGAGGAGCCGGGGAGGAGCCCGGCTCCTCGGCTCAGAGAGCCGAGCCCGGCGCTAGTGCGGAGCCAGGCAGTGGGGGGACGGCAGGGACTCGAAGCGCTACACACCCCCGGGACCAGAGGCGCTATAGCACCCCAGGGCGGCGAGGCGCTTTTATGGCATGTGGCTGGTAACCCTCCTCCTGCTGTACTCCGTCCACAAAGGTAGGCGGCCAGGTGCCCCCCAGAGCTCCTACTCACTTTTTACTCCAGTTCCCTCCTCACTTCTCTCTTTTGCGCAGAAAGGGGAAGGGCGGCTTGTTTTCCGCTGATTGCATGACACTTTCTTCATTGTTTTGCTGTGCTTGTGAATCGGTGGCTTATACCTCTAGTTCCGTTTGCGTTCTGTTTTATTCTGTTTTATCTACTTTTTGGGGGAGAGGCGAACCTGTGTTTTATTGGCGAGGAAATTCTGCAGCTAATATCTGATGCACCTTAAGCAGACAAAAGGAGAGAAAATGCAAATGCGATGACTGATCTGCTGCCTATCGTGAATAATTAATCGTGAATATTCCCACTCCGGATTCGATATGCAAAAATGCAGATAAAAAAAACGCGCAGGGTTCGTCTGGTACGTAGCAGAAAGAATGCTCCCTGATTGTGCGGTTTTATAATTAGCCATAGCTTCCTAATGACTTCCCTAATGAGTGTGTTTTTCCCTGTTCTGCAGCCCCCACCCCACCTCCACAGCCAGCCTCGGTTAATCTCCCTGATGAGGCGGCAGGGTAGAGCCCTGCTTCTGATTCAAAGCCTGCCCTGGCGCAGGGGGTCGGATATGAGCCCCTAACTTGCACCTCTTGGGGTGCACGGGGCTTCCTTCTAGAAAGGAGGCAGTTCTCGAGGGCAAAGGGCTTCGGACTGGCCTCTGTTCGGAGTTAGTCAGCCGCCCCCCTTCCATAACACCCATCGGCGTCTTGAGAGGTCTCTTCAGGAGCGTCTCTAGCTTTCTCAGAGTGCTTGTCGTGTTGTTTTCGTCTCTGTTTTACAGTGTAACTGTGGTTTGAGGTGGACTCTTGCTTCGCTGGTCATTGTTCTGTAGCACACGGAGGTGAGAAGGTGTGTCGTTACTCTGGGAGTCTCTGTTCTTGCGGAGATGTCTCCTCTGGAGTGCAGTGATAGTTTGAGGTGTCTCTTGCGGTGGTGGTCTCCTGGAGCGCAGAGATGGTTTAAGGTGTCTCTTGCGGTGGTGGTCTCCTGGAGCGCAGAGGGGGGTTTGAGG
Source organism: Lissotriton helveticus (assembly GCF_964261635.1). Classification (NCBI taxonomy): domain Eukaryota; kingdom Metazoa; phylum Chordata; class Amphibia; order Caudata; family Salamandridae; genus Lissotriton; species Lissotriton helveticus. Next base: position 1,546,577,798 of record NC_136061.1, read on the forward strand.
TGTCTCTTGCGGTGGTGATCTCTGTTCTTGCGGAGATGTCTCCTCTAGAGCGCAGAGGGGGTTTGAGGTGTCTCTTGCGGTGGTCTCTGTTCTTGCGGAGGTGTCTCCTCTAGAGCGCGGAGATGGTTTGAGGTGTCTCTTGCTGCGGTGGTCTCTGTTCTTGCGGAGATGTCTCCTCTAGAGCGCAGAGGGGGTTTGAGGTGTCTCTTGCGGTGGTGATCTCTGTTCTTGCGGAGATGTCTCCTCTGGAGCGCGGAGATGGTTTGAGGTGTCTCTTGCTGCGGTGGTCTCTGTTCTTGTTGAGGTGTCTCCTCTAGAGCGCAGAGGGGGTTTGAGATGTCTCTTGCTGTGGTGGTCTCCTGGAGCGCAGAGGGGGGTTTGAGATGTCTCTTTCTCCGGTGGTCTCTGTTCTTGCGGAGATGTCTCCTCTGGAGCGCGGAGATGGTTTGAGGTGTCTCTTGCTGCGGTGGTCTCTGTTCTTGCGGAGATGTCTCCTCTAGAGCGCAGAGGGGGGGTTTGAGGTGTCTCTTTCTCCGGTGGTCTCTGTTCTTGCGGAGATGTCTCCTCTAGAGTGCAGTGATAGTTTGAGGTGTCTCTTGCGGTGGTGGTCTCCTGGAGCGCAGAGATGGTTTAAGGTGTCTCTTGCGGTGGTGGTCTCCTGGAGCGCAGAGGGGGGTTTGAGGTGTCTCTTGCGGTGGTGATCTCTGTTCTTGCGGAGATGTCTCCTCTAGAGCGCAGAGGGGGTTTGAGGTGTCTCTTGCGGTGGTCTCTGTTCTTGCGGAGGTGTCTCCTCTAGAGCGCGGAGATGGTTTGAGGTGTCTCTTGCTGCGGTGGTCTCTGTTCTTGCGGAGATGTCTCCTCTAGAGCGCAGAGGGGGTTTGAGGTGTCTCTTGCGGTGGTGATCTCTGTTCTTGCGGAGATGTCTCCTCTGGAGCGCGGAGATGGTTTGAGGTGTCTCTTGCTGCGGTGGTCTCTGTTCTTGTGGAGGTGTCTCCTCTAGAGCGCAGAGGGGGTTTGAGATGTCTCTTGCTGTGGTGGTCTCCTGGAGCGCAGAGGGGGGTTTGAGATGTCTCTTTCTCCGGTGGTCTCTGTTCTTGCGGAGATGTCTCCTCTGGAGCGCGGAGATGGTTTGAGGTGTCTCTTGCTGCGGTGGTCTCTGTTCTTGCGGAGATGTCTCCTCTAGAGCGCAGAGGGGGGTTTGAGGTGTCTCTTTCTCCGGTGGTCTCTGTTCTTGCGGAGATGTCTCCTCTAGAGCGCAGAGGGGGGTTTGAGGTGTCTCTTTCTCCGGTGGTCTCTGTTCTTGCGGAGATGTCTCCTCTAGAGCGCAGAGGGGGTTTGAGGTGTCTCTTGCTGCGGTGGTCTCCTGGAGCGCAGAGGGGGGTTTGAGGTGTCTCTTTCTCCGGTGGTCTCTGTTCTTGCGGAGATGTCTCCTCTGGAGCGCGGAGATGGTTTGAGGTGTCTCTTGCTGCGGTGGTCTCCTGGAGCGCAGAGGGGGGTTTGAGGTGTCTCTTTCTCCGGTGGTCTCTGTTCTTGCGGAGATGTCTCCTCTGGAGCGCAGAGGGGGTTTGAGGTGTCTCTTGGCGTGGTGGTCTCTGTTTTTGTGGAGATGTCTCCTCTAGAGTGCAGAGATGGCTTGAGGTGTCTCTTGGCGCGGTGATCTCTGTTTTTGTGGAGATGTCTCCTCTAGAGTGCAGAGATGGTTTGAGGTGTCTCTTGCGGTGGTGGTCTCTGTTCTTGCGGAGATGTCTCCTCTGGAGCGCGGAGATGGTTTGAGGTGTCTCTTGCTGCGGTGGTCTCCTGGAGCGCAGAGGGGGGTTTGAGGTGTCTCTTTCTCCGGTGGTCTCTGTTCTTGCGGAGATGTCTCCTCTGGAGCGCAGAGGGGGTTTGAGGTGTCTCTTGCTGCGGTGGTCTCCTGGAGCGCAGAGGGGGGTTTGAGGTGTCTCTTTCTCCGGTGGTCTCTGTTCTTGCGGAGATGTCTCCTCTGGAGCGCGGAGATGGTTTGAGGTGTCTCTTGCTGCGGTGGTCTCCTGGAGCGCAGAGGGGGGTTTGAGGTGTCTCTTGGCGCGGTGGTCTCTGTTTTTGTGGAGATGTCTCCTCTAGAGTGCAGAGATGGCTTGAGGTGTCTCTTGGCGCGGTGATCTCTGTTTTTGTGGAGATGTCTCCTCTAGAGTGCAGAGAGGGTTTGAGGTGTCTCTTGCGGTGGTGGTCTCTGTTCTTGCGGAGATGTCTCCTCTAGAGTGCAGAGATGGTTTGAGGTGTCTCTTGCGGTGGTGGTCTCTGTTCTTGTGGAGATGTCTCCTCTGGAGTGCAGAGATGGTTTGAGGTGTCTCTTGCGGTGGTGGTCTCTGTTCTTGCGGAGATGTCTCGTCTGGAGTGCAGAGGGGGTTTGAGGTGTCTCTTGCGGTGGTGGTCTCTGTTCTTGTGGAGATGTCTCCTCTAGAGCGCAGAGATGGTTTGAGGTGTCTCTTGCGGTGGTGGTCTCTGTTCTTGTGGAGATGTCTCCTCTAGAGCGCAGAGATGGTTTGAGGTGTCTCTTGCGGTGGTGGTCTCTGTTCTTGCGGAGATGTCTCCTCTAGAGTGCAGAGATGGTTTGAGGTGTCTCTTGCTGCTTTGATCTCTGTTCTTGCGGAGGTGTCTCCTCTAGAGCGCAGTGGGTGTTTGAGGTGTCTCTTGCCGCGGTGGTCTCTGTTCATGCGGAGGTGTCTCATCTGGAGTGCAGAGGGGGTTTGAGGTGTCTCTTGCGGTGGTGGTCTCTGTTCTTGCGGAGATGTCTCCTCTAGAGTGCAGAGATGGTTTGAGGTGTCTCTTGCGGTGGTGGTCTCTGTTCTTGCGGAGATGTCTCATCTGGAGTGCAGAGGGACTTTGAGGTGTCTCTTGCTGCGGTGGTCTCTGTTCTTGAGGAGATGTCTCCTCTGGAGCGCAGAGGGGGTTTGAGGTGTCTCTTGTGGTGGTGATCTCTGTTCTTGCGGAGATGTCTCCTCTGGAGCGCAGAGGGGGTTTGAGGTGTCTCTTGCTGTGGTGGTCTCTGTTCTTGCGGAGATGTCTCCTCTAGAGCGCAGAGATGGCTTGAGGTGTCTCTTGGCGCGGTGATCTCTGTTCTTGCGGAGATGTCTCCTCTGGAGCGCGGCGATGGTTTGAGGTGTCTCTTGCTGCGGTGGTCTCTGTTCTTGCGGAGATGTCTCCTCTAGAGCGCAGAGGGGGTTTGAGGTGTCTCTTGCGGTGGTGATCTCTGTTCTTGCGGAGATGTCTCCTCTGGAGCGCGGAGATGGTTTGAGGTGTCTCTTGCTGCGGTGGTCTCTGTTCTTGAGGAGATGTCTCCTCTGGAGCGCAGAGGGGGTTTGAGGTGTCTCTTGCTGCGGTGATCTCTGGTTCGGAGTGCCCTGGAGTGTGGAGATTGGATGTGAAGCTGTCTCACTGTTGGGTGGTCGCCATACCGATGTGCGCAGGGTTGTTGAGGGTGCGGGGAAGAGGGGTCTCATTGCTAAGGTGGTCTCTTGTCTGGAGTGCACAGATGGCTATGTTGTGGTGCTCTTGCTGCCGTTAGGGGTGGGGATCTGTCTCCGGATTTGATGCGCAAGGCGCTCGATTTATTTTGTGGTGTGTTTGGTTTGAGGGTGTCTGAGTGCTGCTGACTAGAGAGTAGATGTGGCTTCTGTTTAAAAGGGTTGGATTTATTTTGTGAGTCTGAGTGTCACGCAGGGCGGTGTGTTTGGTTTGAGGGTGTCTGAGTGCTGCTGACCAGAGAGTAGACGTGGCTTCTGTTTAAAAGGGTTGGATTTATTTTGTGAGTCTGAGTGTCACGCAGGGCGGTGTGTTTGGTTTGAGGGTGTCTGAGTGCTGCTGACCAGAGAGTAGATGTGGCTTCTGTTTAAAAGGGTTGGATTTTGTTTGTGGGTCTGAGTGTCACGCAGGGCGGTGTGTTTGGTTTGAGGGTGTCTGAGTGCGGCTGACTAGAGAGTAGATGTGGCTTCTGTTTAAAAGGGTTGGATTTGTTTTGTGGGTCTGAGTGTCACGCAGGATGGTGTGTTTGGTCTGAGGGTGTCTGAGTGCGGCTGACTAGAGAGTAGATGTGGCTTCTGTTTAAAAGGGTTGGATTTTGTTTGTGGATCTGAGTGTCACGCAGGATGGTGTGTTTGGTTTGAGGGTGTCTGAGTGCTGCTGACTAGAGAGTAGATGTGGCTTCTGTTTAAAAGGGTTGGATTTTGTTTGTGGGTCTGAGTGTCACGCAGGGCGGTGTGTTTGGTTTGAGGGTGTCTGAGTGCTGCTGACCAGAGAGTAGACGTGGCTTCTGTTTAAAAGGGTTGGATTTTGTTTGTGGATCTGAGTGTCACGCAGGATGGTGTGTTTGGTCTGAGGGTGTCTGAGTGCGGCTGACTAGAGAGTAGATGTGGCTTCTGTTTAAAAGGGTTGGATTTTGTTTGTGGGTCTGAGTGTCACGCAGGGCGGTGTGTTTGGTTTGAGGGTGTCTGAGTGCTGCTGACCAGAGAGTAGACGTGGCTTCTGTTTAAAAGGGTTGGATTTTGTTTGTGGATCTGAGTGTCACGCAGGATGGTGTGTTTGGTCTGAGGGTGTCTGAGTGCGGCTGACTAGAGAGTAGATGTGGCTTCTGTTTAAAAGGGTTGGATTTTGTTTGTGGGTCTGAGTGTCACGCAGGATGGTGTGTTTGGTTTGAGGATGTCTGAGTGCTGCTGACTAGAGAGTAGATGTGGCTTCTGTTTAAAAGGGTTGGATTTTGTTTGTGGGTCTGAGTGTCACGCAGGGCGGTGTGTTTGGTTTGAGGGTGTCTGAGTGCTGCTGACTAGAGAGTAGATGTGGCTTCTGTTTAAAAGGGTTGGATTTTGTTTGTGGGTCTGAGTGTCACGCAGGATGGTGTGTTTAGTCTGAGGGTGTCTGAGTGCGGCTGACTAGAGAGTAGATGTGGCTTCTGTTTAAAAGGGTTGGATTTTGTTTGTGGGTCTGAGTGTCACGCAGGATTGTGGGTGTGATTTGAGGTGAGGGAGCTCGGTGTTGGAAAGGGTTGTTTGGTGTTCTGTGTGTTGGATAGTACGGGGAGTTTGGTTTTGGATTATGAGAGTGGGACAAGCTTGCGGGTCCGGGTGTTGGACGTACATTTGCTTTTGGGAGCTAAATGCGGGATAGAGCTGTGTATTTGGATTGGGGCCTCTGAGCGCAGGACAGAGTTGTTGGTTTGTTTCTGGGTGTTCTAACGATGGGACATGATTGTGGGGTTGGTGTGTGGGGTCAGAGTTCTAGCTAGAGAGTAAGTGCGGGTTCTGTTGGTGAGGTATGCAGGGTTGTTTTGGTAGGATCTGATTGCTGGACAGGATTGTGGGTTTGGGGTCTGTCTGGAGAGGGTTGTGCGTTTATGTGGGTTCCTGGGTTGGGGGCTTCCAGCGCCGGACATAGCTGTGGCCGTGTTTTTTTGGGCTTATGCTTATCGTGTATCTATTTGGTTTGAAGGTTCCGACGACATTTTAGTTTCAAGGGTGTTTTCCTATTTGAAACGTCAGCAGGCTTGATTCGGAGCAGGGCCCGCTGTTGGGTGTGTTTTGAGGATGTGAGGTTGCTTGCTGTACACTGCCAACAGGGCTCGTTTCAGAAGGTCATTTGTTGCACAGAGTTCTTGGTTTGGGTGAGGTTGGTTTTAGTTTGTTTGCTAAGGATTTGTTTTTTGTTGGGTGGGTTCTATTTATTGAAAAGGACCGTGGTTTTGGTTTTGGGTGGGTCCAGTCGCGGACACCCTCATGGCCTCATGGTCAAGCTGGGGAATTTTTGGAGGGTGGTGCTTGCTGAACAATATTGTTTTTGGTTGTTGTCTGGTGCTTGCCGATCTGATTGTTAAGGGCCCAGTTAGAGATCCGGTTTGTTTTGTGGGCGGTACCTGATTGATATCAAGATGTTTTACCTTCTGGTGATATTTGGGACTGCTCGTTCCCGGAGGACCAAGGGAAGGCATGTATGGCCATATGGACCCGCTGTGTTGGTGTGCTGCCACCGCTGCAAGGCTGCTCTTTCATAAGCATTCACTGCCGGGTGTGTGTGTGTTTGGTGGGGGGAGGGGTGTGCGTGCTACAGAGGGAGATAACTCCCCCCCCCTACCTGGGCAAGCCTGGACATAACCCCTTAGTTGCAGACAGGAGGGTGGGGGGCTGGGATACGAACCTCTTTCAAGGAATCGGTAGTGAGAACACACATTGCCGTTCTCACAAAAAATGAGACTACAGGGGTCGTCTGAGCGAAAGAAGTTAACCAAACCCGACACTAACACCCAGTCTGTGACTCTTCAGCATACTGGCACTATGCCCACTTACTACCGTTGTCCAGGGCAGGTCTGGGCCCCTGAGCTTTACCTCCGACCCTGAAAAACGTGTATCCTACAAAACCTCGGACCTTGGTATTGCCGGGCAGAGGCATCAGCTAGAAAGACAGGTGCTGTGAGAATTACCTCTGCCACTCTTTGCACTGCATTTACTCTACCCCTGGCAGGGCAGAATCCTGACGGCCTACCCATGTATTAACCCTGACCCAGGCACAGTGAGCACTTGAGCCTAACCCCTGAGCAATGCCAGGCCTTCATGTAGCGCCACTTCTCTTGATGTAGGTTATACCCGCATTAGTGGCATTCACCGTATCCCATGGTGGCATCCCATGGTGGCATTGGCTGTATCCCATTGTGGCATCCCATGGTGGTATTGACGGTATCCCATGGTGGTATTGACGGTATCCCATGGTGGTATCCCATTGTGGTATTGGCCATATCCCATGGTGGCATCCCATGGTGGCATTGGCTGTATCCCATTGTGGCATCCCATGGTGGCATCCCATGGTGGTATTGGCCGTATCCCATGGTGGCATCCCATGATGGCATTGGCCGTATCCCATGGTGGCATCCCATGATGGCATTGGCTGTATCCCATGGTGGCATTGGCCGTATCCCATGGTGGCATTGGCCGTATCCCACTGTGGCATTATCAGCATCCCATGGTGGCATTGTCAGCATCCCATAGTGGCATTGTCAGCATCCCATGGTGGCACTGGTGTCACCCCATGGTGGCATTGGCTGCATCCTGTGGTGGCTATGGCCACCTCCTGCGGGGGTATTTGCTGCATCCCATGGGCATATGTATATGCTAGGCAACTGGAACCGTATAAATCTCCTGAAGCAAAGACAGAGGACATTTCAGGGCCTCTTGTATGTACTGTCCACAAGCCAGTCTCATTCACCTCTTAAGTATGAATTTTTCCCCCACATGCATCATTGTGACTTTTTGCATTTCTTAATTTGCGAAAAATAAGGAATCGCAAATTAAGAAATGCAAAATGATATGCATCAATATTTTCGGTATTCTTTTGGGATTCGGTAAAAATCGCAATTTTTACCGAATCCCAAAGAAATACCGATTTCTTAACTTAATTTTCGCAATTCCCATTGATTCCTATGGGCCAAAAGGCCCATAGGAGTCAATGGAAATTGCGAGTGGCACTTAGAAAATTTCATGGGTGCAGGGGGGGTCCAAAGGACCCCCCCATGCACCCCTGAAATGTATTTTTCGCATCATGTTGCACACACACATGTCCTAAGGACATGTGTGTCCGTAACATGAATGTTGAAAAAAAAACATTTTCAACATTTTACACACTTTTTCCAAATTTACCGAGTGGTTCAACCACTCGGTAAATTTGGCACCCTATTTGCGAATTTTCACTTTCTAAAAAAATGATGCATTGCTTTTAAGAAATCGCACATCTGCGACTTCTTAAAAGCACCCGCAATTTTAGAATTCGCACACATGTTACGAATTCTAAAATTGCTTCATGCATCCCAAAAAGCACTTTTGCATTCGCAAACGGCCGATTTTAAGGAATCGCACCGTTTGCGACTACAAAAATGCTTGATGCATGTGGGGGTTTGTTCATAAATAAGTTGCTTCTCGGCATGCCTCTGCTCTGGTCTTCCTCCTATGTCCTGCCCTCTGCCTCCATCATGCCTGCTTAAAACTGTAGTAGCTTGTACCATAACCATGTTTCTAAACCTCCTCTCCATCTGCACTGTGATCACTGGGGCAAATACCCAGTTTTAGGCTGTGGCAAGTCAACTGGGATGCAAAACATTGGATGTAGGCTCCGGCGACTGGGCAGATGCTTGGAAGTGGACCTGGGAAGATGCTTGGATTTTTGGTCTGGTGGTTTTGGCAACTGCATGAATTTGGGCTTCGGTGACTCTGCAGATGCCTTACTTTGGGCAAACATGTCTGGAGTAGAAACCTGAAAGCCTGGATTTGGACATCTGGGGTAGATGCTTGGATTAGGACACCTTGTCCCAGGTAGATGCATGGATTTTGAATTCCAAAGTTCTAGATTTGGACACCCCTTTATGGGGTAGATGCCTGGATCTGAACACCTCTGTCTGGGGGTAGATGGTTGGATTTGGACACCTCTGTCTGGGGGTAGATGCCTGGATCTGGAAACCTCTGTCTGGGGTAGATGCCTGGATCTGGACACCCCTGTCCGGGGGTAGATGGCTGGATTTGGACACCCCTGTCTGGGGGCAGATGCCTGGATCTGGACACCTCTGTCTGGGGGTAGATGGTTGGATTTGGACACCTCTGTCTGGGGGTAGATGCCTGGATCTGGACACCTCTGTTAGGGGTAGATGCCTGGATCTGGACACCCCTGTCCGGGGGTAGATGGCTGGATCTTGACACCCCTGTCTGGGGGCAGATGCCTGGATCTGGACCTGTCTGGGGGCAGATGCCTGGATCTGGACACCCCTGTCTGGGGGCAGATGCCTGGATCTGGACACCCCTGTCTGGGGGTAGATGGTTGGATTTGGACACCTCTGTCTGGGGGTAGATGCCTGGATCTGGAAACCTCTGTCTGGGGGTAGATGCCTGGATCTGGACATCTCTGTTAGGGGCAGATGCCTGGATCTGGACACCCCTGTCTGGGGGCAGATGCCTGGATCTGGACACCTCTGTCTGGGGGTAGATGGTTGGATTTGGACACCTCTGTCTGGGGGTAGATGCCTGGATCTGGACACCTCTGTTAGGGGTAGATGCCTGGATCTGGACACCCCTGTCCGGGGGTAGATGGCTGGATCTTGACACCCCTGTCTGGGGGCAGATGCCTGGATCTGGACACCCCTGTTTGGGGGCAGATGCCTGGATCTGGACACCCCTGTCTGGGGGCAGATGCCTGGATCTGGACACCCCTGTCTGGGGGCAGATGCCTGGATCTGGACACCTCTGTCTGGGGTAGATGCCTGGATCTGCACGCCTGTCTGGGGGTAGATGCCTGGGTGTGGACACCTCTGTATGGGGTAGATGCCTGGGTTTGAACACCCCTGTCTATGGGTAGATACCTGGATCTGGACACCTCTGTCTGTGGTAGAGACTTGGATTTGGACACCGCTGCCTGTGGGTGGATGGCAGGATTTGGACACCCCTGTCTGGGAGTGGATGGCTGGATTTGGACACCGTTGCCTGGGGGTAGATGGCTGGATTTGGACACCCCTGTCTGGGGTAGATGGCTGGATTAGGACGCCCAAATGCCTGGTTTTGGACACCCCTGTCTGGGGTGGATAAATGGATAGAGACACCCCTTTCTAAAGTAGACGTCTGGATTTGGGACACCCCTGTACTTGGTGTAAATGCCTGGATCTGAGCACTTATGTCTCTGGTAGGTGCCTGGTGCTCAACACCCAGTTAACTTTTTTTTTAATTCCTTGTCGTGGGCAGATGGCTGGATTTGGACACCCAAATGCAAGGTTTTGGACACACCTGTCTTGGGTTGATACTTGGATTGAGACACTTTTTGAAAGGTATATGTCTGGATTTTGGACACCCCAGTACCGTGTGTAAATGCCTGGATCTGAACATGAATGTCTCTGGTAGGGGCCTGGAACTTGATACCCAAATACCTGGATTTGGCCATCCTTCCCAATGGCAGATGCCTGGAGTTGGAGTTCAAGGTTTGGGGTAGAAGTGTCATTTGGACTTCTACTTGTGGGTCAACTGCCTGGCTCTGAACACCTGGGTATGGGGAAGATGTCTGGCATAAGACATTCTGGCTTGGGGTGGATGCCTGGATTTGAACACCAGGCCTGGATTTGGGTTATATGGTTGCAGTTAGACTCTGTAGGGGAAGTCCATAAGCCTGGATTGAGCCGCCATTGATTCGGAGCAGATGCCTGGATTTGAAGCCAATGACATGAGCTAGATGTATGTACTTGGGCTTCTGTTATGAGGGTGCTGTGTAGATTTGGGGACTGGGTCAGACTCCTGGTTTTATGCTCTAACAACTGTAGTATCCTCCTAGATTTGGGCCCACATGACTTGGGCAGATGCCAGAAATTGCTCTCTGTGCTTGGTGCCAGATATATGCAATTACAGCTCACAAAGCAAGCCTAACACCGTGAATCTTTTTTAAGCTTGCGGGACAAGTCTTGCTCTGAACATGCCAATGAAGCTTACAAATGTATTAATTGTCCAAAGATTAGAGAAGTCAATGAAGCTCACAGAGCAGGCCGAGCCCTGCCCGTAGGATGTCAGTGAAGCTCACTCAATGAGCCCTTGTATCAGGATGTCGGTGAAGCTCACTCAATGAGCCCTTGTATCAGGATGTCGGTGAAGCTCACTCAATGAGCCCTTGTATCAGGATGTCGGTGAAGCTCACTCAATGAGCCCTTGTATCAGGATGTCGGTGAAGCTCACTCAATGAGCCCTTGTATCAGGATGTCGGTGAAGCTCACTCAATGAGCCCTTGTATCAGGATGTCGGTGAAGCTCACAGAGCAGGCCCTGTTCTTAGGATGTCAGTTAAGATCCCTCAGCGACCCCTGCTCTTAGCATTTTGGTAAAGATCGCTCCACTGTTCTCAGGATATCAGTAAACTCACAGTGCGAGTCTTGCTCTTCGGATGTAGGTATAGCTCACTCCATGAGCCATTTTCTTAGGACGTCAGTGAAAATCTCTCTGCGAGCCCTGCTCTTAGGATTTCGGTAAAAATCACTCAGTGAGCCCTGCTTTTAGGCTATTGGTGCAACTCACTCAGTGAGCCCTGCTCTCAGGACATCAGTAGAGCTCACAGAGCGACCCTTGCTCTTAGCATACCACGGAAATTACGTTAGATAGCCCTGTCCTTGGGATGTCAGTGAAGCTCACCCAACGAGCCCTGCTTTTAGGATGTCAGTGAAGCTCACCCAGAGAGCCCTGCTCTTAGGATGTCAGTAAAGCTCACTTAGCACGCCCTGCTCTTAGGATGTCAGTGAATCTCACGTAGGTCCTGCTCTTAAGGTGTCAGTGAAGCTCACCCAACGAGCCTTGCTCTTAGGCTGTCAGTGAATCTCACATAGGTCCTGCTCTTAAGGTGTCAGTGAAGCTCACGCAGCGAGCCCTGCTCTTAGGATGTCAGTGAAGCTCACGCAGCGACCCTTGCTCTTAGGATGACATTGAAGCTCACAGAGCGAGCCCTGCTCTTACGAGGTCAGTAAAGCTCACGTAGCGAGCGCTGCTCTTAGGATGTCAGTGAAGCTCACGTAGCACGCCCTGCTCTTAGGATGTCAGTGAAGTTCACGGAACGAGCCCTGCTCTTAGAATGTCAGTGAAGCTCACCCAGCAAGCCCTGCCCTTAGAATGTCAGTGAAGCTCACCCAGCGAGCCCTGCTCTTAGGATGTCCGTGAAGCTCACCCAGCGAGCCCTGCTCTTAGGATGTCAGTGAAGCTCACCCAGCGAGCCCTGCTCTTAGGATGTCAGTGAAGCTCACCCAGCGAGCCATGCTCTTAGGATGTCAGTGAAGCTCACCCAGAGAGCCCTGCTCTTAGGATGTCAGTGAAGCTCACCCAGAGAGCCCTGCTCTTAGGATGTCAGTGAAGCTCACCCAGAGAGCCCTGCTCTTAGGATGTCAGTGAAGCTCACCCAGAGATCCCTGCTCTTAGGTTGTCGGTGAAGCTCAAGTAGCGAGCCCTGCTCTTAGGTTGTCGGTGAAGCTCACATAGCGAGCCCTGCTCTTGGGATGTTGGTGGAGCTCACAGAGCGAGCTCTGCTCTTAGGATGTCAGTGAAGCTCACGTAGCGAACTCTGCTCTTAGGATTTCAGTGAAGCTCACCTAGCGAGCCCTGCTCTTAGGATGTTGGTGAAGCTCACCTAGCGAGCCCTGCTCTCAGGATGTCGGTGAAGCTCAAGTAGTGAGCCCTGCTCTTAGGATGTTGGTGAAGCTCATGTAGCGAGCCCTGCTCTTAGGATGTAGGTGAAGCTCATGTAGCGAGCCCTGCTCTTAGGATGTTGGTGAAGCTCATGTAGCGAGCCCTTCTCTTAGGATGTCGGTGAAGCTCACCTAGCAAGCTCTGCTCTTTGAATGTTGGTGAAGCTCACCCAGAGAGCCCTGCTCTTAGGATGTCAGTGAATCTCACATAGGTCCTGCTCTTAAGGTGTCAGTGAAGCTCACGCAGCGAGCCCTGCTCTTAGGATGTCAGTGAAGCTCACGCAGCGACCCTTGCTCTTAGGATGACGTTAAAGCTCACAGAGCGAGCCCTGCTCTTAGGATGTCAGTAAAGCTCACGTAGCGAGCGCTGCTCTTAGGATGTCAGTGAAGCTCACGTAGCACGCCCTGCTCTTAGGATGTCAGTGAAGTTCACGGAACGAGCCCTGCTCTTAGAATGTCAGTGAAGCTCACCCAGCGAGCCCTGCTCTTAGGATGTCAGTGAAGCTCACCCAGCGAGCCCTGCTCTTAGGATGTCAGTGAAGCTCACCCAGAGAGCCCTGCTCTTAGGATGTCGGTGAAGCTCACCCAGCGAGCCCTGTTCTTAGGATGTTGGTGAAGCTCATGTAGCGAGCCCTGCTCTTAGAATGTCAGTGAAGCTCACCCAGCGAGCCCTGTTTTTAGGATGTCAGAGAAGCTCACCCAGAGAGCCCTGCTCTTAGGATGTCAGTGAATCTCACATAGGTCCTGCTCTTAAGGTGTCAGTGAAGCTCACGCAGCGAGCCCTGCTCTTAGGATGTCAGTGAAGCTCACGCAGCGACCCTTGCTCTTAGGATGACGTTGAAGCTCACAGAGCGAGCCCTGCTCCTAGGATGTCAGTAAAGCTCACGTAGCGAGCGCTGCTCTTAGGATGTCAGTGAAGCTCACGTAGCACGCCCTGCTCTTAGGATGTCAGTGAAGTTTACGGAACGAGCCCTGCTCTTAGAATGTCAGTGAAGCTCACCCAGCGAGCCCTGCTCTTAGGATGTCAGTGAAGCTCACCCAGCGAGCCCTGCTCTTAGGATGTCAGTGAAGCTCACCCAGAGAGCCCTGCTCTTAGGATGTCAGTGAAGCTCACCCAGAGAACCCTGCTCTTAGGTTGTCGGTGAAGCTCAAGTAGCGAGCCCTTCTCTTAGGTTGTCGGTGAAGCTCACATAGCGAGCCCTGCTCTTGGAATGTTGGTGAAGCTCACAGAGTGAGCCCTGCTCTTGGAATGTTGGTGAAGCTCACAGAGTGAGCCCTGCTCTTAGGGTGTTGGTGGAGCTCACAGAGCGAGCTCTGCTCTTAGGATGTCAGTGAAGCTCACGTAGCGAACTCTGCTCTTAGGATTTCAGTGAAGCTCACGTAGCGAGTTCTGCTCTTAGGATGTTGGTGAAGCTCACGTAGCGAGCCCTGCTCTTAGGATGTTGGTGAAGCTCACGTAGCGAGCCCTGCTCTTAGGATGTTGGTGAAGCTCATGTAGTGAGCCCTGCTCTTAGGATGTCGGTGAAGCTCACCTAGCGAGCCCTGCTCTTAGGATGTCGGTGAAGCTCAAGTAGTGAGCCCTGCTCTTAGGATGTTGGTGAAGCTCATGTAGCGAGACCTGCTCTTAGGATGTAGGTGAAGCTCCTGTAGCGAGCCCTGCTCTTAGGATGTTGGTGAAGCTCATGTAGCGAGCCCTGCTCTTAGGATGTCGGTGAAGCTCACCTAGCGAGCTCTGCTCTTTGGATGTTGGTGAAGCTCATGTAGCGAGCCCTGCTCTTAGGATGTTGGTGAAGCTCATGTAGCGAGCCCTGCGCTTAGGATGTCGGTGAAGCTCACCCAGCGAGCCCTGTTCTTAGGATATTGGTGACACTCATGTAGCGAGCCCTGCTCTTAAGGTGTCGGTGATGCTCACAGAGTGAGCCCTGCTCTTAGGGTGTCAGTGAAGCTCACAGAGTGAGCCCTGCTCTTAGGGTGTCGGTGAAGCTCACAGAGTGAGCCCTGCTCTTAGGGTGTCGGGGAAGCTCACAGAGTGAGCCCTGCTCTTAGGGTGTCGGTGAAGCTCACAGAGTGAGCCCTGCTCTTACGGTGTCGGTGAAGCTCACAGAGTGAGCCCTGCTCTTACGGTGTCGGTGAAGCTCACAGAGTGAGCCCTGCTCTTACGGTGTCGGTGAAGCTCACAGAGTGAGCCCTGCTCTTAGGGTGTCGGTGAAGCTCACAGAGCGAGCCCTGCTCTTAGGGTGTCGGTGAAACTCACCTACCGAGCTCTGCTCTTTGGATGTTGGGGAAGCTCACGTAGCAAACCCTGCTCTTTGGATGTTGGTGTGTAGCGAGCCCTGCTCTTAGGATGTCGGTTAAGCTCACCCAGAGAGCCCTGCTCTTAGGATGTCGGTGAAGCTCAAGTAGCGAGACCCGCTCTTAGGATGTTGGTGAAGCTCACGTAGCGAGCCCTGCTCTTAGGATGTCTGTGTGTAGCGAGCCCTGCTCTTAGGGTGTCGGTGAAGCTCACAGAGTGAACTCTGCTCTTAGGATATAAGAGAAGCTCGCCTAGCGAGCCCTGCTCTTAGGATGTCGATGAAGCTCACAGAGCGAGCTCTGCTCTTAGGGTGTTGGTGGAGCTCACCTACCGAGCTCTGCTCTTTGGATGTTGGGGAAGCTCATGTAGCAAACCCTGCTCTTTGGATGTTGGTGTGTAGCGAGCCCTGCTCTTAGGATGTCGGTTAAGCTCACCCAGAGAACCCTGCTCTTAGGGTGTCGGTGAAGCTCACAGAGTGAGCCCTGCTCTTAGGGTATCGGTGAAGCTCACAGAGTGAGCCCTGCTCTTAGGGTGTCGGTGAAGCCCACAGAGTGAGCCCTGCTCTTAGGGTGTCGGTGAAGCTCACAGAACGAGCCCTGCTCTTAGGGTGTCGGTGAAGCTCACCTACCGAGCTCTGCTCTTTGGATGTTGGGAAAGCTCAAGTAGCAAACCCTGCTCTTTGGATGTTGGTGTGTAGCGAGCCCTGCTCTTAGGATGTTGGTTAAGCTCACCCAGAGAGCCCTGCTCTTAGGATGTTGGTGAAGCTCACGTAGCGAGCCCTGCTCTTAGGATTTCAGTGAAGCTCACCTAGTGAGCCCTGCTCTTAGGATGTTGGTGAAGCTCATGTAGCGAGCCCTGCTTTTAGGATGTCGGTGAAGCTCATGTAGCGAGCCCTGCTCTTAGGATGTCGGTGAAGCTCACCTAGTGAGCCCTGCTCTTAGGATGTCGGTGTGTAGCGAGCCCTGCTCTTAGGGTGTTGGTGAAGCTTACAGAGTGAACTCTGCTCTTAGGATATAATAGAAGCTCGCCTAGCGGGCCCTGCTGTTAGGATGTCGATGAAGCTCACAGAGCGAGCTCTGCTCTTAGGATGTCAGTGAAGCTCACTTAGCGAACCCTGCTCTTAGGATTTCAGTGAAGCTCACCTAGCGAGCCCTGCTCTTAGGATGTCGGTGAAGCTCATGTAGCGAGCCCTGCTCTTAGGATGTCGGTGAAGCTCACCTAGTGAGCCCTGCTCTTAGGATGTCGGTGTGTAGCGAGCCCTGCTCTTAGGGTGTTGGTGAAGCTTACAGAGTGAACTCTGCTCTTAGGATATAATAGAAGCTCGCCTAGTGAGCCCTGCTCTTAGGCTGTCGGTGAAGCTCACATAGCGAGCCCTGCTCTTGGGATGTTGGTGGAGCTCACAGAGCGAGCTCTGCTCTTAGGATGTCAGTGAAGCTCACGTAGCGAACTCTGCTCTTAGGATTTCAGTGAAGCTCACCTAGCGAGCCCTGCTCTTAGGATGTTGGTGAAACTCATGTAGCGAGCCCTGCTCTTAGGATGTCAGTGAAGCTCACTTAGTGAACCCAGCTCTTAGGATGTTGGTGAAGCTCATGTAGCGAGCCCTGCTCTTAGGATGTTGGTGAAGCTCATGTAGCGAGCCCTGCTCTTAGGATGTCAGTGAAGCTCACTTAGTGAACCTAGCTCTTAGGATGTTGGTGTGTAGCGTGCCCTGCCCTTAGGATGTCGGTTAAGCTCACCCAGAGATCCCTGCCCTTAGGATGTCGGTTAAGCTCACCCAGAGATCCCTGCTCTTAGGATGTCGGTGAAGCTCACAATGTGAACTCTGCTCTTAGGATGTAAGAGAAGCTCGCCTAGCGAGCCTTGCCCCTGGGGTATCAGTGAAGCTGAAAGAGCGCGCGTGCGTCGTTGAGGCGCACAGAGCGAGCCCGGACTGTAAAGCTCAGGGTAGATATGGCTGTAAAGAAATCAGCTCAACCTACAAGCCCTGTCCTTGGGTGTTAGTAAATCTCAGAGTTCGAGCCCCCCTTTTCGAAGTAGATATCTGAGCAAAGCCCTGCTCTTCGAGGTCACTTGCCCTGCGTGCTCTGCTCACTTAATCCGCTCGGAAAGGATGTCCAGCGCCTCTCTGCCTAGTGCGCCTGTTCACCTGCTCGCGGCCCAAACGCAATAACACCGTTCGGATTTACAACTGTAATTACGCCTTCGCGAAGGTGATATTTGCGCCAGAACCGGCGGGTGGCGACCTTTCGTTGCTCCTTGCCGGGGAGACGTTTACAGCATATTTTAATCCGCGGAATCGGGTTATCGCCAAGTGCGAGGTTTAATATTCAAATGTACACTTCCAAAGTGACCCTGTGCTCAGGAGTCAGCTGCTCGCGAACTGGTCGGTCCTCGTGCCAAGAGCTCACGCATCCAGTGTGTGCAGAGCGGGGGATTTACTTCCCTCTGAAGATTACGCGAAGAGTTACCCAATCTGGCCCTCAAATTAGGTGTTATGCATCGAAGAACTCCCCCTCCCACGTCCTCCCGCTCGCCCCTCCTTACCACCTCAAGCAGGGCTACGTTATCACACCCTCAGCGTTTATAACCTTCCTACTTTTTGCAAAATATTCTGGGTTTTTTTCTTCTTAAATCTTCACCGCGACTTCTCTCTCCCAAAAATGATTTCCTGGTAATGATGCCCAAAGCGGCTGGCGCAGAGTTCCAGATTTTTCATCGAAAAAAACATTTCTCAGAAATCTGCATATCGCGTCGGAAACAAAGCGAGGGAACCTGCCGAGTGGGTCGGCCATGTATGTCTTTTGTTGTATGATTTCCAAGGAGCGGATGTCTTACTGGTAAACATCTCTCCCTTCGCCAGTCCTGCCCCCTCCCCAAAACCCACCCTTACATCTGGTCTCCCGGGAGAGCTTTCTAGCCCAGGGAGGTTTTGAAGCCGATGTAAAGCGCTCATAAAAGCCGCAGTTAATGCTTTTAATGCGGAATGCATTTTTAGCTCACGGCCGCGCAGTCTGTGCGCCAGTTGCGATGCTTTTCCAGACACGAACCCCATTTTAAGGGGTCGGGGAGGCACCTGGGTACATGCCTGGCCTGGGTATCGGATGGCCGAGCCTTGAATTGACTTTGTATCCGGGGGAGTAACACGGGCCGGGCCCACGTGACCAATCGTCGACCACCCTCGAAATTTCCAGTTTGTATTTTGGTTCCATGGGCTTCCGAGACAAGAAGACGGGGACAGGGGTAGTGGTTACGCGGGGACAAAAACGGTGCCAAAGCAGCAGACTGGAGGGTGGAGGAAAGGGGGCTATGGTGGCAAAGCAGGCGGTAGAGCAGGAAAGGGAGTGTTGAAATGCGGCAACTCTCGGCGGTCTATTGTCCAGGGTGCTGTGTTATGTGGCCTAACGGCCAGAGCTGCCGACTTTGGAGCTTGGGAACCAGGTTCGAGTCTGGCTTCGACTCAACATCCTGTGATTCTGGGCAAATCACTTAATCTCCCTGTGCCTACCAAAAATGAATGTGTCCTTGTGTAATGTAACTGGTGCTCATATAAAGCGTTCCCATACCTTCGGGTCGAGTTTGTGCTATGTTCAATAACTGCAAAAATTAAATGAATGGCAGTAATATTACCAAGGCTGAAGTGAGGGCTAAGGTGGCAGGGCCGAAGGTACTTTTAGAGGTGAAAAATGGTGGCAGGGTTCATTTTTGGGGCTACTCGTACCTTTTCGTAGGAGGTATGTAAAATGTCTGCACTGGTTATGAGCATTTATTCCACTTAATGAGCACATATTTGTTGGGGTAATAACCTTCTGGTCCAGAAATGGGAAAGAACTGAAGCCAGGCGATATTGTTAGCAGTAATCTTGATCTGATTTCTATCAGGAGTGGTGAACTTTGCATGCAAACTTCCTCGTTCCATTCAACCTACTTCTATCTTTAGTCTTACTTTCTGTTGGTTCTGTTTAGCTATGCATCACTTTCCATTCCAGCGTTGCTTTGTTATTTTCCAGTTAATGTTTATTTTCGTATCATGTTCCTTTCCTGAGCCTGGTTCTCCCATCTTTGGTCCAGATTCCATTCCAGTACAGACTGCTTGGAACTATAGACCTCAACAACTTTACGAGATGTCAGCCAATACAAATACTCAAGCACACTCCCTTGGACCAACGATGTATCTTTGCTGTGAAAAACCTCATCCTTTTTAATAAATTCTGGTGTCCACAACCCCTGTCTCGGGCCTCGCTCCAACCATCTGGTGGAGGTCTTTGTTGGGCCTGATACTCGTCAGGTAGGAGTTCCCGGAACTTTTTGCTTTCTCCAATTGGGTTTTGCTGATTGTCTTATGTGGCCTCCGGGCTTTGGGCCCTCTCCCACCACAACTACGGTGTGAAAGTTTGCACGCCCTTCCTATCCGTATTGGGAAAATGCGCTGATTTCATACTCTGAAACATAGACGAGATGTCATTGCAGACCAATGGGTGCGCACTGGTAGCTATCGTGGGTAAACTCATGAGCAGCTTGCCAGTGTAGGCCGCTGTGAGCGCACACCCACTCCTATGGTGCCCGTGATTGCATGTGCCGCATGCCAACGCAGGTTAGTGTGTGTGCACAGACACACATATTGGTTAAATCCATGTCTAGTCTGCTGTGCAGACGAGGGTGCACTGTCACTATTGTTGCAGGGAACTATGTGTCCCTCCTGCCATTGCAGGTCGGGGTGCGCAATAGCACACATTCACCCAGGTAGCAAGGAATACCTATGTGCGTCTTCACTACCTATGAGGTCTGCTCGGCCCATAAGTTAATATGAGGAAATGGTTGACAATACTTTGCACTGCAATCGTGGATTGCATTAAGCAGCCTCGTGATGTTTTATGTCAATGGATTTGCAGTGCCAAACCCTTTCCCTTGGTAAAGGGGATTTTGGCATAGCTTGCTTAGAAATGCTACTTATGGAATATGGATACATCTAGGCTCCAAGAGACTTGGGGATTGTGGTGTCTGGCTCCAGTGGACACCAGGGGTCGGAGGGATACATTTGTGCATTCTTCAATCAACAGCCATAAAACATTAGAATCGCACAGGAACGGCAAACCTCTGCCATTTGAGAGCCGAATGGTATAGATTGAAGATAGAGGTTGTGACACTTACGGCCCCATTAAAATGGCAGGCGTATCGCCCCCGCCGGGCCGGCGGTGGTCACCTATGCCATCTATGCAGCAAAGACCCCCGCCATATTACGATGGCTGGGGGGTCCGCGTCTGACGGAAAGACTGTCCGCCACTTTTCCGCCCGGTCGACAAGTCGACCGGGCGGGTAAGGGTTCACTATTATGGCGGTGTCCCCTATGGTACCCCCCTGCATTTCAATGTACAATGTGTCAGGTACCGCACGGTGCCTGTCACATTGTGCATTGAAAGGCACAACTTGCCTTTATGGCATTGTGGCGGGTGGTGCTTTCAGCACCGCCCATCGCAATGTTACAAATGCACCATGCGCCCACCAGTGTGGCAGGCGCATCCTAATTGAGGGTGCAGGACCGCCGCAAGCATTGCGGGCGGTCCCAATTCCCGGGGGTATGGTGGGCGGACTAATGACCCCCTTAGATTCTAGGGGCCGGATAATGGCCATCTAAAGATTGAGATCGGCATTCCAAGTCCCCATGGCACACCGGCCTACAATTTAGAGAGACATCTGTGGTTTAAAGGGAAAACCCCTACCCCACTCTGACTTAAAAAAAACACAACAGTATTACTACGGGTGCCATCCTCTAGCAAGGTTGTGATATGCTTGTGGGGACGTGAACTGGAGAACCCGTACTGCGTTGTGCACATTGCCAGAGGACTCTGTAGTGCACATGGAAGATAACTGTCATAACTGAGACTGGCCTGGGCCGAGGACCTGCTGAAGTGTGGCGCCCTGAAGTGTGCTCTCCAAGGACCCTACAGTGGGCCTCCTGGAGATTTCAGGGACATCAAAAATCTCTCTGATGGACCTACATAATCAATCTGTGACATCTGGAGAGCAGTGCCCTCTCAAGTTCCCCCCTTGTCTACTAAATCCAAACTGGTAGCGTGGTGTGAGTGTGGACTTAAGACTTGTGTCTTGGGAAACAGAAGGCCTAGTGTAGAGCCCCGGAAATCTTGCCAGCATCTGAGGCACGTGGTTCCTGTACTGCGGGGACTGCACCACTCATAAGAGTCTAGTGGTGGGGAGCAGATTCACCAGATGCGGACCTCGCATGGCCCATTTTGTCGGTTGTTACGTATTTCTCTCATGCGACAGGCCAATTGCATGCTCATTGTGTGCAGTGTCCAATTCACAAGGTGCAACCCTCAGAGGTGGTGGTATATCTGGATTAGTACCTCATTCTACCTCATGTGGCTCTACTGCACCCACACCTATTTATGTGGGACAGAACTGGTCTGGTGCAACCTGTATTATTGTGCACCAGACGTTTTGTCTCATTTTCAGAGAGGTACGGAATTACAACTCTTCACTGGGTGTGACCGGAATTGCCTGGAGAAACCCAACGCGATGTGCACCGGTCATTTTCCATCCTGACCAGGAAGGTGCGGAATTTGGAACTCATCGTGTTTGAAATTTGAAGTGTCTGATGCAACTCATCCCTATGTGCACCAGTTGATGTGCCCAGATTGCCTGGGCACGACTCAGATCATCATGTACCGATTGAGGAGCCTCATCCTAACGAGAGGCTCCCCTGTGTTACTCCCTATTTATCAGTTGTTCCCTTGTTGACTCTCATTGCGGTGGACCAACTGCCCTCTCCACACCTGGTCCCTCCCGAAGACATTGTGGTGCCAGGTAGTATGTAGCTAGAGAGACTGACTGGGTTGAAGAAAAGCTTGGAAGCGGGTCAAGAGACTGCATGGCTCCTTTGTGTTTTGAGACCTGTGGGTGAACTTCCTGGGTGGCTACTAACCTCTCCCTTGTTTACGTGTACCTACTAATTAAAACTATTATATATTCCCAAGGTTCCCGAGGACTCAGAGTAAGTATGATTTCAGGCGCGTGCGGACCAGTGTCCGGGGCTGCGGGCTGGTTATCTTCCATCCAGGGGTATACAACAATAGGGATGAATTTGAGGGTAGAAGTAGGCTTGGGCCACGGAGTCTGCAGAGGATGAAGCGCATACCTGCTGGGAATCAGTGGCACCACATTTGGGTGCTCAGTGCGTATGTGTATGTAAGAGCGTGCCGTATGGACTGGCAGAAACCTGTTGCATTGCATAGTGGTGTGGAGTGAATGAATGTGTGTGAGCGGGAGTGATCGTGTGCGACCTGCCTTTGATTCACAACACTGGCCAGCAGTGCTGCCTTATCCGTTGAATGGTGCCAAAAGCACGATGCCTTTTAACATCTGGTTTCTCCCGCATGGCTTTGGCTGGCGGTGCTGCTAAAAAGTGTTCTATGTTTTGTGTATGCACATAATCTTGATATTGTGCGCCGCATAAATGTGCTCTGTCTCAACTAAGAGGGCGGGGGTAGTTAGACTAGGAATTGTCTATCGTGTGTACACTAGTGAAAGCATAACCATACGAGTGGACCTAGTACTGTTAGTAATATTTCCAATTGTGTTTTATGCCCAAAAGTATATGATGGTCATTTCATAATGAGAGAATATGTGTGTTAAATATAAACGTTTTTGCATACATCCTGTGTGAATTCTCGTTTGTGACACTCAGTGTATTTATCCCGAGTGGCTGCTGTGCTTTTACGTTAGACATTGCCTCTGTAGTGAGCCTGACTGCTCAGAGCCAAGCTACCCAAGGGTGAGCATGGGTTATGCAGCGAGTGTAATCACCTGCCCTTGACTGGAGCGTTATTCCTGCCTGGCTCGGGGCATCCCTCCAACCAATCAGACACTGCCAGTTTCAACAGAGGAATTATGAGCTTTCCTGGTAACTGTGGGGCATTGCTCAGTGCTGTGTACAAGCACCTCACAAAGTACAGGAATGGCTGTGATATTCACAGGCAGGCAAAGTGTCTGGGTCCCTAGAAGCACGTTAGTAAGAGTTGGGGGTGGAGGATGCTCTGACATAACCTAGTTTAAATGTGGGGGTTCAGTGGTTCAGTAGCACTGAAAATAGATGAATAACCCGTCTCTCCGGGACTGAGGAACCCATTGCCATTATGCCGGTAGGCCCTGCGCCATGCAGATGAGTACCTGTTACTATTGCTTTGGGGAACCTTTTAGGTTAGGTAGCCATTGTGTTGGGAAACCTGTCTCCATTGCATTGGAAAGCCTTCAGCATTATGTTTGACAGCACCATGCTTCTTTATGGGGTTACCGCTCCCTGTGCTAAATGTAATCCATGAGCGCGATTTGGTAGTTATTGCCGGTGATGTCAGGAGGTACCTGGCTGGCTAACTATCTTACTGGCCGGCGTTGTGCATGTAAGTGAGGTGGGCACTGCTGAGGTGATGTTTGTGCGCATGCTTGCCATGGGCCTGTCCTTGGAGCATAAAAGAAGCTCTCGTTTCACCACCAGACCAAACAAGAGGCTGCACAAGGAGTACTGCCCATTCTTGTCAATCAACAGTTTTTGGAGCCACTCCACCGATTACTCACCAGTTTTTGAGGCCAAGTCTTCAAATTCCATCTAGTTCTGAAGGCCAAATTTGGTTATTGTGGCTTCACTTCTAGAGGGCTCATCCGGAGTATCATGTCCAGGAACGAAGGGCATTTTGGAGTAGTACGCACACTGGTATGGTGGCGGCATCTAGAGCAATGTGCCAAGTTTCAGAGACATCCTCTGCAAAATTGACCAGTTCTGTAGGTGAAATCTGGAGCCTGGCATCTTTTGCTCTGGTGGATGTAGCTGATGTATTGTTCAGCTTTTTGAAACCTATGGCTGGAGTACCCACTGTCTTAGAAGCCACATCTGATGTATTGTGTCCGGGTCTGAATGTAACATCTGGAGGAATTTACCCACTGGTCTGAATGCAAATCCATTGTACTCAACACAGTGCCTGTGACCTGTGATGCTGCGAGTATTGTGCCTTCTCTTGGGGCGGCCTGTGGGGAGGCTGCTGTCCATGGTCCTGGAAGCACCTTCTGGGGTATTTTCTCCCGTTCCGGAGGCCGCATCTTGACTACCATGTCTAGGTCCAAAAACCTCGTCTACTACAACTAGTTTTGTTGAGTAGTCCATCTTTTAGTTCTGAGAGGTATGTAGTCATTGAATAAAATGAAAGCCACCTGAAACACAGTGGAGAAATTGTAAAGTTGAAGTACTTTACATTTGCAATACTTATGTTAAAATTATTGTGATATATTTTTCAACTGATTCATTAAAATGTCAAATTATGGTGATCGATAGGGTTAGGGTCAGGTTTAGATATGACTTTTGCCTTCAGGTCAGGGCACAGGGTTCAGGTATATTTTTGAGAGTTGGAGTTAAGATTCAGCTTAGACTCGTACTTTGAGTACATTCGGATTTAAATTAAGTTTAACTTCAGTGTTTATGGTATGTACTGGTTCATTAATTACTGTTTTGTATATATTTCAAGATTGTTTTCTTTGGTATAATCCGAAACATGTCAATCATATGTTGGGTATTTTACATTTCCGTATTTTGTTTTCATTCTAATTGTTTTTGTGCATGAGCTTGTGAGTACCGTATATGGGGTACGCCATGCAGCACTGATCCGTATAATTCGCATATCGGGCCCAGTTTTCCAACCCACGCGTGGATCATGGCACAGTGTTGTTCTACCGTCTTATCTGAAGTGTGCTTTAATTGGAGTAATGTCTCCTGTCCCTGAGGCCACCAAAGAAATGTCCCCTCGCTCAGTCTATAGTGATGGGGTGATGGGTCTCCTATGGAGCGGTAGCAGCCCTGGAGACTGCCCCGGGGTATTATGTTAGAGTATGGATGTCCTATCTGCATCTCCCACTGGTCCAGATACATGGTGCCTGGCTTAATAGGTGGTCTTAGCTGGGAGGGGGGTCTCAAGGACACCAACACTACTTTTATCTTGAACGCAAAGTAATCAGCATTATATGAAGTTCTAATTTCCTTGCTCCTTGCATGCATGGCGCTTCAAAGTGGCTGGTTTGTTGCCACAAGTTCAAGCACCAAAATAAATTTATAAAAGAGCAGGCTCAGGGGTAAGAGGTCAAAGTATAAAACTTAGTGTCACGAGGTTAATATTTGACCAGTCGATGTTATTTATTCACATAAATTGTAGAGAAAGCAAGGAACATCCTTCAGCTGCAGGGGTAGAGTAAAAACAGGGATTGCATAAAAAAATGATCTGATCTGGACACATGGTAACAATGCTACTGAAAAGTAAGGGTGAAGGTGAAAACTGTGCAAGGCCTGTGGGCCAGAGAAGGGAGGAAATGCCTTGGTGAATGTGACCGCCTCACTCCAGGTTATTACGGAGTCTTTCTCCAGTCGTGAGGTTTTCACCTACAAATTATAGATAGCAGGTGCGTTCGTTTAATTGGTTAAATGGAAGCAAAACAAGATTGCAACACCCAGAATGCATTAGGCTAGCAAACCAATGTCAGAGTGTGGAAACAGTGTTCGTAAAGATGTGAAAAGAGGTGGTCACCCTACTTGGTAGTCTAGTTTTTATCTCCGGCTCACTAATACTTTGGGGGTGCAAAATTGAGATGAGGTGGCCATTGCCTTTCTTTATGCTTTCTCAAGCAAATTCCTTATTGTTTTAGAGGGGTGTCTTTCACTGCTTTGAGTGGATTCCTTTCGGCACCCCTAAATTCAAACAGGCCACATCCCTTGTGTTTAAGCTGCACCACTTATCTCCCCCCTCTAGCATGTATTTCTTGTCGTGCTACACAGATTGTATATCATGTGTGCTGCCATTAGTGGGTACTTTCACTCCCTGTACCTCCAGGATTCCATTATAGCCCGGAATCTGATTTGTGGTTGTTTTAAGGTGAATCATCAGTGGTTCATGTGCTGCTTTGAGGTTTACTGCATCATTTGTAAGCAGGCCACTAAAATTGTGTAATTCTGCTGCTGTGCGGAATGCCTCATCAATATGGATTTCCCACATAATCCGCCATCTGCTGTATAATCTGCAGATATATGCAAAAATGTTAGTTTTTTTTCTAGTATAAATATATCCGAAGATACCAAGAATTCTGTATATGGAATACAATGCAGTTCCTCCCATTTTGCAGAAGTTAAGTGTCTGTTTGACTATCATTTGGATGAGAATTTTGTTCAAATGGTGTTATTAACCCCACTGTGCTCTTACCTTCTGATGGATTGGCCAAATGCTATGCCTATTGTCAATAGGTGGAAACAAAAACGTTCAATCATAGATGAAAGAAAGATTCCGAAAGTTTTTCACCGTTATTCAAACTCTCATGTCCTGAATGCTAAAGGACCCTTTAGTGACATTTAAATGTGGAATTTGTACTGTAGCATGTGTTCTGCAATTTTTGTTTAATAAAAAGTGGTTACAAATAGGCTTGTATTCTTCCCATTGCAGTGTTGCATGCATTTTACTCAAGCTAGAATACTGGGAATCTTAGGGGCAACATTAACATGAAGAGCATATGACTCCAAGCAATACATTTTTCGTTAGTTAATACTTTTTCCAATAACATCTGTTGAATCTATTCAGTTTACATTCTTTCTTTCTTTCTTTCTTTCTTTCTTTCTTTCTTGTCTCTTGTAAATATTGGGATCAAATCAGGATTTGACAAAATGTTATGAAAGCAAGATAATAGTGCCACGGGTTGTGATGTATATATTCCCTTCAATCGTATACTGTGCTACATAACGCGCCTTTTTATTATTAAGTCTACACTACCATATCATTTGCTCCTGAATTGTCACATAATTTCACATTCCCTGCCTTTAGGGTTTCTATCCATAAACATTTACCTATTTGTTGGAGAAGCAAAAGTTCTCCATGAGTTCGGAATCTTTCACAGCCGGGATATTGCTTTTTTGAGATCCCTTGCTCTGGTAAAGCTGTGTTCTTGCAGACGTTTCGATATTCTGAGTTTTGATGACTTCTACATCAACCATGAAAGGTAGCCTATTAGTTGTTCAAAGCAGGTCAGATGAAGTCCTGCTTGCTCTGTAATCTTATAACCTTTAGAATAACCAGATCACATCTTGGACCACTAGTGTCCGGGGAAGATCTGATGTCAACTGGTTTGTCCGGGAAAAGTCTAGCCTTCATGCTGTCCAACAAATGATGGAACATTTCTTGGTAACAAGGGACGTTCTAAAGACACCCCCTCACAGGCATCTAGTAAAACAATAATTAACAGGTAGATCAGAGGTTTATTTTATTAATATAGACTGCAAACCTGATTGCTTGTAGGCACTGTAGCGTTTTTATGTACTTTCACCAAAAACAAGTTCTACAAATGTAGACCCCCAACCTGTTGGTTGCTGCCTCTTGTCCAGACTAAACAGGTATTATATATGCACTGAAAAAAATTAAAGGTGGACCATGGAGGAGGAAGACGCAAAAGAATAATGCAATGGAGAAATGAGGAGATAAGCATGATGTCAGGGAGAGAGAGAAAAACTGTCTCTTGGGGATCTCAAAGATTCTATACTGTTTGCAAATCGGTGTTTTAGCATAGTGGGTGGGGCTATTTATTGCTTGTGTTGTGTGCATAGGTACCCGAAACTAGTGAATTTCAGTGGTATTGTGCTTTTGAGCCAGTATACCATAAGCTTCTTTTTTTAATTGTTTGTTTCAATTAACTTTTTTCGTGATGTACTTAAATTGGAACCCCCACTGTGCATGTCATTCGGCTGTGCACAGCAGTGTTGTCCGTCCGCATACTGCCAACCGCTTACTGTGTATAGCCTTGGCCATGCACAGGAGGGGCGTGCCACAGGGCTTTTGACTTTGGCCTGGACTTGTGCCCAACCAACCGCACGCAGTCAACCCCCCCATTATGTATAGTGGAAGGCCACGGCCAGGCCTTGCTCAAAACTCAATGTCCAGCAAACCCCCATTGTATAAGTCCTTCGGTTGTTTTCATGCCTCTGTGGGTGGTCAACATCCGACCCACACAAAGGTTGGTCAATAAAGGCCAACATCTGGTCCTGTCTTATTTATTTTTGTTTTGTTTTATTGTTTTTTTTCTTTTTTGGTGGGAGATTTATGAATTCTAGTTTTGAATGACAAATCCAGGGCAAGTGCTGGGCCCAGGTACCATGAACCCAGGGCAAGCTTTTCTGTCTCACTCTGCCCTTTTGGAGATTTTTGCTTCTTAATTCATATTTGTGAATCCATGATAGGCGATGCATGGGACAGAGAAGCCTGCTCTGGGTTTGGTATTCAGGTCTGAAGCTTTCCCTGAATTTGCATAATGTTTTGTTTGGGATCCATGCATCATCGAAAGCTAAAATAGTGGTCTGGGTCTATGATACCTGTCTTGCTACAATGGGACTCAGCCACCAAAGAACATTTGCAGCGGGGTTTGGAAACCAGTGAGGGCTTGGGACCAGGGCTTGGCTGTATGCCTGCCTGCATCCAATCTTGCTGGGCACAGTGGAAATGAAAATGAAGTACAGCATTATGAAAATTCACTTCGCAGAAAGAATATCTAAAATCTGAGTATGGCTTAGGCTCAAATGCGTAAAAACACCGAAATTTGCCACTTAAGGTTAGCAATGCAGACAGCACACGCCTGAACTTCCATAGACCACCATACTCAAAACACCAACCAATGTGCCACGGGAACAGAAGCAAAAATAAAAGAGCTCTTGAGAGAATAACATGGTGGGCGTCGCAAGTTATGGTGTGTGTTTGGTGCTTT
This sequence comes from Lissotriton helveticus, assembly GCF_964261635.1. Taxonomy (NCBI): domain Eukaryota; kingdom Metazoa; phylum Chordata; class Amphibia; order Caudata; family Salamandridae; genus Lissotriton; species Lissotriton helveticus. Next base: position 1,546,606,079 of record NC_136061.1, read on the forward strand.
GATAGTCATTGCTGGCGAATTTCAGTGGTTTTAGGCATTTGCGATATAACCACCCACAGTATGTGACCAAGCGGTGGTTGGGTCCTGGACCTGGCCTGTAGCCACAAATGTTGTTCTCACATTTAGGATTTGTAAATGTGGCGCAAGCTTCACACCATGATGAATATATCAGGCTTACAAAGACATGTTCTACAGTCCCTGGCTCCCATATTAGGTGTCAGGCAGTCATGAGTCAGAAATATCATAATCCCACAACTTTCTTCTCCGTTTTTTTATATTTAAACCTAACAGTGGGCTGAAGGGAGGATGGGGGATACGCTCCTCCCCCCACCCCCCTCCCCCACAGCGAACTAGGGGTCAGGAGCTGACCACTCTGACCCCTGTATATGGCTTTTTTTTATACTAAGCCAGGACGCGGGGACTGTGCACCAAGTCCTGTAATGGATACTGCCCGAGAATTTCTTCTCTTGTGGCAGCCAGTCAGAACTCTTTAATTTGCACCACCAATCTGGGACAGTGGATCTGAAAGGGATGATGGAGGAAAAAAAGATCCTTAATCCAATGCAAACCTTTTTTTTCTTTTTTTTTTTAAATGCCCAGACTTGCAAATTATTTGTGAGTTGCAAATGGCAGAGATATACAAAAGTGTTAATGGCCTACTCTGCAACTTTTTTAAATGCTAATATCTCAAAAACTATTGACCAACTTTTCACTTAATTAACAAAACCATGCTTTCTGTATAGAGTTCTACTTCCATGCCAAGTTTAGGTTAAATTCATTCAGTGGTGTAGTCTTTAGGAGTGAGCAAAATGTCCTATGGGAGGTAAAATGGGAAAACACTTATTTCCCTGACTTCCCTCCCCCTAACTACCAACTTTTTCCGTTGCACAAAATTTGACATGCGGGACCTTAGTTGTTTGTCTTAGTGATCTGCCATATTTTTTGTTAAGCTGTCTACAGGGTCAAAAGTTGTAGTCCAATAAAAAATGCCTTTGTATGCCTTAACCAGAACTAAACGGTGGCTACTGCCACTGTGTAATGTATATGCAGGACATAAACCTGTACTTTCCTATTTATTTTTACTATGTGGTGATGGAATTGAGGGTCATTGCTTCCGAGAGGTGTTCTAAAGTGATCCTAGGTGCACGGCACCCACCACATTGACCGCAAGTACGGTTAGGTTCACAATCAGATCGAATGCTTAATAATCCTGGCCCTCTATTATACCTCCAATAAAAAAATGTTGTTCAGAGATTTCTATTTTTTATTTATGGTTTTGGATCATTAGAGAAGTAATTTAGCTTGGGTAGAAATTGCTGATCCGGGACGAATTTTTCTGGACGACATTAAAAAAAATGTCAGATGTGTTACAGTAATCATGTAATATTTCAGGAACAATGAGACCTCTATACTTAATTTTGGTGTCAAAACTTAGTTTTAGGGGTCAAGTAGTCTTATAAAGACAGAAAATAACTCCTCAGAGCAACCCGTCTGCCATTTTCCAAAATGGCGGCTATATTAGAGGAAGAAAAGACATATATAGAAATGAAACAACTAATAATGGTTTTTAATCCTTTCATGTATACACCAAATAATGTTTATGATCTGAATATGAAAAAAAATGCTTATCACTCATGTTAGACACATTTTATAGTTCACTTTATGTATTTGTTTTAGCAATTGCACACGGTACATTTGCAGAATATTGAACATTTGAGAACAGCATATCAACATCTTTATGTAACGCAGGTTTTGCAAGTACATGTATGTGTAAGTTATGTGGGTAGAGGCTTTAGAAATTTCATAGGTTTTAGAACCCCATCAATATCTTCCAAACCAAATTCACACAGATCTTTCTCTACATATGCATGATCCAAAACAGTTACGCATCTTCTGATCAAGTAGTCCAAGCACAGAACATGATCTCTTGAACTCACTGTACCGAAGATAGTCAAATGTGTGACAGTCAGGACTCTTTTTTCACACATGCACAAGGTATTTTTCTACGGCTTTAAAGTCACATTCTTCTTCTGTCCCAGCAAATCCTTTTATAAACTTCACAGGTTCAGCAGTTAAAGCTTCAAGCTTTGTTCCAATTTTGTTCATAGTGTCGTCACCCCTAAGAATATGTGCCTTGATAAGAACACTGGGCATCTCTGGGTTCAGTTTCTTGTAGAGTATATGAAGTGGGATGAAGTGTCTTTTCTCGCCTGTTCCATAACATATCTATGCAGTACATCCAAGTAGCACAATAACAACATATGTGTCATTTGACAGTACAATGACTTGATTGGAACCCTTTCGAAAAGCCCCCTCAACATGTGACACAACAGGAAGGTCAGCTTCCTCCAATTTGCTGTTAAGTTCTTGAACAATATGGTCCGTACTTTTAAACATATCTCTGCAAGCACCAGCTCTTCATTGACAATCATTCCACTTACAATAATTGGAACTTCAGTTTCACTGAAGCATCAACAATGTTTTGGCATGTTAACATCTCCAAATTCATCTTGCTCTATGTTGATGACCAGAATTTATCAAGTTGCACAGGTATAGGTGTCAATTTTTTGATGCAAGCAAGGTCAATTGTTCCACTTGTAGAAATTAGTCTAATTCTCTCACATTATTTGACAGATAGTTCAAGATAACTGTCAAAGACAATGTGCAGTTCTTGCAAGGTGCACACTGACTTTGATATCTGTAGAACAGTCTGAAGTACCTCTCTGAAGATTTGCATGGATGAAATCTTGACCATTCGCAAATGTGACATTCGTTATGTTTCACAGCAACAGCAGTTTTCAATGAGGGCTCCTTTTCAGATTGAAATTTTTCAAGTGCAAGTATTTTTTCAAGATCTTGTACGATTTATTGCATCACTGGTTTGGTTACAGCATCTCCATCAAATAATGCGGTTGTTGAAAGATCATGTGGCAGAATGTCTTTGATAAATTCACCCCTTTCTTTTGCTACATCCATCTCTCTATGTGCTTGCATAAGTTGTGTTTATTGAAACGTTCCCCTCTCTTTCCCACAAGTTCATGGTGAGGAACAGTTTCACAATGGTCCATTAATTTTTTGTCATCTGTCTGAAAACATTGCAAAAAGAAAGGACTTCATGGTAAACTAGCTGCTATTGAGCAACATATTCACTTTTACACGCCTGACCAACAATTCCCTTGTAGCTTTTCTGCGATCTTTGGATTGTCTGTTTCAATTTCATATCTGGAGCCACAGGTCTTTCTCCACAAAATATCTGTGGATTAATTTTCTGTAGAGGTATGATTTTTTCCACGTCTAGCTTCTTTACTCTTTCCAAATACCAGAACCCATATCTCAGGTAGTGTATGCAATCGAATTTGCGAAACACCGTAATCAATAACTCCACAGTCTTCACATGCATCTCTCTAACACCTTCCCAATCAGCATATACCAAGTGTTTCACTAAAGTTATCATGTGTAAAACATTTCAACGTTTACTTGCAAAGATCTGATTTTTCTTCACATTCTTTGACAAACTTTACGAACTTGGACATCAGGTTTTCAGACTGAAATGATTGTATTGGACATTGCCAGGCTTTGCATTAGGTCTTTTGAATTAAGTCCACCCTGTGCTTTGTTCACTTCTGAGATAAGATATGTAAAACCTAATTTGTAATTCTTCTTCCAGAAAGCATTCCAATGCAATGTTTCTATAGCCTCAGAAATGATGAGCATACCTTGTTACAAAATTATCATAATGAGTTCTGCTCAATAAATCCGGTATTTGTAAAGCACACACTACTCACCCCTATGGGTCTCAAGGCACTGGGGGCGGTTAGGGAGATTAAGTGAGCTATTGCCCAAAGTCAGCGCTCCCGAGTCAGCCGACCTACCCGCTGCGCCATACCTCTCCTCACCTCAATACTGACTGGACAGTTTTGCTTCCAAAGATTTCAGCCTCAATAAGTGCATCATCTATGCAACATCCACTGAGATAACTTCCTGCACACCGAAACAATACTTTTGTCATGTGAATAATGCTAATGGTTGGATAAAGATCATTAAATTCTACTGGATTGCTCATAACAATGTCCTCTACAATACTGAAAACACCTTGATTGCAGAAAATTGGCAGGATAGGCTGGTCTTCAAGCTGAGCACGCACATTTTGGAAATTCTTTAGAGCTGTGTATACTGTTGCATAGTTTGTGTCTGGAGATTGTATTACTGGTAAAAACTCACCCTTCTTCATTGGGATGCTATTCTGGGAGATCAGAGCATGAATTCGAGCCCATGGAGGAAGTGCCTTTTCTCCATCTTTCAATCCACACCGAATAAGCAATATGAATAATTCAGTTAAATCTGAGGACTACTTCAACAAACAAAAAAAGTGTCATATGCTTAACTAATCCAAACAAAAAGCTAATATCAACTGCGGCTGGACAGAAGAGAGTTTGAGGTGCTGTAGAAATATGGCAAGACTAAGTTATCAAAAGATTGAAACTGATGGGTGAACAGGATCAAATATGTGCTACAAGTCGTAAACAATTGAAAAAAGCCTGGAAAAAAATTCTCACAAAATAGCAGAAACCAGTGAATCACAACAAGAATCTGAGCCTTCTGAGAAAGAGAACACAACCAACCCCAATGCCCATCCACTTAGGTCAATGGCTACCCCTTGTCCATCTCCAAAAACTGATAAAAAAGCAGAGGATCTTCAATGTGTTACCTGTAGTTTACGATTTTTTGGGGCATGGTAGTGCACTCAAGATTTAATAGATTGTGTGCGTTATTTCTTTGTTATTCATATACGTCGTTGGTGCATAGGTAGGTACCCTACTGAGCCTTTAGGGTATGGAAGTGTAATAGGTAAACATGTGTTTCCTACGGACACAGGGACCACTCCTTCCTTGCACTCCTTTTTACTTTCATTCAAGTATTACACAATTTTTTCTAGAATTTTGTTTGTAAATTTTATTCTCATTTCCAAACTTAATTTCGTAGCGAGTTTTTAGTCTCTATATTTCATTTTTCATTTTTTATATATATATGTATTCCTTTTCACATTATACTGAGTCACAATGCATTTCAAGCAAAAAGCTCTTCCTCAGGGGATAACATTCTCTGAAAGTATAATACGTCATAATGAGTATTGGGTCATTTACAGTTTATGTACATAATTCCGAAATAAACAAATATTCGTATACAGTTATACCACATTCTTTATGCATTGTATGCCTCAAAAATGTATAAACACAAGTGTACCCATAACTAATTCTGTCCACCTCATGCTTTTTTATACCTTATAACCCTTTGCCTCAGTAACGCACTAACCTTGAAAACTTCGTCTCAACCTCTCAAACTGTCAAGCTGTAAGCAAAAAGGAAATAGTGACCAAACATAATGGTACACTACCATGTTATAATTGTGGCAACTGTTCAGCCATCATTAAAGGCAATACCATCAATCACCCAACGAAAGGCACACCTATAAACTTGAAAGTATCAGGCACATGCAACTCTAGTAATGTTGTATACATGCTATGGTGCCCGTGTGGTCTTTCCTATGTGGGCAAAACGCAAAGAAAAATAAAGACGCGCATAATAGAGCATAAGAGCAACATTAGACTCAATAACCAGAAATCAACGGTGGTGGTTCATTTCAACCAAGCACACCACAACGCAAGTCAACTAAAATTTTGCATTTTAGAAAAGGTGGCAACCATCCCAGGGAGAGACTGTAACAATTACTTGTTAAGAAGAGAAGCATTTTGGATTAACTTCTTATGTACCATGCAGCCAAAAGGACTCAATGAGCGGATGGATGGATTTAAATTGCTTTCTATAAAGACACTTCTCAAGACTCTGTTTTACGATCCGAAACTGTAAGGCTTGTTTTACGATCCGAAATTGTAATGTAAATATGTCACACAGGTACTGGTATTCACCCATTCATCACAAGTGTATATAGTTCCAGAACACGCCCGCATAAACACGTATTTAGTACCAGAGCTTATTCTAATATCGCTCACTTTAATATCCTTCAGTATATGTATATAGTTCCCACGGAACCACTTAAAAAACAGAAACAACATTGTTAGTACTATTGGAGTGCGTGTCACTTTAACTAAAAATAAACAACACACGCATATGCACGTAGCCACGTGACCGGGAACAGATCATAGAATCGCATTCAGCATGCAGGGATAGAGCGACGAACGCCAAGGTAGCGAGGCAAGAGCATAGACAACACGCACCGGGTAAGAACAGGTCCCTTTAACTCTTCATAGCGAAATATTTACAATTGACTAGAGGTTTACCGAAGCTTTCGTTTCCTTACAGCTTGACAGTTTGAGAGGTTGGGACGAAGTTTTCAAGGTTAGTGAGTTACTGAGGCAAAGGGTTATAAGGTATAAAAAAGCATGAGGTGGACAGAATTAGTTATGGGTACACTTGTGTTTATACATTTGTAGAGGCATACAATGCATAAAGAATGTGGTATAACTGTATACGAATATTTGTTTATTTCAGAATTATGTACATAAACGACCCAATACTCATTATGACGTATTATACTTTCAGAGAATGTTATCCCCTGAGGAAGAGCTTTTTGCTTGAAATGCATTGGGACTCAGTATAATGTGAAAAGGAATACATATATATATATAAAAAAATGAAAAATGAAATATAGAGACTAAAAACTCGCTACGAAATTAAGTTTGGAAATGAGAATAAAATTTACAAACAAAATTCTAGAAAAAATTGTGTAATACTTGAATGAAAGTAAACAGGAGTGCAAGGAAGGAGTGGTCCCTGTGTCCGCAGGAAACACATGTTTACCTATTACCTGTAGTTTAGCCAGAACAAGGGTCAAAAGGATAGACCAAAGAACAAAGTACAGAGTATGTGAGTCTCAAAGGGCAAACATGTTTTTATCTGCAAGATTAAGTTTTTAGCTAGTGACTGATCTTAACACTGAAATAAATGTATTTGCAGCGGATATGTATGCCCACCTGAACTGTATGCGTGCATAGATTTGAAAATATGAATCACAGGATCCAGTAAAACCTGCAGGAACTAGAAGACAATCCCATGAACTAACCGGCTTATGCTGTGCAAATGTACTGTCTTTTCCAAATCATCTTTTATGAATTACATCACAGCAAAAAGAAAACTCTGCTACACATGATGACTGCAGTGCAAAAGTAGAGAGCTAATCACTTCAAAGAACAGGATTGGTCTATCCACAAATTATGACATAGTCTGCCAGGCCAAACTCATACACAGGCCGTCAGTTCCCTTCCCATAAGGGCAAACATTTTGCTCTTCGTTCACAGCTCCCCACAACTAAGGAGTCCCCCACACCAAATCGGGGGAGGGGCGGGACTGTGGGGAACCATCAGTGGACTCCTCCACCTCACCCAGGTGCTCCACCGTCTCATCCCAAAGTTCCAGGTCCTGTTCAGAGTTCCCGTCTGTCCGCACTCGCCTCAACCGACACTCCTCTGCCACTGATAACTCACTCACATCTGACAACCATTTGTGCCATGGGGTGGAGTGGGGGATATCCAATATATTGCTATCTGCCTCTGTGCAAATCGATATCCCATTTCGGGAGTAGTAAATGCCCAAGCAGGCAATAGGGGATCATCCTGTCCAATTTATAATCCATGACCTCTTGGAGGGTCCACAGTACTCCATCCCAGTCAGCCGCCAATTGTGGGTAACTCCCCGTCATGTAGAGAAAATGGACCAAGGACATGTGACACTTAAGGCAGGTTTTGGCATGACCAGGAAATATCCAGTGCAACTGTTGCGCTGTAAGATACACTAGGTGCAAGTAAAAAAACTGTCTTTTAAGTTTTGTTTTGAAAGGTGCGTTACTAGCAGTGTCCCTCACCTGGGGAAGGGCACGCTTCCATTCGGCATCTGTAAGAGGGTCTTCCAGATCCGCTGACCAGCTAGTGCAGACCAACCCATATCTATGCATCTATAAGCCTTCAGGGTGACTTAGAACCAGAAACGGAGACCCCCTACTCACTCTCAGATCCAGTATGACACCAACCATGTGGGACTCCTCTGTGTCATCAGGAAAAGTCAGCCAGATCCCCCGGGCCATACTGGAGAGCTTGGTATATTGCAGAAACTGTCCTGGTGTTACAAGGAATAAGGTGGTCGCATCCACCATGGTAATGAAGGTGCCGTTCAAGTACAGGTCATCCGACCTTATGACAGCCTTCCTCCAGTAATGGAGTCATGTCCAGAGACTGTGTTTGTTGGAAACCCTTTAACCACCAAAGAGGGAGAAGCCTAGCATAAGGTGCCCTATGCAAAAACCCCCCTCACCGCCTGCTCCTAGGCCACAGATACATGTCTCACAATGTGTGGGCTGTCCGGCGGAACACCAGTACCACACATCAATAGTTTGGTGAGATCACTGCCATCCACCAAGCCGGCAAACAGGTGTTTTTCCCTGTACGTACCCTCAGCACACCACTTAGTGGCACATTGAAGGAGTCCTGCAAGATACCAGAGCCACAGATCCAGTAGCCCCAGTCAGCCCTTGTGCGGGTCCAATTTCAGGATGTCCAGTTTGAGCCAACTCCTCTTGCCAGCCCACACCAGGAACACCAGCAGACTATGAATTGCCGTGAACACAGCCTCTGGCAATTCACAGAACTCTGCATTGTATACAGACTACAGGGTAAAAGCACCATCTTAATCTAAGCCACTCTGCGCATCACCCGGTAGGGGGGGGAGGGGTTGTTCCAGAAATGAACTGAGGACCGCAAATCTTCCATCACCCATCCCATGTTTAGATCATATTGGGGTACCGAGCCGTGAGAAACCTGCATGCCCAAGTACCGGCAGTTCTCATTCTCTCAAGGCAGATGCACCTCAGGAAGCTCAGGCCTCGATCGCCCCACCAGGCCCACTAACAAGAATAGCACAGTCTTAAGTCGATTGATACACAAGCGCTCTATGAAAGTCCTCCAACACAGTCAGCAATACTGGAATCTAATCTGTTGGTCTGCACAGTTACAGGAGAGTTTAATCGGCATACATCTACACTGCATGCACCACATTCTCAGCACACACTCCCCATCAGTTAGGTCATGTAGGCACGCAGCCAGGGGCTCCTTGGCCAGGGCAAAGAGGAGTGGCGACAGGGAGCATCTCAGCCTTGTACCCCATCTCACACGAAAAGCCTTAGAACCACTCCACCCATCCACACCCATGCTGTAGGTTCGGCATAGAGAAGGCACACTCAATACAAAAACTCCAGCCCCACTCTCATATGCCACAACACTTCCCACAAGTACTCCCAACCCAAGGTGTCGAAGGTTTTTTCGATGTCCAGTGCCACCAACGCCGCTTCCATTAATATCTCCCAAGTTGAAGGTTTCACGTGGAACAGTTGTCTATGGTTCTTATGGGTACCCCTTCCCGGAATGCACCCACACTGATCATCCTCCACGAGACTCGACACTACCAGCCGCAGCCTCATGGCCAGCACCGCAGACAGGATTTTGTGTCCATGTTCAGCATGGAGAGCAGTCGATAAAAATTCTAGGTCACTTTGATCCTTATTCGGTTTAGGGAACATCACAATAAGTACCTCACTCATACGCGCTGGCAGTGAGCCCTGACAGCTAGCATCCCGGAGCATCTCCAGTAGTTTGGGAAGTATGGGAAGTATAGTAGTATTCTATCAGCAGGCCCTCAGGACCAGAGCTCTTACCAAGAGCCATATCGCATAGAGCTGCTCTGAGCTCCTCCACTTGAAGTTACCCTTCCAGGCTCTCCCTCAGCTCCTCCGTAACCCAGGGCAGCACTATCTTGCCCAAGAAAGACCCCACCGCCTGACTCCTATCGATCAGTGGCGACTCATACAACCCTGCCAAGTGATGTCTCAACAGAGAGTTAACGCCCAAATGTCTAACCACTGTTGTTACATCAGCCTTAGACCAGGATAAAATCAATTGGGGGGGGGTCTTTTTTCTATTTAAGAAGCCACACCAACAGCTGCCCTGATCTATCCCCCTCCTGATGCAATAGTTGTCAGTATTCCTTCCAGTAGAATGATCTAACCGGTCCCATATATTCGTCACTATGCGCTGAGCAGCTACCAGGGTACTGCCTTTTAATCTCTGCCTTCCTGGCTGCTGCTACAGGCTGGTGAGGCCCCCCTCTTCCTGCGTCACTTCCCTTTCCAGCCTCCTCCGAGTGCCACACACCCGAAATAGGCACCCCTCACACAACCACTTTTAAGGCATCTCACTCTGTACCCTTCAGTGAGGGTACAATTTTAGTTGGTATCAAAATACTCCTGCAGGACCAATTGGATCTCCTCTCTATAGATGGCATCACGCAGCACCTCTGAGCGGAGTCGCCACAATGGTATCCTGGGGTGGTGCCTCCTCACCCCGTATTCCAGTAGCTATGCAGCATAATCCGACAGGAACCACACCAAGTACCATGACCCCAATACATTGGTAGTGCAATCTCCAGACACCAGGAATCTATCTAGACTGCGATACACCCCATGGGCAGGGGCGAAACTGGAGAACGCCTCCATGCCAGGGTGGAGTTACCGCCAGATAACTTTACAGTTCAACCGAGCCATCAACTCCTCTAAGCCATACGGCCATATGTGGTTTGGGCCCAAAGTGAGTAAGCATATCTCTAAATGCCCATCGAACACACAATTAAAATCTTCCACCCAACAATGGGTATCGCCACATACAGAATTAGCGCCTACTCCAAGGTGTTGAAAAAGTTCCTATCATCCACATTCGGGGCATACGCATTCACAAAGCACATCACCATGCCATCCAACAATCCATGGACTAGGGCATATCTGGCCTCAACGTCTGCCAGGTACCCAAGGGGGCAGAACAAAACCTGCAGAGCCATCCATGTACAAACTACCCTAGCATAACTGGAAAAAGTAGAGAAAAACCACTGCCCCCTCCACTTTTTCAGCAATTATTGTTCCTCCCCATCCACCAAGTGCAGTTCTTGGATCATCGCTATATGTACACCCATTCTCCTCGAATAGGTATTTACTCTGTAGCGCTTAATGAAGGCTCATTCCAGGTGAATTTGCGCATGCGTCCTGCATCACACTGCAGTTCCCTCGCCAACCAGTAGTCTGAGCCAGACTCCCCCCCCATCACACCGAGCTCAGGTTTCCACGGATATCCCATTTCATCAACCCACCATTCAATGTGACATTGTGCATCGACATGCTGCAATAACAACTTCCACATTCTCCTCCCCCGACCTCAGGTAAACACTTGCAAACTCAAACCGTGTCTCCCCACCCACAGTAGGTACCCCACCTAAAATGTCCTAACTCAGTTGTTTATTACTCTCGTACCAAGAGAGCAAACAATATTTTGTAAAACAACCAGCATTTTGAGCCTTTCAAAACCGAGAGAGGAAGACTGTGTGCTTTTTTGTCTATTTATGCAAAAATTCCAAGTGAGATACGGTAGACACCTCACCATGCCTGCCTGAACGCACCGGTACCAAAATATTCATCAAAATACATTTAGCAACCCCCTTAAAAGGTGGGTAGGTGGGGGGGGGAGAGTGAAAGAGTGAGAAAGAGAGTGTGAGAGAGTGTGAGAGAGTGTGAGAGAGTGTGAGTGAGTGAGAGTGTGTGAGAGTGTGTGAGTGTGTGAGAGAGTGAGAGAGAGTGTGAGAGAAAAGAAAGCTGATGACATAGCTGAAGCTGTCTCGAAGCCAGACCTAAAGATATTAACATCTCTGTTTTGTGCTCAGTTGCGTTGCTACTCTGAATTCATTAAAAACAAACTGTTCACCTCCAAAATGTGTTCCCGGGTCAGATGTTCAATAAAAGATAAAGTTATAAGTCGTGCTACGCTTGTGCAACAACTAGTATCCGGCAAAGGGCGAGGGCAGTGGGATATCTGTGGTATACGCCATTTGAAGCGAGCACGCAGCATCACCCAGTGACAATGAGCTGTGGAAATTATGCAGGGATTTGTGTCAGGGGGTGATTTATGTTGTTGTCACGAAATCAAATACGCAGGCCTGGGAATCGAGGCACGACGGTTCGCCCGAAATGTGGGCCACACGCGAGCACATATTTACCTTTACAAAGACACATATTTACTCTGCTCATGGAAAGTGATGAGCTTTCATTTCGCATATTCCTCAATTTCCAAAGCGTCCTAGTTCCTGCTTATGCCGGCCTGGCTCCCGCCCGCGCGCTGCGCTGCGTAGCAGTGCGTCGGTGCGCATGGACGCCACCAGACAGGGAGACCACAACTGTGGAGTCCTCCAAGTAAGATGCCGAGAACTGAAGCTTGTACCTACAGATTGCACAGTGATCTTTTCAGTCGGTGTAGCGCAGCTTTGGGGGGAGGGAGGGAGGGTTGGGGTGTTACACCCCATAATTAAATGGAACTCCTGAACAATAGTTGGGTGCCGGTGCTTTCATTTGGGTATGGTAAGATGTCCGTCGGATTTAACAAAAGATGTTTACACACGCAGACAAACCCGCACATATATTCTCTAGCCTCTCTGTCGTGAACGTCCTCAAAAAAGGTTGGATATTTTACAAAATATTGTGTTTTCTCTCTTAGTATTTCTACCAATATGCATTGCCCTCCGTTTGCACTGCCATTCAGGCCCCTCTCATGCACCCTGCTTGTCGTATAATGTATTTTAACATTATATGCCAGCTTGATTGTTGGAAAATATGAAGCTCACCCCCCCCCCTCCTAATCGTACTGACTAAGCTACTGCCGTTAATGTCGGATCTTATTATGACTGGAATCTGGGGCAATTCTGTTTGCAGCGCACCCACTATCAAGGGTCACTTGTTAGGTCTGGCGTTAAGAAAGACATTTTGATTAAAGTATGTACATACATAAATGCATTATACTTATTGTGGTTGCACAGAACCCTCTTCAATCATTGGTGTGTTGTTGTCATTCACTTGTTTCCCACCCACTGCAGCATGGGGCAGTAGGTCAGTACACTTCAGCTGCTGGCTGAGTGACGGCATTCTACTCTTTCACAGGGAGCAAATTTGCCCACAGCGTAATCAACTTCACTGCCAGGGACTTCTGTAGCAATGTGTAATTTTTTAGACTAAAAAGATGCTTTTTCTTAGCCAAAGTTATTATTTTTTTTTTATTGATGGGTTCCTGGCAGCTCATCTAACAATACAATTTTCCAAAACCCATGACAAAACAAACGTAGATCAAGTTCAAAGGTTGGCAGGCAACTCCAGACCCGTTGGCTTTGCCAATTCTTTTTTACTTACGGGCCTGGACTAGCCAATTGGGACACTGAAAAAACCCGAGGTAGGCTGAGGCCCACGTGGCTGTTTTTATGAATGCCTGGACGAAGGGATCATTAGCTGCTGAGTCTGGCTAACAGCCCTGAGGGAACACACACAATTTTCTTGTAGACAAGTGTATAATTTACTCCCCAAATGCTCGTGGAGACAGATGGACTCACTTGTTACACATTCACAGTGCTGCCTTTTGCTTTCCATCCACCAGTTATTATTTAGTCACAGCTGGGGGTGTTTGTGTTTTTGATATGGGGTCAGTAGTTTGGATCCTATAAGAAGTTCACAGACACCTGTGTTAAAACCGAAGAGGAGACATGTTCTACACCTCAATGGCCAGCTATTGATATTGCAAACCTAGGTTTTAATTTCAGCTCCCACGCGTAGTTACGTTTTGTGATGCTAGCCATTTATTCATTCTCTCTCCATTGCCAGTCGAAATTGGTTAATCAGACCGTGGCAAAATACTGATGTACAGAACTATATGAGCAGACATCCTTATTTATTTAAAGGAAGTTTCATGGCGCTACGCATCACGTAGGCCGCATCAAACAGCAGAAGCAGGCAAAAGAGTAAACATATATTTACGTGTTCTGACTCCAGGAGAGCTAGAGTCCAGTCAGATGTATAGGGTGACGTGAGTTCTGGCCTTCTTTGGACGCTTCTAGGCCTGAAATTGAATGGTTTGTTTTCTGTAGGTTCCGTAATTAGAAGTAACCAAATTCCATTTGGAGTTGAAGGTCGAGCCTGTTCCAAAGTTTTGGTCCCTGGTCCCCTGAAGATTTTCCTCTGTATTTAGTTTCATGTAGAAAATTAGGTCAACTGATCTGAGGAGGAAGGCAGATTCCTGGCTCCAGTGTAGTGGTGTCAGTTGTTGGAGCTTTGCAGGACCTTTGCTTCTATATGCTTTGTACATAATGCAGTGTTAGGGATTTGATTTGTACACCGTGCAGTCTGGAGATTGTATGTTCTGTTTTGTGACGCAGGTGTAGACAACGTTACAGTAGTTCCTATGAGCCATACCTAATACCCAAGTTAGCACTACTTTGTGGTTAGTTTGAAAGGATGGGAGAATTTTCCAGAGGATGCAGAGTTGGAAGCTAGTTGACCCATTTACAGCATTGATTTGTGCAGCAACCTGAGGTCTGGATCTAAATGACACCCAGATTTAATTTTTTTATCCTTTTTTAACGATTGGGGCATTTTCAAGCATGGGATACATCATTCCACATTTTTGGCACTGCCCATTAGAAGGACTGTTTACGTGCCATCTGATTAGAGAATTTCAATACTGAGATTTTTTTTAGCTTCAGAGTTCTTTCATGCCATTTAGTATTTGCTCCTATTGAACTAGTTGCTTTATAGTCCCTATGTCAAAGCAAGGCTTGGACAGGTGATCGGGAGCTCCTAGTGAATTAGTGTATTGATGATCCCTGCAAGGGATGGGCGCTGTGACGTGGGACTCTGTAGTAATATAGGTGGGTGTGTTGCCATGGTTACTTGAAAGTGGGCAGAACCCTCACCCAGGAGGGTTCTATAGAACACATGCATTATGTGGTGATTCTACTCCCACCAGTTGAGCTGCGACTGGCAAGAGGCGGATCACGTATTTTGAAGGCTCCGTTAAATAAAGGATATGGACCAGAGGAAGAGCTTTCCCGTCTTCTTCACCACAGACTCCTAGTGAATTAGTGCATCAATGGCCCCGGTACCACAGCAGGGGATGGACACAGTGATAAGGGGCTCCGAGTTAGTAGTAAGGGATGGGTACGGTGATATGGGGCACCGAGTGCATTAGTGCATCGCTGGTCTGCACCATTACAGGGACCGGCACAGTGATCTTAGGCTCCTCGTGTACTAGTGCATCAGTGGTCGCTGCACCACACCCAGTAGGGGATGGGTACGGTGATCTGGGTTTCTCCTGTTGAATTATTACAGCAATGGTCCGTACACGAAAACAAAGGGTGATACGTGACCTAGGGGTCGTTCTGTATCAGTGCCTTCATGATTCCTGCACTACCTTAGGGGTTTCTAGAATGAGCTGGGCTCGTATTGCATTCATGCACCACAGAAGGGGTTGGGCACAGTAATCGGGGGCTCCTAGTGACTTCGTGTAGTGATGGTTGCTGCACCACAGCATGAGCATGTGTTGGACAGAATGATCTCGTGGCTTTTATTGCATTAATGCAGCACAATAAAGGTTGGACACCATGATCTGGGGCTCCTCGTGCATTCGATCCGGGAAGGGACAGATGGGTGTGCGGTTAGTTCCGCATGAACTCCCTCTCCCCCCTTCGTGATACCGCCGGCCTCTTCCCCAAGGGATGAAGTCACAAAGGCGGGCACAGGCCCTCCCCGCCCCAGGCTCGTTCTGCTCTCAGAACACGGTTATTTATTTATCCCCTATCCCTGGGGTTATTTATATCATCCTTTTAAACCGGAGTGCTGGTCAGATAATTAAAATGCAATTAGAAAGTCAATTATTCATCCCGTCTGCGGATCCTGTGGCTGCTTGTTCTCGACTCCCGAACAGGGCCTCTTGGGCTTCAGTGCTCCAGCGCCTGTCTCACCGCCTCAGTCAGAGCCGGGGGGGTGCGTGGCTGTACCCACGCAGGGTCGTGCAGGCCTCGTCTAGGTTACCGAGCCAGCCTCGCGGAGTGCGTCACAGGGTCTGCCTTACCTGTGCCCCTTCAACACAGACCACTCCTGCCCACTGCTGTGAGGGACCTGGGGGGTGAGGGCCGGACTGTTGTGACATTTCGAGAGTTGTAGGGGAGCTCGAGCAACATTTGTGTCCCCAGTACGTTGTATCTGCCCTCCCACGTGACACGACTCCTCCACAGGCAGCAGGTGGACGCGGTGACTCCGTTTACACGTGCACCGTCACCAGGGTAAACAAGGCCGCGCCTGGAGACGGATGTGTGTCCAGCCTCGCTCTCGTGCCAGGCCCGCGCTGTGACCTTGCTAACGCGGGATTACTGGTTACTAATTATCTTACCAAATCCCATTTCCTGTCGACTGAATCGTTGGTACCTGTCTTGAGTAAAAGGTAATCTCGCAGTAAACAATCAATTTAAGAACTTACACCACTCTAAATGACCACTGACCAAAATAAAGTTTTAAAGATTTAATATAAAGTCAAAGATAACTGAAGATACAAACTTCTCAAAATGAGATTCAAGAGGTAGATCGGAATCACTATGAACATGAACTTTTTGAATAGTCTGAGTCTGAAGAACAAGATAATAAGTACAACTTCTAATAACATGAGCGTTGCCAAAATGAATACAAGTTGCAACCTCAAAGTCATTACAGAAATAAAAATTAAGGTTAGTCTGTCCCTACACTACACTAAATGACATCCCTACTTAACAAGATCTTTACCCTCTAGGTGTCAGCCGTGGTGATTTCCTAAGAAGATCACGCACTTCTCTTTGTCTCTTCTCTGATAATGGGTCTCTCCTGATCAGCCTATCTGCCTACCCATCCGCTTCCTTAGGCTCCCAAAATCATCTGCTCTGCTCTCCTCCCGGGTCACTTTCCCTAATACCAAATCACATTTCCAATAGAAACGCCCCTTGGGACGCCCCTCACGTGGTACATCTTTCCGCGGCAAACTCCATGATGGTACTCTTGAAGACCCTCGTTATAGTTGACCTTGGTTCCCAGGCTTCTTCTTCCGTGCGCTGATACCCCCTGAAATTCCTGGAAACTCCTACAGGCCTGCGCAAGGCGCCACTGAACAAAGTCCCTTTCATTCGAGCTGATTAGGACCCTCGCACCTGCATACAGCTCGTCCTGCAGTGGGCCTCAAATTCCAGACTTCACCATATCTTAGGCCATAAAACACTCTCAGAGCTCCATACTGGACACCTCACGACCTCTCCTCTAACGAGCACATGACGATTTAAACTACATGACATTATCTGTTCTGGCCTACTTGATTTACATGCAGCAGGTTCCTGCACTCTTAAAACGTTAACTTGATTTAAACAGCAAACATTCTTAACTAGCATACGTTTCTAAAATAACACATCTATAAAGCATATACTTTTAACCCTAAGTTCAATAGTACATTTTGAAAGAACCATGTCAACTTTATCTCACATTATTTTAGCAGCACGTTCAGGTTTGCTGTGAATTGCCCTAAGGCCTACACAAAATACTGGAATCCAAGTTACATTTAATTCGGACATGACTCTTTTAACATGAGAGAACCATGAGGTTTTCACATATACTCCAACATTTCTACATTTAATCTCACACCGTTATAATTATGGTTACTCTACTTAACATTCTATACATTTCGCTATTGAATATAAAACACTCGTGTGCAAAACATGTTTAAACTAACTACGTGCTTGTAAATATGGCGTACTTATACATTTTTTCAAACTTGTGCTCTCTCAGTCCCCCCTTTGATGACCTTTAGGGGTCATCATTACCATGACACTAAAAATGTAGAACCTTTAAAGTGAAGACAGGGCAGTACCACTTCTTTTCATACTCTCTAATGCTTTCAGACTCTTATATTGAGTGTCCTGCATCGCTGTCAACTCTTCTTCCTGTTTCTTCATAGCTCTCTGTAACCTATTTGCTCTATACCATTGATACAAACGCACCAATCCCCACAAAGTGATTACACAAATCACTACTATGATGATGGGTTTCAATATGTACCAAACGATACCCTTTCCTAAGTTGGCAAACCAACTTCCAACTTTACCCATTCCATGGCCTACTTTTTCCCACACATTTACCTTTGCCAGGTCCTCAATTTCGTAGTGTATGGCAGTGATGTTTTGTATATACTTCTCTAGAGGCTTTGAATTGTCTGGAATGTAAGTACAGCATTCCTGTACCTTCAAGGCCCTACAGACTCCTCCCTCTTTTGCTAACAGAACATCTAAAGCAAGTCGGTTCTGAAGAACCATTGCCCTAATCGATTGCATCTCCCCCTCTATCAGCATCAAGGATCTTGCAGTACTGGCAGACAGTCTATCTACGACTGTAGCTAACCTCCTGATCTTAATGTCATTCATTATCAATCCTAAGAAAGGGAATGCAGCACCTATTACATCTCCAACTACTTCTGCTGCACCCAGCCCTCGCTTCCATCTAGTTGATATTTCTTTCTTAGGCGTGTCTAAATTCTCAACATGATATATTTTAGGGAAGACAACAGCCAGATAGCATGATCCGTACCAATTATCTGGTAACTTCACATAGGCATATCTTCCACATACAAAATATACATTTGGTATTGCTTGCATCCCTTTCATGAAGTTCTTAGAGTAGTACTCCAATTGAAAGGCATGTTCACAATTTACTTGTCCTACATAAACGTTTTCATAATAGGAGTAACTCCTGTGAATGCACAGTTTCCCCCGTTTCTCCTTATCCAAAGCAATTGGACCAATACTACCTTTTCGTTGTTGTGCCCTTTCCTCCTTGGTCCAATCTGTTTCTCCTTGTCCTGATGCCTTCAATACCTTCTGCTTCCTGTATCTAGTATCTACCTGTGCTATAAACTTTTTCTCAACTTCTGATATTTGACAAGTCAGATTGTTTATTCGAGCATGTGAGGTATCTAACGTTCTCCATGGAATAAACCATTTGTGTAACCTGTCTTCGCTTTTGTAGTAGTCCCATTTGTTCAAATGCTTGAAATTCGGAACCTCTGGCAATGTCGAGTCGAAATTCGAGAAGTAATACTCAAATCCGTCTCGTCCATAAAACATACTTAGCAATAAACTGCACGTTATCCCATATGTCAACGGGAGATGATGGTATTTGATACCCTCCTCCACCGAAATTGGTAATTGCATACAGACATAGCAGTCCTTTACCTCCATGGCATCAACATATTCATAAAGCAACTTAGCATAAGCATTTGACTTGTAATTCCCCTGTGACTCATCCATGTGTAACCTTTTTACTTCTGCATCTAACAACGCTTTGTCTTTCTCATTGATGTTTCCCTTCTCCTTAATAATGGTAGTTCTCGGTGTTGACACTCCCTTATCCTCCTTAACTGTGGTTCCATCCCCTTCGTGTCCCGCTAGGAATGAAACAGTTACCACTAAAATTATAAGAGAAACCACTACTCCTAAAAATGTAACAGCTATACATTTTGCCCTGCGGTTCGGGTTGCCAGCCTCCATGTTCTCAAACAGTGTATTTTTCGACTATCTTCCAGCATTCACTTCCTCTTCTTTTCAAACAAAGTCTTTCTCTCTTGCAATGTCTTTCTCGAAACACTTGGAAGCTTGACAATTTATTTCCGCAAAACAATTCAAAGTCCAGTAATATAGACAACCCTAGCCCTTCTCCATCCACTAAAATGAAACCCCTATCACTTTTCTTCTTCCACTCGGCGCTAGGTTATCTTGCAACAAGTTTACAATTTCTTTGCAACAGTCTTATTTTCGTCTGAAGTTATGTATGGTTCAAGGAGTGACACTACATCCTCATAGATGTCCATACGAAGAAACATTCCCTCAAGTTCTGGGCAATTCTTGCAACAACACGGGAATTCAACTGTCTCTAGGATTATTCTCCTTATTTCACTCTGGACCAGGGGACGAACAAAATGAAGAGTTAATGTCTTTTCAATCTCCACTCCTGGTACTATCAGTTCTACATACACAGTTACAAAGGGGTCCGTTCTAATCAAGATCACTTTCTTCACCTTTCCAGTTCTGCGCCCCTTTGAAGACATTCACAATATGGTATTAGTCCACAACAATAAGCGCTCCTAGCATTTCTACTACTCGCTCAAGCATTTCCAAACGAAGAAGAGTTCCCTCCAATATTGGATATCGTGAACAGCAAACTGGAAACTCAACTGTCTCTAAAAGCAATTTTCTTATTCCACTCAGGAGAGCAGGATGAACGATGTTGAGTGTCAGCAACCTTTCGGTCTCCGCTCCTGGCAGTAGAAACTTTATTTGCACTGTGATGATCGGGTCAGTTCTGATCAGTTCCACTTCCCTGATCCTCCCTGTTCTGTATCTCCCAGACATCTGCAACAAGGTAGGTCCAGTCGGGAGTAGAGTATCTTCTGCTAGGCACTCGCACCCTACTTGATCTTCTAAGACCCTCCTCGGCTTGATCCTGGATATCTTCTTCTGGGTCTGAGTCTTCGGATATAGGAGTAAGCGTTTCTTCCTGGGCCGACCTCAGACTTAGCCTTCTTCTCCTTGTTGGCCAAGTGGCAGCTCCAAGCCTTATTCTCCTATTCCTTGTCCTCCCACTTGGTTCTTGATCGCTCCGATACGGATCTGAGTCTGAGTCGTATTCACTTCTGCTCTCTCCTTCAGTTGCGTCTTCTGTCTCACTGCCGTCCTGCCTTCGCTCTTCTTCTGAATCCGATGCGTTCCCAACTTCTTCCGACACCTCCTCAGCTGCCTCAATCCCTTCTTGCGACTCTTCTTCCACTTCCGGGCTTTCGTCTGGGATGGGAGCTGTTCCTTCTAGAGGTGCTGGAACTCTTCTAGTATGGGATGCATGGATCCAATTTGGCAGCCCCCCGCACTTCACCGCGGTGTTCGTGATCAGGATTACCTGAAAGGGCCCACGCCAGCGAACATCTAGGCAGTTCTTCCGGACGTGCTTTTTAACCAAGACCCAGTCCCCTGGGTTCAGGTCATGACACAGGTTCCTCGCTGCTGGAACTTCAGCCGCATGCACCTGAAGGGACACAGAATGGATGGCGTCAGACAGTCCTTTACAATAATCCAAGATCAGATCATCTGTAATATTCAATAGAGCAGTAGTTGGAACTGTAGGAAGTCTCATGGCCCTCCCCATCAGGATCTCGTGGGGAGAGAGACCTGTCCTCCTATCAGGTGTGCTGCGCATGCTCATGAGCACCAATGGAAGAGCATCTGGCCAACTCAAGGATGTGGATGCCACTACTTTAGCCAATCTATTCTTCAAAGTGCCATTCACTTGTTCCACAATTCCTGAAGCTTCTGGTCGATAACTACAATGCAGCTTTTGATCGATATTCAGTGTGGAGCACAACATCTTCACTATTTCGCTGTTAAAATGTTTTCCTCTGTCCGATTCCAAAGAGGCAGGCACCCCGAAGCGCGGTATCAACTCCCTGAGCAACAATTTAGCCACTGTGAGTGTATCGCACCTACGTGTAGGGTACGCTTCAACCCATCTGGAAAATACGCATACAATCACCAACACATACCGAAGGCGATTGACTCTTGGCATTTCGATGAAGTCTAGTTGCATTCTATTGAAAGGCCCCCCCGACCTCCCAATGTGACTCAGTGTGACTGGTGTTCGTTTGCCTACGTTCAGTTGTTGGCAAGTAACACATCGTTTACATACTGATTCTGCTGCTATTCTAAATTTAGGGCAATACCAAGTTTGCCTAAACACTCTCATCATAGCATCCCTTCCTAGATGTACTGGACCATGTATTTCTCTCGCCATGGGATTAGCTAATTCTTCAGGTAACACAGCTCTCCCATCTGCTGAAACCCAAAAATCCATTTCACTTCGCACACAGCCTGCTATTTCCCATGCCTTTTTCTCTGTTTCAGGTGCGTTCTCCTGCATTATCCTTAAATCCTCCCAAGTGTCTACAGTTTCTAACATCATACTTAATTCAGTCTTTTCTTCTGCACCTTCTATTTCCACCTTTGAGAAAGAATAACTTTGTTCCGCACAATAGCGTGCGACTTCATCAGCATATCTATTACCTTGTGACACAAAATCTGTATTCTTAGTATGAGCTACACACTTCACTACTGCAATGTCAACAGGACCTTGTAATGCTTCTATCAGCAATCGCACAAATTCTCCATTTCGAATGGGCGAACCAGAGGAGGTCATGTAACCCCTCTGAGACCACAACTGCCCGAAATCATGAACCACACCGAAACCATATTGGCTGTCCGTGTAGATGGTGACTCTCTTTCCGTTTCCTGCTATGCAGGCACGAGTTAGGGCAATAATCTCTGCTACCTGTGCGGAATGTACTCCTTCCAGGCAAGCGGCTTCCACAACTCCAGTAATGGTACAAACAGCATAAGCTGCTCTCAACCGACCAGTATCGTCTCTTAAACATGAGCCATCAACAAAGTAAATTTCATCGGGGTCAGACAATGGCTCATCCACTATATCTGGTCTGGGTTTCGTGCATAGTTCAGTCACATCAAGGCAATCGTGGTCTTCACATCCTTCGCCTTCTATTACCGTAGGTAATGGCATCAAAGTAGCAGGATTCAAGACAGAGCATCTCCTGAGAGTCACGTTTTCTGCGGCAAGTATAACTTGCTCATAACGCGTGAGCCTACTATTGGTCAGATGCTGCGTCTTCGTCCTGGTCATTAACAATTCAACTGAATGCGGTACATACACCACCACTGGATGTCCCATTACAATACTTTCGCTCCTTTCAATGCTGACACCCGTTGCGGCAACGGATTTGAGACATCCGGGCAACGCTGCGGCTACTGGATCTAATGTAGCCGAAAAATATGCAACTGGTCTACGGGCATTACCGTGGGTCTGTGCCAAGACTGACAAAGCACATCCCTCTCTCTCACAGCAATAGAGTGAAAACGACTTTTCATAATCTGGCATTCCCAGAGCCGGAGCACGACATAAATCGTCTCTCAGCTGTAAAAACGCCACCAGACATTCTTCATCCCATGGTACCGGATCACTCACCTCCTTGTGCGTCAGTTTCTGTAAGGGCTTTGCTTTCAGTGAAAAGTTAACTATCCACTGTCGGCAGTAACCCACCATTCCTAGGAACATTCTAACTTCTCTCTGTGTTGTAGGCGCATTCATTTTCATTATCGCCTCAATCCTCTCTGGGGACACCTTACGTTTCCCTTTTTCTAACCTGTGCCCTAGATACTGTACTTCTGTCAGACAATACTGTAACTTGCTCGGAGATACCTTATGTCCATTCTCAGCTAAATGATTCAGTAAGGCAATTGAATCTACTTTACAAGCTTCCTCTGTTTCTGACGCAACAAGTAGGTCATCTATGTACTGTACCAGAACCGAGTTCTGTGGCAGTATTAGATTCTCAAGATTCTTCTTCAACAACTGATTAAAGATGGATGGACTGTCTGTGAATCCTTGTGGGATTCGACACCATGTTAAAACGCGATCTTCCATTTTAAACGCAAAAAGGTACCTGCTCTCTTCATCCAATGGGATTGAAAAGAAAGCCTGACAAAGATCTATCACTGTGAACCATTCTGCTTGACATGGTATTTGAAACAATATTACTGATGGATTCGGTACCACGGGACAACATGAAACGACTATGTTGTTAATTTTTCGTAAATCCTGAACTATCCTAAACTTCCCGCTAGGTTTCTGCAAACCCATAATCGGGGAGTTACAAGGACTGCCCACGATTTCCTTCAGTATTCCCTGCTGTATCATTGACTCGATCACAGGCTTTATTCCCGCAATCGTTTCCTGGGACAATTTGTATTGAGGCGTTCTTGGAAACTCAACATTTGGTTTTACCAGAATTTTTACCGGTTCTACCCCTTTAATCAATCCTATATCTTCTCCTGTGAAATCCCACACCTCTGACGCCACTGCATCTCTTAAGTCTTGTGGAAGATCTTCTACAGTCAGAGTAGGATATAGTTCTACACAGAATTTTGAATTGGCCACCTTAAAGGTAGCATCATCATCGGTAGTCTGTACCTCCACTCCTTGTGGGGTGCAGTATATGGTGCAATTCAATTTGCATAACAAATCCCTACCTAACAGACATACCGGACTCGAGTCACAAACCACAAACTGATGTTCGTTCATATGATTTCCTATTTTCACAGATACTGGTTCTGTCAACGGACTAGTCATTCTCTTATTTGCGACTCCTACCACCTGAATTGTTTCCCCTGACATTGGCAAGTCTGGAACTACCGCTGATCTCAGAGTCGAACGAGTAGCCCCAGTGTCCACTAAGAACGTAGTGGGACACCCTGCCACTTCTGCCTCAACAAATGGCCCTCTCTGATCCACTTCTAGAACTGCCCCGAGGGTACAGTCTTCTTCACTGCTCACCCGTTGTCCTGTCAATGGATCAATGTAATAACATTTTTCTTCCTCGATAAACAGAGGCATTTGTTTAAAGACCTTTCCTCCAGCTGCTATCTTCGGCGGCTGTGGGAATTGGGCCCGTGGAGCCGAAGTCCCCCCTTTGGCCACCTTATTACTTGGGACTGTCACCTTTTGCACTGGGTCTTCTTGGACCTGTTCTTCTACTTCTAGCTCCCCATTTTCAGGGTTAAAGGGACACTCGCGTTGCCAATGCCCCACCTGATGACACAGATGACACTTTGTCGTTTTCTTTAAAGTGGCAAAGTCTATCCTAGGTCTCTGCCCTTCTTCATTATCTTTGTTCTGACCATTTGGTTTTCGTCCCATCCCCTGCTTCTGCTGGCCACCCTTCCCAGCGGACTGCATTTGCACCACCATCAATTTCTCCTTTAGATTCTTGGCTTTAGAATCTATCTCGTCACTGCAGTACCTCGCATATCGTAAAATCTCATCTAGTGGTTTGTTCTGCCAACAGATTAAATGTTGCTGTATCATCAAACAAATATCAGGTCTCAACCCCAAGACAAACTTTGACACGAACTGCCCTATGTCTTTGGGATCCATTACATCTAGTCCACTGTATTGCTTGAATGTTTTCAACAATCTTTCATAAAACTCGTGAACTGTCTCCTTGGGTTCCTGCCTTGTTCGGTCTATTTTTACCCAATCTATATCCTGTGGTGGTACCTTATCTTTCAGCCATGCTATTACCCTTTCATACTTTCGCATGACAATCTCAGATGGTCCATTAGTTCGAACATCCCTCAATGGTTCAGCATTTGGCCATTCGACACTAGTCTTGCACGGGGTCCATAGATCAGATGGGACCACGATGTCAAACAACGTGTTCAAATCTATCCACAATACTTTCGAAATTTTAACAAACCTCTCTACCTGCTTATACCACTCGACTGGATTGTCCCGCAACTTCGGAAATGAGTTGGTAAATGCGGCTAAGTCTCCTCTACTCCAGGGCACATGTACATAATTTCCATTTGATATTTCTCGCAAAGGGAATGCCTCCATATGCATTGCCCTTCCCTCAGGAGTCAATACATTTGTACTTCTCCTAACCGTGCCCTTTTTCGACCACCTTTCTTCCCATTTATCCAGTTCTCTCCACACTCTTATCCCTGTTACCAGCTCTCTTATGTGTGTTTTTAATCCAGCAGTTCTCTTCTCATCTAGATCTTGGTCTGCGTACTGTAATCTGTGGTTGCTCTGCAATGCCCTTGTCCTAGACAAATCCACGGCATACTTGTCTGCCAAATCAGTCAGTTTTTCATGAAACGCTCTAGCTTTCCTAGTAATATCCTTTGCCATGAACAATAACTCATCCTGTTCATACAATTCTATCCTTTCCAAAGGCAATGTTCCATCTATTATCTCATCAACATCTGATTTTAAACTGGTAACATCAAGCCTTTTTGCCTTTATTTCAGCTTTCAAGACACTCAATTTAGCTCCTCCATCCGCATCTCTCCCATCCCAGCTCCGAGATCTACGTTTAGGTATTGGTGAATTATAGGGAGTCCTCCCCTGTTCCCATCTCTCTAAGTCCCATGCCTTTCCGTCTTCTCGGGGTGGGTGGTGAAACACTCCTTCATGCCTCATAGCCCCTCTCTCCCCCTCCGGGCTAGTTTCACGGGATGCAGGGTAAGATGTTCCATTACTCCCTCTTTCTTCCCTACTTCCCTGTGGTTCCTGATTATTCGAGGCGTGGCGGGACCTATCGCTGTTCTCCTTTCTCCAATGTTGAACGTCTTCCCCGAGTGTATGATGAAGGCACCTAAACCTATTCTGAAAAGCCCGTACCGCCTCATCTCCTCCTTTCCCCCAGAGACGGGACATTTCCTCACATTCTACAATCCTAGTATTTTGTTCCGGCTGTTCTCTCTGATTTGTAGGACATGTATCCCCTCTATTCTCTTGACTTTGGCCTTCCCGGCCCTGACTACTCTCGCTGGCCCCACAATGAGATACAGTTCCGTTACCCCTGCTTTCCCACTCTGGTTCCGTTCTTGTCCTGTTACTCGGAGATACTATGGACCCGTCCCATTCCCTCAAATCAGCTCTTAACTCTGAAAAAGATCTTGGCCGCGGTCCCCTTAGATCCATTGGTCCTCTCGGACCTCCCTGTTCTGAATTGGGACCGACAGTTGTGTCTAATGGGGTGTTCCACGTCACCGAACCTGGTAATTGTTTCCATGCATTCGTCACATTATTCCTCCTTTCCATCTCAATCCTTTCCCTATCCAATTGCCTTTGTTGTTCCCCTCTATCTCTCTCAGAATTATAGATCGAAACTATGGGTCCTATGGTAACAGGCACTTGAAGAGCGTCTGGCAATCCCACAGACTCAACCCTTTCTGTGGTTGGCGTTTTCTGCACCACAAACCTTCCCACTACACTCTGTACAGTGTTGTTTGGAGGTGTTTCTCCGCCTTTGTTAGGTGTCCATTCCGATATAGGGAGTGATGTATATCCCTCTATCTCATTCCCATCTTCCCTTGCGAGCCCTCTATCCTCTATCAATCCCACTCTCGGAGGTGGTCTATCCATTAACAATCTGTTTATCAGATTGTCCTCCGACTCGCTTTCCTCGTCTTCTTCCATGAGGTTTCCTCCTCCTGACACCTCCCTCATCGGATACATTTTCTCCACCTCAATGGTCTGTACCCTCCAACGCTTTTCTTCCTCATCCCATTTGGAATCTCGCACTGCCCTTACCGATCGCGTCAGCCTTTGTTGACGCCTGTTCAAATTTCGGTCGTGTGCAGCCTTAATCCATGCATTAAGAGCCTCAAACTGTGTTGGTCTGGGCGAGGGTTTCAATGAGGACATGGTTGCTTTTAGCCGATGTAACACCTCTAATTTAAACGTCCCGTACCTCGGGAACTGCATTTCCTCATTCCCTTCCGTAAGCTTATTCCAAGCCCCAATCCACAATATCGTATGCAGCCCAACATTCGTCGCCATATAATGAGCTGGCGTACCCTCTGGGGGAGCCTCTTCCCCGTAATAATGTTCACTTCGTTTACGTTTAAAAATCCCTTTCAAACACTTAAAACACTTCATGATTTCTCTTTTCTCCGCGTTTGTTTACTTCCTGATGATATTCCACCAATCTCAGCGCCGTTCTCACTAACTGGCCTATCCGTACGCGACTTTCCTCCGACGTCACTCTAGCCGCCCAACCAGAGCGCGGCTCTAGCTAACGTCACACCAACCGCTCAATCAGAGCGCGGCTCTAGCCGACGTCACCCGTCCCCCTTCGCAGCAGTTCCCCTCCTTTCTCAGCTCGTCTCCTCGGTCATGCACGCATCCCATTCATACTCTGAAAAATGATTACTTCCGTCCAAGCGATCACCTTTCTTTGACTGTACGCCCACAGTCTTTCTGTAGTTGTCACCCTAACTTGGCGAAATGTCTTTCCGTTTACTTCCAGACAATCGCCTTCTCCGATAGGTTACTCACACACAGTAACTTTCGACCAGCGTCCGTTACTCATACATTCACTCTTACACTCCCCCTATCTTGGATCCACGGCGGTCAATGGTACCTCGTGACCTCCGTACTATGGTCGACAACTACCCTGGATGTTCGATACACCCAAAACCACTTAAGCTCTGGCCTGAACTTAAGATTTCACCAGTTAACCCGTTTACCAGGTTACCAGTTTACCAGGTTGCGCGCGCTCACAACCTTCTCTCTTTCACACTACAGGCATTCAACTCCGCAAGACATTACAATACAAATACAACACAAAACACCGCAATCTGTTCACGCATGACCCTTTTTATACTCACTCTCCGATACTGCTGCTTTTCTCGCACCGTCTGCACCTTTCGGCACACGATTCTTCCGCTGCTCGTCTCTCGACGTCTCGGGCCTTGGGGTAAACTAACCTCTCTAGATTACCTTCCTCAAGAAGATAACCATCCTCACTCTGCTACCAACTGCTAACGCGGGATTACTGGTTACTAATTATCTTACCAAATCCCATTTCCTGTCGACTGAATCGTTGGTACCTGTCTTGAGTAAAAGGTAATCTCGCAGTAAACAATCAATTTAAGAACTTACACCACTCTAAATGACCACTGACCAAAATAAAGTTTTAAAGATTTAATATAAAGTCAAAGATAACTGAAGATACAAACTTCTCAAAATGAGATTCAAGAGGTAGATCGGAATCACTATGAACATGAACTTTTTGAATAGTCTGAGTCTGAAGAACAAGATAATAAGTACAACTTCTAATAACATGAGCGTTGCCAAAATGAATACAAGTTGCAACCTCAAAGTCATTACAGAAATAAAAATTAAGGTTAGTCTGTCCCTACACTACACTAAATGACATCCCTACTTAACAAGATCTTTACCCTCTAGGTGTCAGCCGTGGTGATTTCCTAAGAAGATCACACACTTCTCTTTGTCTCTTCTCTGATAATGGGTCTCTCCTGATCAGCCTATCTGCCTACCCATCCGCTTCCTTAGGCTCCCAAAATCATCTGCTCTGCTCTCCTCCCGGGTCACTTTCCCTAATACCAAATCACATTTCCAATAGAAACGCCCCTTGGGACGCCCCTCACGTGGTACATCTTTCCGCGGCAAACTCCATGATGGTACTCTTGAAGACCCTCGTTATAGTTGACCTTGGTTCCCAGGCTTCTTCTTCCGTGCGCTGATACCCCCTGAAATTCCTGGAAACTCCTACAGGCCTGCGCAAGGCGCCACTGAACAAAGTCCCTTTCATTCGAGCTGATTAGGACCCTCGCACCTGCATACAGCTCGTCCTGCAGTGGGCCTCAAATTCCAGACTTCACCATATCTTAGGCCATAAAACACTCTCAGAGCTCCATACTGGACACCTCACGACCTCTCCTCTAACGAGCACATGACGATTTAAACTACATGACATTATCTGTTCTGGCCTACTTGATTTACATGCAGCAGGTTCCTGCACTCTTAAAACGTTAACTTGATTTAAACAGCAAACATTCTTAACTAGCATACGTTTCTAAAATAACACATCTATAAAGCATATACTTTTAACCCTAAGTTCAATAGTACATTTTGAAAGAACCATGTCAACTTTATCTCACATTATTTTAGCAGCACGTTCAGGTTTGCTGTGAATTGCCCTAAGGCCTACACAAAATACTGGAATCCAAGTTACATTTAATTCGGACATGACTCTTTTAACATGAGAGAACCATGAGGTTTTCACATATACTCCAACATTTCTACATTTAATCTCACACCGTTATAATTATGGTTACTCTACTTAACATTCTATACATTTCGCTATTGAATATAAAACACTCGTGTGCAAAACATGTTTAAACTAACTACGTGCTTGTAAATATGGCGTACTTATACATTTTTTCAAACTTGTGCTCTCTCAACCTCACGCACTGTATGACGTCAGCATGCCAGGCCCGCTCTGTGACCTCACGCACTGCATGACGTCAGCACTGCCGCTGAGTTCGAAGACGTGAACGCCTACGCACAGGAGATTAACTAAGTCACGACTTAATTTCCTTTACCGGGAATGCACACTAATGAGACAAACTCCACACACCTTGCTTCTTTAGTATTACATTTAAACATACACGAAGAGAAACACAAAATAAGGCATTCATCAACAGTGCTTCATTTAGACCAGTGGTTGCCGGTGAGGACACCTGGCGCTTATTTTTTCTGTATCAGATGTTTAGCAACTGCAAGAAATAGAAAAACAAGCATTGGCATAGCCGATAGGTCTCGCATTTGGGACCTTATAAGTGTTTAGCCATTCAACAGTTTGTGTTGTTGCACCAAGGATATACTGCTGCATAACTAAATACTTATAGGGTCCAAAAAGCGAGACCTATTGGCTATGCCAAAGCTTGTTTGTTTTTTGTTGCTGTTTTGTTTAAGTTGCCAGATCTACAATAGCTGGGCATGGTTTTTGTTAACAGTTCTTTGCATCAAATGAACTTGTTTTCATTGCTCTGAATGTTGTTTCCATTCTGGGTTTAGGAGGCAGACATTCCCGGGGGTCTGGGGCCTGCCTAGCAGTGCGCATGCGCATACCTTTGCAAATGAGAAAAAGCCTGGTGCAGGCGCAATTTACAAGTGTGGAGTGAGTGAGACCCAGGCAGCATGACTCTCACCCAGGAGTTCATACAAGGCACCTGCATACTCACCATGGTTTAAGGAAACCCGACCCACCCCCTCCCAGGCATCGAACACATATTGTGTGCCTGGTGGAATCGTGCACTGACGGCTGGTGGTGTGTGTGCCTGGTGGAAGCGTGCACTGACGGCTGGTGGTGTGTGTGCCTGGTGGAAGCGTGCACTGACAGCTCGTGGAAGCGTGCACTGACGGCTGGTGGTGTGTGTGCCTGGTGGAAGCGTGCACTGACGGCTGGTGGTGTGTGTGCCTGGTGGAAGCGTGCAATGATGGCAGGTGATGTGTGCCTGGTGGAAGCGTGTACTGACGGCTGGTGGTGTGTGTGCCTGGTGAAAGCGTGCACTGATGATTGATGGTGTGTGTGTAGGAAGCAGGAACATTCACAGTGATAGAAGACACAAATGAAACTGATGAAGAGGGAGGGGGAGAAGGGAGGGGGAGTGCGAGCAGAGGAGCATGATTTACAGATAGAAGACACACATGAAGCTGACCAGGAGGTAGGGGGAAAAGGGAGGGGGTCGTGCAAGCAGAGGAGCCTGATTACACCAATAAAAACACAGATGGCAGCTGTGCACGTGCACAAGCTTGTGAACTCAAGCTGGAGGCGAGCAAAAGCCTCTGGTGGCACTTTCAAAAGCTACTTACTAAATGTCTCTCGAAGAGACAGCACATGCGCTGTCTCAGGTGAGACCCAACCACACAGATCGGACCGACGGAGGAAGTAAAAGATGGCAAAAACCATCACAAATAGAATGCAGGAACCTGCAAGTGCGAGGAAAAGGGGCAGGCAGGCCGGTAATGGACTGAAGACCACCAGCCTTAATACTCGGCGCATGACATTAAATTGCCCCAGTTGGCAGTTTCTGAGAGCAGAACTTCAGAGGCATCGGCACTCTTTCTTTGACAAATTAAGCAATGTTCCTTACAGAACAGGAGACAAGACACGGCAACCCTCTATTTGCCATGGTCTCTCTCTCCCTTTCTCTTTTTCATGGCTACACAATTTACATTTTGCCACTGGATACAAGCTAGCCTGGCTGATGAGGGGTGTTACCCCGAAACCGGTCCCAGGATACTTGTTTCCGGTCCAGTGAAGACCTGGCTTGGCAGTTCGGTCTGGACTGTTCCCATGAGGCACGGCGTTTAGACTGATTTGCATATGGCAGGGTCCAAACTGAGGTGGCAAAGTGAGCTAAAGAACAATGAGGGATTCAACCCATATCTGTGACTGGGGGTGAGTGTCTGAAAAGTTTCAGTGCTCCGTCCATGATCACCTTGTGTTTGCTTTGTTTGTCCTAAGTTGGTAGGGTATGCTCAGGCGTGGCTCCCTTGCTCAATTTACCACTGGATTCAAGCTTGCCTGGCTGATGAGGGTTTTTACCCAAAACTGGTCCCAGGATGCTTGTTATTCGGTCTGGACTGTTCCCATGAGGCACATGGTTAAGACTGATACTGATTTGCATATGGCTGGGTCTAAACTTGGGTGGCGAAGTGTGATGGATTCAACCCAGATCTGTGACTGGGGGTGAGTGCCTGAAAAGTTTCTCTGTCCATTATCACCTTGTGTTTGCAATGCAGTTTACATCTCAGTCCTTCACATACTAAGAAGATAATAGGTAATGGCTCATTCTTTTTAACATAGAAGATGAGAATACACAACTCCCTACATTACATAGTAAGAAAGGACAAAAAACGGCACTCCTCCGTCTTTTACCATCCCTAACAAACAAGCAAAGTCACAACTTTTTCCGTCTTTGCACACAAAAAGAATAAAATATCTACCTTTTCTCCTTTCTAGACACCCCTACTTTACACACTAAGAGAAGACAAACTACTACAACCTCCTTTACACTGTATAAGTGAATCCACTACACACCTCGATCTACCACCTCTTTTCTTTGTTTGCATGCACCCACCCACATACACACATAAAGACAAATCACTATACGCTTCCCTTCTTATACACCAAGTGCATTCAAGGTAGTGCACACCTCTCTATACTTCCCTCTTTTACATATGTTAAGAAAGCAATCTATCACACACACATCCTACCTTTTTCACCCCCGACATGCACACACATATGACACTGCAGAATTCCCTTACACACTGAAAAGATAATACCCTACACCTACCTCCTTTACACAGCAGGAGAAGAAGAAAAATATCACACCTCATCCCTTTATCCCTTCCTTGCCCACCTACAGGTCCCTACCACCAGGAACATTTGTGTGTGTTTCGGGGAGTGGGGGGGGGGGGGACAGGGATTTCTCCTTAGCAGGAACCTGGCCTCGGATCATTTTCCCCCATTTACCTGTGGCCAAACTAAGTCTGATGAAACTCAAGAAATCTATTAAGTCCTCTCTAAATAACATAATCATTGTCAACATCAAGAAACAAGGAAACATCTGTGTTGGTATTCTCGACAAATAAAATTACTTGCAAACTGACTCAAGGGGAAAAAAATGAGACCCTCATGCTACTCCCTCCTATATCATCAAACAAAACCATTTAAGGGGTGGACCAGCCGTATAAACTTCTCAACTGCCTCACATCACCAGCACCACATCACACACCCTACCACCCCCACAGTGAGATTCAGACCACATTACAACACACCGGCAAGGAGCACCTAGCAGGCTGGAGACCCCGATAACCATCATACACTCAACCTTGCTTAGCATTCCTTGCCGCAGTATGTCTTACTGACTCTCCAAAGTGCACGCCATTGGGCTGCACCCAATGATGCTACGCACCGTTCCTTAAAGTGCAAGAATACATGGTAGTCTGCAATCCTTGTATACGGTCATGTCACAATTTTTCTTATGACGGTCTTTGGTGCAGTTACGTGCTGTGGTGCATAGGAGGATTGCATTGCTATCGAACCCTAGATTGCAGTTGAGGACCATGGTCTGTTTTAACATTGCATTGGGGTGGGAGGGCTATGTTGCACTTGGGGATTGAATCGCGGTTGAGAGTTGTGGTGTAGTGCAGTCTGCCTTTAATCAATACTTAATCTCCTCGCTGATGGATTTTTACTATTTCTTTACGTTACTGTTCGGCCCTTGGGGTTAATGTGAAGCGGTCGTCTACACTCCAGTGGTGCAACACAAAATGAAGGGGGCTCCCTTGTAAAATGTGATGAGGGGCCCAAAACTATCATATCTCACAGATATTCATCAGCCTGCTGAAGGGCTGGGGCTCTCTGAAGTGTTAGGGCCTCCTTCACCGTAGGGGTATGCTTGAGATACCAGGCATTTCACTTAGGCCAGCTCCCATAGTGCTTGTGGGCTTGCGTCTTTTCCCCATTTAGAAAGAAAGCCAGTGGCCATGTCAACTCATACCTAAGAATACTCACTGAACCAGAAGGAGGCTTGGAACACAAGCTACGTTACCAGGAGATGACAATCATAACCATGGCCTAGAGCATAGTGACTCGGTCAAACCGGAAAGGCAGGCAGATGGCCCAGTACCAGCTCTGCACTCGAGCGGCCTGCGTGTCCGTCGCTGGGAAATGACTCCAATAAACACACTTCCACATCATCCTTCAGAAGGGACAGGTAGCCACCTCGGGCAGTAAAACCTGAAAACCCTTCCATGTCTTTTCAAGAACTGCTATTTCAAGGAATCTCCTGTCATGTAACTACAGATTGAGGGGTGTTCCCCTGTGTTGCTCTGACAGAGGGGTAAGTGTTCCTCTTTAGTGACTCCTACCTGGGTGAGTCTGAGCCGTGCATTAACCTGGTAATGAGGAATGGGTTACCCTCTGCTGAGCTGATCGAGGAACGGCTTGGCTTCTATTAAATACAACACGAAGGATGTGTTCTCCTCCACCGGCGTAAGATTTTGGGATGTGTTCCCTTCTGTTAACCTGATTGAGGGATGTGTTCGCACTATTGATCGTGGGTTAAAGGATGGGTTCTCTTTTATTAACCTGAGCTGGGAGGAAGCAGCTATTAGGCGGGTAGTGCTGTCAAAATTCCTTCCGTACTATCTACAGTCTCAGATTGGATGAGTGGAAAGACTGAACGTGTGAGCATTGGAAATTTCTTATGCACATCCGTGTTTTTTTAAACCCTTTTTTTGGATAGTTTTATTCAAGTGAGGAGAGCCTAATTCTCCTCGGGTACTACCCAACCCCTTTTTGATATAAAATATCATATTTTGTGTGCACTGTTTGTGCGTGTAAAGGCATTGCATTTCCACAGTTCCATTAAGGACTGGAGGCCATTTGAGGCTGCATCTGGACTATGGTCATTCAGATGTTCTATTTCCTGAAGTTCTGAACCTTGGATTTGATTGACCCTTTCAGGAATACTCTTAAGCACACTTGGGTCAAGATGTACGACGAGAATTAGCATGCGCAAACGGGTTTGTGACCCGTTTGCACATGCTCATTCTGATAGGGCCATGTACAAACACTAGTTTGCGAGCCGCAAATAATTTTCGACTCACAAAATGGTATTTTGTGACTCGCTATTAGGAAGGGGTGTTCCCTTCCTAATAGCGAGTCGCAAGCCATGTACCAATGTTTTACCTTCGCAAAGCTCTTGCAAATTACCACCCTCTGCAGTCGCAAATGGGAAGGGGTGCCCAGGGGACCCTTTCCCTTTGTGACTGGCTCTAAAATATTTTTAAGGGCAGGCAGTGGTCCAAGGGACCACTACCTGCCCTTAAAATATACAACAAAAACATTTTTTTTTTTTTAAATGAATCCAATTTTCCTTTAGGGAAAATGGGCTGAATTTAAAAAAAAACTGCTTTATTGACAAGCAGTCCCAATGTATGAGCGCAATTTACAATGGTCGTACATCTAGCCCTTGGTGGTTTAGAATTGTTTCTCGAAATCCCATGCCTTTGAGGTGGCAGACTATTAAATTTTCCACTTTACTCTCTGCCTTCACCTTTTCGATATCCGTGAAGGTAGCATCTAGGTTGTAGAATCCCCTATGCTTGAATATAGCAAGACTTTGCAGAAGGTGCCAAGCCTTTTCTGCAGTTCCTTATTTTTGGATGTGGCGTTTTTTAGTCCTGGGCGGAATTCAGCTGTGCTAAACTCCACGAAGTGACCAAAATCCTCCACTATGCTACGCGGAGTTCCGCAAGTGCTGGAGTACATGGTCACGTCGTCCATGCTGATTTTAGGCACCGGGTGTTCGTCACCCTGCGCAGTGCAAGAGGGTGCTGCTTCCTTCTACCGCTAGCGTAAAAGATGGTTTCTCAATGCGAGTGGGAGCGGCCATCTGCGACCGCCCTCAATGAGAAATCTTGCCGGGAGATGGGTTGGAGTTAGATTTTCATCGCTCACTCTCGCCAACTTAACGTTCAGCAGCACATCTAGAGGGGATCTGGCTGACAGCTCAACATTCCTTGTGGTTGGAAGTTTGCAGATGGAAGTTCCTGATGCTCTCTTGCAGAAGTCCTCTCAGCTATACAGTTCCTCTTCAGAAATGTGAGATATTCTGGAGTGCTGGACTGTGCTAATTGCCCAGTACGGATCCCAGAGCTCAACAACCTCCTCTAGTGAACAGTTCAAACTTTGGAGCGCTCCTGTTTTGATATCCTGATTGCCCCATACATGGCCAGTGTCTGATCATGCCAGGGTGATGTTCAGAAAAAGGCCCAGTGGTCTGTAATCCTCTGTAGTGAAAATGTCTGGATGGAAAGGAATGTTACAGTACAAGCTCCTAAGATAACAGACTTGGGCAGCCTAGACAAGGCACCTACCATCTTCTCACTCACATAGAAAAGCCAAAATGGTTTCCTTGCAGCATCCAGCCAAAACGCACACACACTGACTACTCTTGTTCTGCATCATTCACACTGTGGCTATGTACCCTTTACACAGATGGCAGCGAACGACCATGGAGTGGTAGAACCTTTTAATCCGAGGAGGCCGGAGGCATCTTCCTCTGAGGGAGATGTGTGAAAAGGCCTGACTCTCCAATCATGCTGCCACCACCTCCAGTTTAAAAAAAGTCTTGGCATAGAGGCTAATAACCATCTCTCACTTTAAGTGCCAGCTCGTCCTCAGGGCCACACTCTGGAGTTTAAATCAAGTTAACAGGAAGTTTCCTCAGTGAGCATGAGTGATTGTCGTGCACTGGGTTGGCTTTAGAGCAGTGTGACTGGTGCGGCCACACTGGGTGCTGACCTGGATGGGGCACTAACCTCAGCGGGAGGGGGGGGTTGCACTGACCTTAATGTTCTCGCTAGAGAGAGAGATCTGAGTTTTGTCTAGTGGCCGTTTTGACTCGCCATCAAGTAGCGCAGAAGGTTAATATACCTGTTGCAAAGAACAGATCTGTATTTTATGTGGATAGTTGAGTGGATTATTAAGGCCAGCCTTTAACAGCACTTTAAAACAAATTAAATGGATTTGAAAGAGGGGCTATGGATAGATGAGGGGCAATTTTAATGGGTGGAAGGGAGGGAATCTGAGGAGAAGGCCATATGGGTGCAAGAGGGGGTAAAAAGATTGTTGCACCAGACCACCAGCGCTACAGCCAGCCCTGACTCGTGCTTGCTGATGGAGAAAAGAAAAAAGAGAGAACCGTGACTGTACACAGGAGAAAAACACAGGGGAGCATGGTCTCCAGACGCAAGCTGGCATCATTACTGATCCAAATGTCTGCATTTGTGGGATTTTCTCACATTTTGAGTGGCTAGCCTTTCAGGTATCTCCTCATGGGGTATCTTTACAGCACTTCTGAAATTCTCGAATAGTGGGAATAGATGGAATTTTTTTAATTGGGAGAGGTACCAAGAGAATCTTTAGTTTCTTTACCGTGAAATTGGACAAAGTTTTGCTGGAGCAAGCCGTGCATTGTTATTCCAGAAAGATAGATACTTTGCTGCTCCAGAGAAACAATGCTCCTTGGTTCTCCACCAGATCCTGATGTTTTGGAGTCCTTCATCAGTTTCTCTTCAGAATTTTATAATAAAACCTTTGGCTTTTTAGCCATTACATTTGGAAACTTGTACTACAAAATGCAGTATTGAATATTTGTATATCTTGTTAATGGGGGAGGACCTCAGCGCCTTAAGACCCTCGCGGGTGAGTAGTCGCGTTTTATAAGAAACCTGATTGATTGATTGATTGTACCTCCACACGCCCTTCAGGAGAGGTTGAGGGGGGCAATTGCCTATGGCTTGTAGTGTGTGCTGGTATGAAAATAAAACTCATGGCCGCTTACAGACGTAGCACCAGTGTACTGGGCAGGGAGCTAGTGCTCGAGATGAGTCGGCTGTGTGGTAGGCAACGGTTTCCAAGATAGGTCAAGCTCATAATAAGCCACTTGTCATATCAGTGCACCTAAATAGTAGTAGGGCTGGAGTAGCGTCAGCCACGTCAGGCCGTGCATATAAGAAGGCGGTTAGGTCACACAGAGTCTGCTTCATGTTAGGTGTGTGTCCAAGACAGAGCTAAGACCGCGTAAGACAGGTCAGGCTAGCGCATCTAAAAGGGTGCTAGGACTTGGCAGAATTTACCACCTGTTAGGGAATGGGTGGGGTTGGTCACACGTCAGAACAGCTTTAAAGAGGGTGCTAAGGCTGAAGCCGTGTCAAAGGACAGGCCGGCGACTTTGAAAGACCATCAGACGGTGTCAGTTAGGCGACTGTCAGTCTTGCTTCTGAAGGATCTGGGACTGGTTCACTCGCGTGTCCAGCCAGTGCCCTTGAGGAACTGGTTTCATTAGTCGGAGGCCATCCTTGATTCTGACATGATGGTCATATATCAGCCCCCTCTCTCTGTAACGGGGCTGAGGCGGTCACTGCCCATCCCATCCCAGCTTACCGAAGCCCCCGCCTGATTTCTGGATCCCTGCACGGCAGGGAGGGCTTTACGTCGGCCAGCGCACGTGACCATCCAGATGTCAGCTCCTGCCTTTATTATTATGTTTTTGGTTTTAAAATATTAGAGCTTTTTTGTATTGCTGTGGTTTTTAATCTGCCCTGATGCGGAGAGAGTTCTGTGGACGGAGGCATTAGGGTGGAGCTGAGTGGTAACTGTGAAAGCAGATTATAAGGGTTTAAGTCTGTGCGTCTGGCAGGTACCTGCTGACAAGCACTTCACCCCTCGAGCCCCTCCCGACCTCAGAGAGCTCGGCTAGTAATCCAGGTCCTCTCTATTTATTTATTTATGAGTATGCCCCAACTCCGCCTTCATCTGCCTGCATTGCCCTTCCCTCTCTCACGTAATGTTGTCTGCTTCCCTATGCCCTTTAACTCTCCTCTTTCTTACTCGACCCTCAAACTCCCTGCTCTGTCCACCATTTCATCTTATGATATGTATTATGTATACTGTTATGTTATGGCGTTGGTATTTGTTCAGTGCTTGCTTCCAGTCTTATGGTATTTTTGCAAATTCTGAATCTGGGTGCCCCTTTGGGCAGACTGGGTATTGCCCTCAATCGTTTGTATTTGTTGGTGTTTGCTTGTGTGAGGTTAATAGACAGTATGTTCAATTCAGGAGTGGTTTGTGTAGGCAAGTGTGTAGAAAAAATTAGTACGGTCATGTGAAATGTGTGTAGTGTCTTGTGTGTAAGGGTGGGTGGGTGTGCTGGATGACTTCTGTTTTTCTCTTTCGGGCAGGCGGTCATTTGATCTTGCCTGGCTTGAGTCAAATACCGAGCAGTGGATCATGACCCAGGAAGGTAAATATGATGCCATGGTGTGTGCATGAGGGTGTGGTGTGATTAGACAAGCTTTCTTTGAGAGGTTTTTGGGTGCATGTTGGTGCACTACCAGGCAGTGCTGTTGGTGTTTTTGCCAGCCATCAGTTTGAGTGTGTAAGTGCTGTGTTTGGCCTGTGCTGTCGAAGGATGATCATATTTAGCTGTTTCTGGCACAGTGGTGTATGAGGATGATGATGGTAGTGAGTGGAGAAAGGTGTTGTGTGTCCATGGCACGCAGATTATGGGCTAGCAGAAGTCCTTTCTCCATCTCTTTCCCAATACTTTCTCCCCTCAGACCTAACCTTTAATTTTTATCATTTCCTTCACTCATCATCCCTTCCACCCTATTTCTTTCTCTCCACTCTTTTATGTTCTCTTCTCCTCTTTCCCTATCTGCCCATCTCCCCCCCCCCTCTCTGTGCTCCTCTACATCCTCTGCTTTCCTTCCTCCTCTTCGTGAAGCTCTTTTCCCTTCCTCTCCACCATTCATTTTTCCCTCACACACTAGTCCGGGGCCGCTCCCTCCTCTCTCACCCCTCTTTAATATGCCCTGGTGTTGCTAGGTGGAACTGCGGCTGTCCCCTGGCCCATATCGTACACACACATCCTGATCTCCTCCGCCCCATGGGGACGGGACTAACCTGCCATCTGTGCCTCCAGGTTGCAGCATCGCCCGCTATCACAAATATAGGGCACTGCTGGGCCCTGCAGGGGCAACCTAGCGAGACGAACGGGGGCTCCTTCATGGATCAGCGGGCGCGCCCCCGGGGGCGGCCAGTCCAGGCCCAGTGATGTTTGCTGAAGCGCGCTCTCCGAGGTTCACGAATGGTTCAATGTGCGTCTACCGTGTGTGCAATTGTGCAGGATTGGGTGAAATAGACGTAAGATGTGTGTGTGTGTGTGTGTATGTATGTATGTGTATATATATATATATATATATGTATGTGTATGTATATGTATATGTATATGTATATATATATATATATACAGAGCCGGTCCTAGGCCTTCTGAGGCCCCGGGCGAAAGGGAAGATGTGAGGCCCCTCTAAGTGTCTTACTGTCTGCGTGAGTGCGCGCAGCGCTATTCCTGCATTTCATATCGGGCCCCCTGCTCCTGGTCTACTCTGCGAGGCCCTGGGCAGCTGCCCATACCGCCCATGCCTAGGACCGGCCCTGTATATATATATAACTGGGAGTGCGGTTTGGTGCAGAGAACCAGTGCTGCATTGATTTAAAGTGGGTGTGTGTGTCTTTCGGACACTTTTAGTGATTATTGTGTCGCGCAGTGAATTCTAGCAAGATGGATTTAGTGCCTTTGTGTTTTTCTTTGACACTGTGATTGTGATTCAGTGCAGTGAGCCTATAAAAAACGGATTTTGTGTACGGTTACAGGGATTCGTGTGTTGCCGCAGTTCTGTGCCATGCGTATCGCCTGTGCCCTCATACTGGAATTCGGTGTAATGCAGTTAATCTGTCCCAAGTTTTTTTTTCTGCAGATTTTATATAGCGCGAACTTGACCCGAAGGTGTCGGCTATCAGAGCGCTTTACATAGCACCAGTTGCGTTACATGAGGACACATTCATTTTTGTTAGAAATGGGGAGATTACGTGATTTGCCTAGAATCACAAGATGTTGAGCATCGTTGCTGAGGCTCTAACTCGGTTCCCCAGATTTGAGATTGACCGCCCTAGCCGTTAGACCACATCCTGTGAACTAACAGCAGACCACCATATCTGTGATCACATTATAAGAAACTTTTTTTTTAAATGCAGCCTTTTTTCCTTAAAGGAAACGAGGCTGCATGTAAGAAATA
This sequence comes from Lissotriton helveticus, assembly GCF_964261635.1. NCBI lineage: Eukaryota > Metazoa > Chordata > Amphibia > Caudata > Salamandridae > Lissotriton > Lissotriton helveticus. The sequence goes on from NC_136061.1 coordinate 1,546,647,155, forward strand.
GTATTTTTTTTAAGTTTCTTTATGTGTTGGCAACGGGGCCCTGAACCCCTCACTGCCCTTACCTAAACAAACGTTTTTCACATTCACAGACTGGACCATTTGAGACCACTTCTCTATTCTAAATGTGATGCCACCTCTTTTGAGGAGTCAGTAACCAATCAATGCTTTGCGACCGAAATTGAAGTCAGAAACCATTGATACATAGCATTTCAAATCATAATTTGGAAGGCTTGCCCTAAACATGCCCCTTTCAAATTGAGATGATTCACAAAATGGTTTTTAGTACATTTGCAAAATATATTTAGTAGTCACAAACCTAGGGTTGCTGTGAATCAGAGGATCCGAGATCGCTAAATAGCTTCGTACAACAAGCCCTTAGTGCTAAAAAAAGACCATGCCACATTACAAATATTTACACTTCCTTTGGTTTCTCTGGTGACAAACTCCTATTAAAGATGGGTCTGGATACTGAGATCATGATGGGAGCAACACAAGACCGAGAATATCCAAAATATTTCAATATGTGGACTCCACCTGCACTCTCCACTTCTGTAAACAAAAAGCTGTCCCAGTTTATCTGTTTTAGAGTGTTAAATTCTGAGTGTCACACTCAGAATTTAAAAATATCTCCCACTCTTTGTCGGACACAAGAGAATGTATTCATAATTAGTTAGACCCATGCTTTAGCTTCTCCTTCAAAGACTCGGCAGGTGGAGCACCGTGGAGATTTCACTTCTTTAGTGCATATTTAGCCGAGGGTCAAAGTACATCTCTCATGTGACTTACAGCAATACATCAATGCAGAAAGCCCCAGTCGCTCTCTGCAGTTTGAGTTTATCCCTAAGTTACAGGGGCGTTGCCATGCACAAGACTTCAAGGTATTAGAGTCAGCAGACTCTGAAGCTTCTGTCCATAATTTCACTTCAGAAAACACCCTGTCAACTGTGATTAGGCTGTAGACTTGAAAGATCAGTTCTCTGTGGCCACTCAACCACAAGAGTCTAGATTTGGATCCGTTTTGGCTGCATATGATTTCTGCTTGGTGATGGTCATTCTTTCAATCTTTTCACTCTGTGATCTTGATGTTCTTCTGGCACATCGGTGACCTGGTCTGTTGACAAATGTTGACAACTCTAGCAATCGGCAGATTACATTTTCCATAGCTTCCGATCTTTGATGTGGCACACAGATGCTAGTCAGTAAATCACAATTATTCTCCACATTGTAGCTCAGAGTCTTTATTTTGATGTTTGCGAATGCACCCACTAGTGTCTGTTAGTAGGCCCACTAAATCCCTGTGTATGCTAATCATGGTTGACGTCCCTGGCATCTTACTTTTTCCCCAAAGATCAAGTAGAAGGGGAAGGAGAAGAGCACTGACATCTTTGCGGATACACTTAAGATAAGTTAGTGCCAACATACAGACTCCATCTCATCGTCTGGGTTAGCTTTCAGATTCCACATATTTACAGTAATGTCCTCTTTAATTTTTCCAACTGTAAATCCCCTCGCGGGTGGTACGAGTATCTATCACTGCAGTCAATCCATTAATCTCCTGCACCGCAATTCTGTTGAAGTCTTATCCCTGAAAGGAGTGCATTGATGACAATTCTGTAGTGTACTACATAAAAGACATTCCCACAGGGTTAAGGTAATTTTGTAACTGTGTGAGTGTGTTGTATGTGTAGGTATGCATGCACATTTCTGTTATCATCCTCTTCTATCACAATGATAAATCTACTTTCTGTCGAAGTACAAGGTAATAAGAAAAAGTAAGACAGCATGTGAAACATCCTTGCTGCAACCTTGGGTAGCTTCTATTGGCAAGCACAAACTGCGGCTGGTGTAGGCTAATCCCTTGTACTATAAAAGGTGTGTACAAGGCTCAGATTTGCCTCAGAGTATGATTTGGTGCATGCTTAAAGCATGCCATGTCATGGTACCATCTGGAAATAGGGTGCCATGCTGCAAATCCGTATACTATCTTCCTTCTCAAACTCGGGCCTCCATCCAGTGTGTGGCTCATGTCCCCCTTTCTGTAAGGTTGTACGTCTCTCTCCTCGAGCTAATGATTGAGGCACCCTGGTCTAGTGTCTTGAATCTCTTATCAATCTTTGTCTCAAGGCCGCCCTCACTGCACGGCTCAAATCTCTCCTGAGCTTAGATTGGTGTCTATATTGAGCTTCGATCTTTAATGTCCCTCTGAGCCCTAATGCAGACTTAAGCTTGCATCCAAATCCTTTCCCTAGCTCCAGTATGGCATCCACACGATTTCAGACTTCAATCTCTTCCGTTCTTCGGTTTTGAAATTCCCCCAAATGTTGTGCTTGACTCCCTGACTGATGCTTGCACTAGTGTCCCCAATTTTAGGCTTTGACTGCCAATGTCTCCGGTCCTGAGTCCCTGCCTCATCTGGGCGAAGCCCCCCTTTCATCAAACTCAGGCTTGCTCCCGTGCTAAATTTCAATTCCCCACCTCCTGTCTCAACTTCGAGTAATGCCCCGTCACCTGTCCAGAATCTCCCCTCAAACCCCCTTTGCTTTTGAGATCGAGTTCTCTCTGAAATGCTTGCACCATCCTCTCTTACCTCTTGTTCGAATCAATACTCTTGTCTCGAGACTGAGCATCCTCCCTTCTCCCAATGCTGAGATTAAGAACATCATCCCAGGACCAGTCTGCTAGCCTTCCGGACACATTTGCGCTAAACTTCCACCAGACTAACCGGGAGAGTTTGTGCCCAGCCCAGATCATGTATCTAGTTGGCTCCTCAAGATTGAATGCACCCAGATCCCAGGTGCAAGTATCCATTGATCTTGGGCACAAGCCCCCAGATCTGGAGTCTTTAATCTCCCATATTCTGGAATTCTATTAAACCCTCTTAAACTGGGGCTGCAGCTTCTCATCCTCCCCATGATCTGGACTCCACCCCCCTTTTGTCTGGGCCCTGCACCCCACTGGCCCCATAATCTAGTCCTCCCTGATATCAGACTTGTAATCCCCTTCCTGATTTCAAACTCAACCTTGTCTCACTGATCTTTTGCTCAAGTCCTCTGTGATCTGAGTTTGTGTTTTCTAGTGGGTACACCACTTTCTGCTGGACAGAGAAGATGAAGTATCTCCCCAGGAGCTCGGGTAATGGATATACTAAGGATTTATTTATGTGGACTGTAGGACGGGTGAGGATTTTTGGATAAAAGATATTCCGACCCAGTGAGTGACAGTCATGAGGTGAAGCCTCTAGGGCTACTCAACCTGTACCTTTTGGGCTATCGCCCTAGGGAAAAGGAACATAGCCTCCAGCGTTTATCCTTGCTTATCCATTAAGTATTTCATGTTTCAATCTCCAGCCTTTTTTAATCCATTTATTCTTCGTAAGCCTCTTCACAAAGGTTTTCATATTCTAAGTTGATTGCAGATACGTACATTTCTCCATTTACAACGGCAAATATCGGTTTTGTATTCACAAAGTGTGAATTTGTGTCCTCAAATGGACTTGCCCACAAGTCATTTAATGCTGATGTGGTGCCTTATCACCAGTAGGTATATTTTGTGGGTTTTAGGCATTCCATGGTGTGGATTCTTGCCTAACTGAATGAACACTCACAAACTAGGGACTTTTGACAGGCACATTCCCAGCTTTTAACATGTCTGGGATTTCCTCCTCCGTGGGATAGGACTTAATACATATCTAGGATGGCAATGAGGAGAGAACACCCCCGAAAGTATTGGGGTATTGCTTTAAAGGTTTTCTTTTTATTGGTATTTATTTTAAATGTGGTTTATTAGAGGTTAAAAACACGTAAATCAATGTAATATTTACAGCATTTACGAATTAACATGTGAATTCGAAATTAATCATGGCCATTAGTAATCTGACTTTATCTGTTTGATTGTCTCAAAGAGGATAACACTTGTATGAAATGTTTATTTATTTCAGCCCAACATAATATAGCAGTCTTCAGTGGAATATAGCATACTCAAGTGACTGATAGTTGTTGAATTGCCCAGCATGTCCTATCGATCGGGACAATATTACCCCCACACCCCGTAACCTCCTGTAATGAAACGTGGTCAAACCTGATTCTTATATACACCTTCTAATCCTTACTATGGTCCCTGCTGAAATAACTCAAACAGGAGTTGCGGTATGATTTGTGGGTGTGCAATAACGAGGACTCTGCATGTGACGTGGTCTGTATTAACCGTGTACTTCAGTCTAAAATGCATTAATTAAGTAATTAAAGTTGGTGAATATTTGTAGATTGATGTAAGAGCTAGGTGCATTGTGCCTGGTTGGTTGACTCTTAGCTTGAGCAGCTTTGTGTGTTTTATTTGTATTTCTATTTGGTCTCTCGTGTTGCGGGTGCCTAATGTGCTGACACCATTCTTTTTGCAGCTCGTGCTGAAGATGTTGGAACCAGCCTTTACTTTGTGAATGAGTCTGTGCAGCAGGTAACCTTCTTCAGCACAGTGGGGGTGGTGATCCCCTGCCCGGCCGCCGGGTCCCCCAGCGCTGCTCTTCGATGGTACCTCGCAACGGGGGAGGACATCTACGATGTGCCCCACATCCGGCACGTGTACCCGAATGGCACCCTACAACTATTCCCCTTCTCGCCCTCTGCCTTCAACAGCTTCATTCACGACAATGATTACTTCTGCACTGCCGAGAACTCAGCCGGCAAGATCCGCAGTCCCAACATCCGCGTCAAAGCAGGTAAGAGCTCTAACATCATTGTCGTAACGGAAGGGAGCCTGATTAACCCTTACAAAGTTTACATGAGTAATTTGCATGGGTTTAGAGAAACCAGAAGAAAATATTGTTATGCGCTCTCTGAGTGGCCAGATGTTCTGTTTTGTGTTGCACCTTATGATGATCTTCCTCAAATGCATGAGACCCGTGGAGGTGAGAGTAGGGAAAAGATGTCACCGTACAGGATTATTTCCAGTTAGAATTCTCCAGCCAAGTGCATTGTGTTCCCTAATCTTTGTGTCACTCGCCCTGTTTTCCCTCAAGCAGGAGCCTCTTTGGCCTGTCCTCACAAGTCCTTTTTCACACGCATGACAGTTGGTGGCGGAGTAGGATTCTATCCCGAAAAGAAAAGCAAGCAAGTGGTTACCTCAATCTAAAGCTGTCCAATAGATGCTTCGTTTTTCCAGCCCTGTCCAACTTCCCTTCTTTCTTCAGTGGGGAATTAGTTAGAAGCAGCAGGAGACTGGTTACTATAACCTTCACAATCAAATCTTTGACTAAGTCACTATGAAAAGCTTGCATATCCTTTGTTTTCACTCCCTGTCAACACGCTTTAACCCACAAGGGTGGATTCTTACCCTCTCCAAGTTAAGTTGCCTTCCGACTTCTAGCATCTCTTACCATCCTTGACTTTCTTTTCTCTCACTAGTCTCTCATTACTGCGTTCCCCTGACTCTCCAGACTTCACAAAGCCCTAGCCTCTTCTTCTGGCTCTCTGTGCCCTCTTGTCTATGCCATCGCTCTCTTCCACTGCCCTTCTTCCCTGAACTCATTTGCTTCCATCTTTGCTCCAAGCCTTAGCCTCTTTGCCTCTTCCCTGGCCCTTACCCATGGCGTCCTTCCCTCAATTTAACATCAAAGCTTCTCTTTCTCACAATTCTAATCCAGATCACTCTTTCCACTGCCATCTCCCCTCTCCTTGCTTTCTAGCTTCTCCTTTCTAGCTTACCCTCTCTCCACACGTGCTAATGCCCTATCCTACCTATAAACTGTTTCTCTCCCTAATTGCGTCCCAGGCTTGTATTCCTTTCCTCACCAACCCACTGCTTAGCTCCTTTCTCTCTCACCATTTCCCCCTCTAACTCTACCTTCTTACCTCTACCCTGTTTTAACCTACCACCTTACACTTAGCGTCTCGTTTCATACCACTAGCCTCTCTTCATCCATCACCCTCTCTTGTCTTGCCTCCCACCTCACCCTAACTCATCCCTAACGCCACCTTCCGCTGGTCTGCCTCCTCACCCATAGCCCACCACGTCTTCTGATCTCTCATTATCGACCTCGTAACTCGGTATCATTCCATGCCTCGCCCTGTTCCATCTCTTCTTCTTTGCCCATTTCTTTTCGGTCCCTTCCAGGCAATTTCTACTCCCACTTTCATACTGCATCCTTCTCTCTCTCCCTTCTTCCAAAAGTTTGGACCCACATTGTCTTGTAATCTCGCCTCCTTTTCTTCATTATACTCTTTATGAACCCTAGTTCAGGGACAACGGGGGGAACCTGGGGCTACTGCACCCTCACTGTAGCCGTTGGGATGATTTACCTCTGGTGTCCTGGGCCTCCTACTATTGGGCCCCAAATGAAGGCAAAGTCCACCCCTCTGGCAGCTGACTGAGGACAGCGGAGAAGAGCAGTCAAAGGCGGCAAGGATTAGACACTTGGAGCTCAGAAAAGCTCCATAATCTCAAGCAATAGATCCGTTTCCAGCCTGTGCTTTACTTTAACCCCTTCGACGCTCATGACGAGCTGGGCTCGTCATGAGGTAGCCTCCTGCTACGCTGATGACGAGCCCAGCTCGTCATGATACATGCGATACCTCAAATCTCAGCGTACGGGCGGAATTCCGCCCGCACGCATGCGGTTAAGCAAAAGTACTTAATTACAGATACTGATAGACACTGCATACAAAAATATAGATAACTACAATGAAAACGAGAACTTTCAGATGTACGTCGTTACAACGCATGCTTTTACAACGCATGCCTTTACGACGCAACTTTTACAACGCAAGTCGTTACAACGACTTGCGTTGGGGGCGCTGGATAGTGAATAGTTTCATTTACTATTCCAACTCCAGTCCCCGTGGATAGTAGGGAAGGTGTTGGATAGTAAATTAAAACTATTCCCTATCCTAGAGCGCCCCCCCAGCGCAAGTCGTTGTAATGACTTGCGTTGTAATGGTTGCGTCGTAAAGGTACTGCGTTGTTAAAGTTGCGTTGTAAACGCTGTTCCCCAGAACTTTCTAGCCACTTCCTATCTAAAGTTCTCTTTTACTGTTGAAACACTGAGGACAATGCATCTGAACTTCCTTAAAGGACAAGGCTTTACCGTGAACAACGGGGACAGCATCCATAGACCTTGACAAACCAATGCGCATGCGCGCAAGGTTTCTTCTTAGAAGTGACGCTGAGGCACCAAACTCTCAGGCACGGGAGGAATATGTATATATAAATATAAATGTATGTATGTATGTCATGCTTCACAGGAAAGTGTTTTTGATGAAAACAGGCTCCTGCAAGGCCTCACAAGCCTTTTTCTGATCCAAACACAACCCGTTACCCAAATTAGGACAGAAGCACCAAGCTAGAGTGCTGGTATTCAGCACACATAGAGAAGGGGTAAAGGGCAATGGGGCGACCAATCTATGTGGATCTACAACCATTAAAGGACTAAGGATGGACCCAATCACCAAATACTAAGATGACTAGTTACAAGGGTGGAATAGTGATCTCTTGAGGCACAGCCGGGAGATAGCGTGTGTTACTTTTAAAAATTGTAATTCTTGTGTGATACTGTGTTGGTTTTAAAACCTACCCCCTTCCTGGGCACTTATTTCCTTCTCCTCGTGCAGCCGATATTAGCGCTGCCGAGGGATTCATTCCTGACGCCATTTCCCTGGTGACACAGGCGACGCCCACTGCATCAGGCCCCGCCCCCCGCCGACACTCCATAAAAGCGCGCTGAATGTTAGCGCGAACCAGTGGAATAGTGATCTCTTGAGGCACAGCCGGGAGATAGCGTGTGTTACTTTTAAAAATTTTAATTCTTGTGTGATACTGTGTTGGTTTTAAAACCTACCCCCTTCCTGGGCACTTATTTCCTTCTCCTCGTGCAGCCGATATTAGCGCTGCCGAGGGATTCATTCCTGACGCCATTTCCCTGGTGACACAGGCGACGCCCACTGCATCAGGCCACGCCCCCCGCCGACACTCCATAAAAGCGCGCTGAATGTTAGCGCGAACCAGTGGAATAGTGATCTCTTGAGGCACAGCCGGGAGATAGCGTGTGTTACTTTTAAAAATTTTAATTCTTGTGTGATACTGTGTTGGTTTTAAAACCTACCCCCTTCCTGGGCACTTATTTCCTTCTCCTCGTGCAGCCGATATTAGCGCTGCCGAGGGATTCATTCCTGACGCCATTTCCCTGGTGACACAGGCGACGCCCACTGCATCAGGCCACGCCCCCCGCCGACACTCCATAAAAGCGCGCTGAATGTTAGCGCGAACCAGTGGAATAGTGATCTCTTGAGGCACAGCCGGGAGATAGCGTGTGTTACTTTTAAAAATTTTAATTCTTGTGTGATACTGTGTTGGTTTTAAAACCTACCCCCTTCCTGGGCACTTATTTCCTTCTCCTCGTGCAGCCGATATTAGCGCTGCCGAGGGATTCATTCCTGACGCCATTTCCCTGGTGACACAGGCGACGCCCACTGCATCAGGCCACGCCCCCCGCCGACACTCCATAAAAGCGCGCTGAATGTTAGCGCGAACCAGTGGAATAGTGATCTCTTGAGGCACAGCCGGGAGATAGCGTGTGTTACTTTTAAAAATTTTAATTCTTGTGTGATACTGTGTTGGTTTTAAAACCTACCCCCTTCCTGGGCACTTATTTCCTTCTCCTCGTGCAGCCGATATTAGCGCTGCCGAGGGATTCATTCCTGACGCCATTTCCCTGGTGACACAGGCGACGCCCACTGCATCAGGCCACGCCCCCCGCCGACACTCCATAAAAGCGCGCTGAATGTTAGCGCGAACCAGTGGAATAGTGATCTCTTGAGGCACAGCCGGGAGATAGCGTGTGTTACTTTTAATAATTTTAATTCTTGTGTGATACTGTGTTGGTTTTAAAACCTACCCCCTTCCTGGGCACTTATTTCCTTCTCCTCGTGCAGCCGATATTAGCGCTGCCGAGGGATTCATTCCTGACGCCATTTCCCTGGTGACACAGGCGACGCCCACTGCATCAGGCCACGCCCCCCGCCGACACTCCATAAAAGCGCGCTGAATGTTAGCGCGAACCAGTGGAATAGTGATCTCTTGAGGCACAGCCGGGAGATAGCGTGTGTTACTTTTAAAAATTTTAATTCTTGTGTGATACTGTGTTGGTTTTAAAACCTACCCCCTTCCTGGGCACTTATTTCCTTCTCCTCGTGCAGCCGATATTAGCGCTGCCGAGGGATTCATTCCTGACGCCATTTCCCTGGTGACACAGGCGACGCCCACTGCATCAGGCCACGCCCCCCGCCGACACTCCATAAAAGCGCGCTGAATGTTAGCGCGAACCAGTGGAATAGTGATCTCTTGAGGCACAGCCGGGAGATAGCGTGTGTTACTTTTAATAATTTTAATTCTTGTGTGATACTGTGTTGGTTTTAAAACCTACCCCCTTCCTGGGCACTTATTTCCTTCTCCTCGTGCAGCCGATATTAGCGCTGCCGAGGGATTCATTCCTGACGCCATTTCCCTGGTGACACAGGCGACGCCCACTGCATCAGGCCACGCCCCCCGCCGACACTCCATAAAAGCGCGCTGAATGTTAGCGCGAACCAGTGGAATAGTGATCTCTTGAGGCACAGCCGGGAGATAGCGTGTGTTACTTTTAAAAATTTTAATTCTTGTGTGATACTGTGTTGGTTTTAAAACCTACCCCCTTCCTGGGCACTTATTTCCTTCTCCTCGTGCAGCCGATATTAGCGCTGCCGAGGGATTCATTCCTGACGCCATTTCCCTGGTGACACAGGCGACGCCCACTGCATCAGGCCACGCCTCCCCACCTCCGGTATATCAATGTGTATTCTCCGGCAGCGCAGCGGACGAGCGCAGCGGGCGCGCCGGCAGCGCGCCGAAGGCGCGCCTAAGGCAAGCCCGTCTGCGCCCGTCCGCGACCAGTTGGGACCTGGGGCCCCCCCCTGCTCCTGGCATCATCTACCCCAGACTCACCTACTCTCGCTGTACTCTGCTCGGCTTACGCCCGCTGCCTGGTAAGTACTGCTCCCGCATGTGTTGTCAGGACGCACCTTTATCCTGTCCTGATTGCGCCCTGGCTATCACGTCTTATCCCTCTGAGTTGTGCATTCCCTCATTCCCTTTTTGGACCAACACCCCTCTCCCTGTGAAGGTTCATTTGTCTAACCCATCTCCTGTGTTTAGTTTTATCAGCTTAAATTGTCGTTCTTTACCTAAGCATAAAAGGGACATATTTGACCTTCTCACTTCATATAGTCCGTCGGCCTTGTTTCTTACCGAAACTTGGCTAAAAGACTGTTCTGGACCAGATATCGCTACTGCCCTCCCTGATGATTACGCCTTTGTGGGTCGTAACAGACCTCTTAAAGATGGAGGAGGCATTGCTATTATTTTTAAAAGGACCTATTCTTGCAAGTGGGATGATCTTGCTATCCCAAATTGCGAAGCTGGTAGTTTCAAACTCCTATTATCTCCGAATTTTACACTGTCCGGTGCCCTTCTATATCGCCCCCCCAGCGCTGCTGGCGCATGGGCTGCTGCCCTTCCGGAACATATTTCCCCTCTTTTGCTGGAATCTAATAATTTTTTATTACTAGGTGATTTAAACATACATTTTAATGACACCCTATGTTCCACCAGCACTCACCTAATACAGGACCTGGCCGCCCTCAATTTAAGTCTGCTAAACTCTGGTCCCACGCATAAAGGCGGCAACTTACTCGATCCAATTTTTGCTAATCTAGATAATATCACCTGCCTCCCCTCTAAGCCGATTACTTGGTCGGATCATTTCATTGTAGAGTTTCACATTAAAACAACGGTTGCATCTGGCCCCCTTGGCAGCCCACATTCCCTTGGAACAAGAAGGAACTGGCAAAAACTGAATCTGGAGCAACTTAATCATTCCTTAAAAGAAACCCTCCCCCCTTCTGCTAATATCACCACGGATGATGTGGGCAAGATTAACACCTAGCTTACTTCTGCTATTGAGTCCTGCCTTCCGGCACGTAAATGTAAACAAAAGTTTCGGCACCCGCCTGCCCCTTGGTTCAATGAAGAACTCAAAATGGAAAAGTCACGCTGCAAAAGACTAGAGCGCATTTGGAGATCCAACTACCTGTCGGCAGATAAAGCGAACTACAAATTTGCACTACAGAAATACCACACTCTATGTAACACTGCCAGGGCTAATCATGTTAACGATACGATACAGAAAGCTCAGAATCGTCCTAAAGCCCTCTTTAAGGCAGTTCAGGAACTATCGGGTATGTCATGTGCCCCCAAAGCCCCCTGCCTGGATAGCAACCAATGTAATTCCTTGGCAGAGTTTTTTACATCAAAAATTGATAACATCTACGCGGGCTTTGATACTTCATCTTCTGTTTCACCTAGGCCACCATTCCAGCAACATGACCAACTCTCCTTACAGGATGTTCCTGAACGACCTTCTCCTCCTCGATTAGATAAATGGGAATGTATCTCCATGCCCGTTTTCCTGAAATTGTTGGCAGAGATTAAATCCGGCTCTCCCCTGGATCCCATGCCTCCCCAGATTCTTTGTAATTTAGACTCTGTCCCTCTGGACTGTATCTTGGCTCTTTTGAATGCATCTCTCACTGAGGCAGTGGTTCCTAACATCTGGAAGCATGCGATGGTGGTTCCACTGTTGAAGAAAGTTAATGCGGATATCAGCAACCCAGCCAATTTCCGGCCCATTTCCCTGCTTCCCTGCCTCTCAAAGGTGCTGGAGAAACATGTTAATCGTCACCTCACCACCTACATTGAATCAGCAAACGTTCTCCACCCTTCTCAGTCTGGTTTCCGGGCGGGCTTCTCTACGGAGTCCACCCTTTTGGGAGTCTCGGAGACAGTCAGGCGCCAGGTAGACAAAGGGGAGACAGTGGCACTCATCCTTTTGGATCTGAGTGCCGCTTTTGACACCGTCTCCCATGGCATCCTTTTGTCTGCCTTGAAGTCTGTTGGTATCCGCGGCCCCGCCCTCGCCTGGATCTCTGACTTTCTTTCTCATCGCACTTTCCAGGTTTTCTCCCCTTCTTCTGTGTCCACTGTTCACAACTCCCCGTATGGCGTTCCCCAGGGTTCTATTCTCAGTCCTTTATTTTTTAACCTTTATGTCAGACCTCTTGCTTTTCTTGCTGAACAGGCTGGACTTTCTATTTTTTCTTATGCTGATGATACCCAAATTATTTTCTCTCTCTCCTCTAATCAGCACTCCCCTTCTTCTTCTCTCTGTTCTGGACTCACTGACATCGCCAACTGGATGCTGACTAACAAGCTAAAGCTAAATGGCGATAAAACAGAGCTTCTCCTATTTGGGCCGGATTCCGCTCTCTGGGGCCCGCAACATTGGCCTCAGCAAATGGGACCTCTACCAGTCCCAGCAACTTCAGCACGCAATCTGGGGGTCCTCTTTGATAATCAGTTATCCATGAGACAACATGTGGTCAAGGTCTCGGCCACCTGCACCACCATCATCAGGTGGCTGAGGAAGATCACATGGATGCTGCCTCCAGACACCCAGAAGTCAGTGGTCCAGGCCCTAGTGACATCGCGGCTGGACTACGGCAACGTACTCCTTCTGGGTGCCTGTAAGGAGGTCACCCGGAAGCTCCAAGTAGTTCAGAACATGGCTGCCCGTCTACTCTGTAACCTACCGAGAACAACCTCAGTCTCTTCCTCTCTGCGTAGCCTTCACTGGCTGCGCATAGAATCTAGGACCAAATTTAAAGCACTTTGCTTCATGCACCGTATCAAAGCTGGAAAAGCCCCCCAATATCTTTCCACTTTAGTCCAGCAATACTGTCCCTCTCGCACCCTTAGATCTTCCACTCACTGCAGATTCTCTGTTCCCCGCTTTAAGCGGTCCAGAGTCGGTGGACGCTCATTCTCCCACCTGGCACCTGCGCTCTGGAATTCGCTTCCCATCCCTCTGCGATCTGAAACATCCTATATCAAATTCCGCAAAGGTGTGAAAACCTGGTTGTTTTCTCTGTAACCGATTCCTTAACTTCCGTTGTCCTCTTTTATTTCTATTCCCCTAGCGCCGGGAAACCTACGGGTAGCTGAGCGCTTTACAAAATCAGATATAATAATAATAATAATAATATAATAAGGTGTTTGAATACAATATTACATCAACTGCCAATCACGGTTACACTTTTCTTCATGCGTCATGGGATTAACTTCAACTGCCCCTATCGAAGAAAACCTCCAAATGCAGTGGACATTTTCCTCTACCAGTGGATAACCACACCTCTGGGGGTATGAGGTATGGGAACAAATGACCTCACGTCTGGTCTTTAGAGGCTGATAACTTTGCAACCGCCTCGCAGATTTCAACATGGCGTGCAGTGCCTGGTGCACCGCTGCCTCTTATCTTTTCTTACTCTATAGTTCAGGAGAGAGTCCATGCTAATCTTTAAGGTCCTGTGGAGGTAACTGGGGGCACACTAGTGGGTTCACGGACAATGGGGGACCCCACAAGTCTTTGTAGCCACTGATCCCTTCCCTAGACCCCAGGAAAAGTAGATAGAGGTGGTTTCTTGACCTTCCTGCACAGCTCTCACATGCTCCGGGCCACTGGGCTTAAGACCTCCTAAGAAGGCGGTTCTCTGGAAGACGCACACTCCAGTACCCCCTCTACAAAAGCCGGGGTTCTCCTTTCCACTATGCAGATCAACATCCCTTCTTGCATAAATCTGGACCCAGGTTTGGCCCCCAGCATGATGGGAGGACAGCAAACAACATATCCAAATCCTGAGAAACCGCAATCTTATCGACTATCCTGGTGGATATTTCTTTGGTCAGTAAGAAATCCTGGTACGCGGAACTGGGAAAAAACCCAGTATTATACCCATAGTGGACCAATCCGCTCAGCTCTGGTACATAGTTCATACTTTGGGGGCTTCTCCAATCTGCAGGTCTTCACTTGACCAGCGCATGTCAGGGTAGTGGTAAAGAGGAGCCCCTCCAGAGCGGGTTCGACCACTTCAGGTGTGAATGATAACTGGGTCTCAGGCAGAAAGTCCATAGGGTCCTGGGCTAGGAGCACTCTGAGTCGACAGGCGAGCTAACGAAAAAGGAGGGACCAATGTCCCCTTTTCCTGCAGGAAGCTGCAACTGTCTACAGTGAAGGGAAGGGATGTACAGTGCCATGCCCTGGTTAACAAGGGTCTAGATGGCCTCGCTGATGCTCATCCGCCATTTTGGACTGGCACATCAACTAAGGGAAGCCGTACTGAATATCCTGCTGCACCCAGCCACTCGTACACATGCATCTCACTCACTCTGTGCTATACAGATAGAGCTCATACAACTTTTCACACCGATGAAAGTGATAGACTAGAGATAAGAGAGACAAGACCAAACGTTTTAACATGGAGAATCTGGTAGGAAATGGGCAAAAAGGTGTGACGCTTCACTCTAATATGTGATGTCACCACTGCTGGTGGTAGAGCAGAAAGTAGTCATTGTAGTTTTGGAGCTCCCTTGGCTTCGGCGCATGACTTGGAGTCTCTTGCCATTTGACACAGAGACATCACGGTAAACATTCATGATTGCAGGGCTCACTAGGGGAAAAATAAAAAATCTAGTAACAGCACACAAGGAAGTAAGCATGGGGTAGAGGAAAGTCCCTCCGAGAGCTCTGCAATGGACATTTACATCCCAAAACCCTAGCTTCTCCTTCCCTTCATTTTTACTACATTCTCCTTCCTCTCTTCCCTGAAACCTTTTCTCTCCATTCTTACTCTCTGTTTGCTTTTCTTTCTTTCTCTGTCTGCTGTCTCCCATTTGTCCTTCCCTCCATACTACTCCCTTTCATCTCTTCTTACCCCCCTTAGCCTCCTCCTTCCTTCCTCTGCCCTCACTTCGCTAAACTTTGCATCCTCCATACACCCTTAATATTTCTTTCTCTCAAAATTCTCCTCGCCCTCCTTGATCCCTAACAAACTTGTCAATCTTCCCCTCTCCCGTCCCAAAATGGTTCCTTCCTGCCTCCTTGCTGCTAGCCTCACCATCACTCCCTGCCCCTATTGCTTCTCCATTTAAAATGTTCCACTTGACCTCTCCGCCCCTTTGCACGCTCGCCTTGTCTTCGCTCCTTGTTCCACTTGTTTGCTCTTTGGTCACCAAGTTATTCCTGTGGGACTGATAGGGTCAAATCCTGAGGCTTTGAGGCTAAGAAAGCCAAATGTAATGGTGCCCCCATATTCAAATCTCTACTCGTGGGCCCTGAAGAAGAAGCTTACTGTGGATCACACATCCAACAAAAAACACCTTAGTGGCCCTTTATATAGGAGAGCCACTTTGTAGATATAGGCAAACACGTGCCTTCTTCAGACACATTTGCATTTACAAACCAATGTTTCTTGATTGAATTTTGTGCACAAATGAATTTCTGGTGGTGGTCAAAAAAGGCAACCATAAACTTGCCACAGATTAGGGCATCTATGAAGTCTGGTAGAAATGGGCCAAGTCAATCATGTTGGGTAACCATTACTTATGACTGAATCTGCCTCGGTTCTACGGGCATTTAGGAGGCAACAGGTGTGTATCTAAATGGCCTTACTTCCCCACAAGCAGGTTCTTCTTTGGGGGAAGCAGCCCTCTGCGGTTAGTAGCATCTGATTAATGTAGCCGTGCCCATATTTACTGTGCCTTTTTATTCTGTCACTTCCCATCCTTCTCAGAAGGGGGCAGCTGTACCTGGATCACACCATTTCCTCAATTTCAAAGATCTGGTTCTCCTCAGCTATCCAACAGCCGGGCGTGGTTCCCCGCACCCAAGAGGGTACAACCCTCACTATGAAGCCTCCTTGGGGAAGAGCTCTATGACCTCCTGCATGTCAGAAACAGTGCAATAACAAGTCATTGGCACAGCACCATGTAGTACTAAATTATGTAGTGTTGTATCATAGGATTTAATTAGCATTAATACAACATGGAGTGTCGATAGGAGACACCCTGAGCAGCTTCCATGTAAGATATAAAGGATCCTTGCTGGTAGATTACAGTAGATGGGCAACCGGACCAAGATGTTTGCGAATAACAAACGATGCATAGTAATACCAGGGGCCCTTGACAGGCCCAACATAAAATACAAAAAGCATTGGCAAAGCCAAAATTCTGCCTTCTATATTGAGTTATAAACCACACCTTTTGGCTTTGCCAAAGTTGCTGGGTATGCTGTATTTGCATTTCCTCAGTGGCCAGAAAGCAGGAGCAGGCAGTGACAGTGTGTTGAATTTTGTCAGCGGCCCAGTGGCTGAATGTAGTTGCCAGAGTCATCAGGGTGTCTTTCCTCTAATAGAAACTCTTAGAGGAACTGGTCTTTGGCATCTCTAGCAATTATTTTGTTGCTTTAAAGTAAGTTTATATGCTTTGTAGGGAAAAAATATATATTTATGTATAGAAGGCATGAATGTGATTAAAAGAAATTAATGTGGTAAAAAATATGATGACTGAATGTACTTTTCAGATGTAAAATAGTCCATCGTGCATTTTAATGGAACATTTCTTGGAAGGGGAAAGGATACCCCTAACCAGCCAATAGCAAGACAGACTAAAATAATATCTGAGCTAGTCCCTGATGTGGATGACAACATCCAAATCCAATGAGCGAAGGAGTTTCACTCCGGCAGACCAGTGCTTTGAAGGGCCGGCCCAAAGCCTGCTCTGGGTGTGTTGAACACAAGAGGCTGGTCAAACCCCGCTGAGATTGTATGACGACGCTTCAAACACAGGCACTGCCAAAGAAGGGGATCAGCGAACGCAACACCAGGCACACTGGACGCTGGAACAAACAAGCGAAGGAACTCGGAGGACGAACAGGAAGGAACACGAGTTATGTTCGATGTGGGATTCCCTCCGTCGTCCATCTCAAGCAACTGGAGGCGCTGCGCAGGGCTTTAAGTGGGCCCGGTCCAGCGTCGGATTGGTAACTGGGGCATTCGGGCAATGCCCGAGGGGCCCGGGTCCACTTTCCAGCTGAGGGCTGCTTTTGAGCAGCCTGGGGGCCGATTTGGGCGGCGTCTCTGTTGTACGACTATACCGCCAGCGGCCCAGTGGTTGTCTGCGTGGCCTTTCTGGAGGGAGATGGGCACTCATTATCTCCCGTATAGCAGCTACAGGTGTCACCCCTTTTCTCTCGCTGGGCCTCCCATTAATGTAGGCATACTGAGCGGGGCAGGGGGCCTGAGCAGAAGTGGACTCAGCAGAAGGGGCCTCACTTGTTTTCAGGTGTGTTTCACTAGTGTAAACCGATGCGTGCATTTTTTACCCCCCCCCCCCCCCCCCTTATGTAAAATTACGCTGAAAGCAGTGATTTGAGGGAAGGCATTATGCAAATGTGGGCCGATTTTTTTTATGCGTGCCCGGGCCGATTTTTAATCCCAATCCAACCCTGGCCCGGTCTCAAGGGGTCTGAGCACCGGCTATTTTTTTAAGGGGGCCTCGAAAAGGGTCTCTATCGGGCTCTGTTTTTAGCCCTGGCACAGGCGGTCCGTTTTTTTGCGGACTGCAGTGACAGCAGTTTGCTGTGATCATTGCAGCCCGGAAAAAAGTGCCAGGGTCCAAAACAGCCCGATAGAGACCCATTTCGAGACAGCAGGCCCATCGGTGTGCGCTGCTCACACTGAGGACTTCTCATTAGTGGAGATTAAGGCATGATGTCATACCAGGTGAGAGTTACGGGGGAAGGGAAATCCTTTAAGGAGTCATTTTCTTAATGGATTTCCCTTCTCTTTCTGAAACGCAAGAGCAGCAACATTGTGGTCGGGTCCCCAGGGCTTTAATTGGAAGCGTTTTCAATATTATATGTTACAAGCCATGGTTGCAGCTTATTTATCTTGTGCAACTAATAACCATTGACAAGGCCAATAGTTCTAACTTGTTGTAGGTATGATGTTACTTGTATCTTATATCTGGATGCAATGACAGAAACGGCAAAATACAAGTGGGGCGGCACACTATGCTAAACACAGATTTTTAACCTAAGTGTTTTAAAGCCACGCCCCTAATTACACCGGCCACGCCCCTTTGAGAGACACCCCCCCCCCCCCCGTTTTTTCGTCCCACTTAAAGCCCTGGCGCTGCGGCTAGTTAACAGAGAGTTCCGTCAGTGCGGGTCTGAGAGATGAGCACCCCTGGGGAGCGTGTCAGATTAGAGGGAATTAGTCGAGGCCCAGAACACGGACGAGAAGCAAAGCAGACAAATCTCATATCCAGTTTCCTCCTTCGCTGGGCCTGAGCGGTGGGCAGGCAGCAGTGGGGGTCCGTGGTGCTGACCCCGGGGCGAGGGTTGCTGTCCACAGCACGGGCCCTGGGGCGAGGGTTGCGAGGGCGCTGTCCACACCTCTGGCCAAGGGGCGAGGGCTGCTGTCCAGTGCTGACCCCCGAGTGAAGCCCTGCCTCCACAGTGTTGACCCCTGGCAGCCCCGGGCCTGATGGCTGCTGCCCCCTGGTATGCAGTTTGGTGCCTGCTTTCCACAGCGCAGGCCCAGAAGCAGTGACCCCGCAGGTGTACCTCAGTGACGGACAATACGTTTCTCTGTTTTCAGGCCCCCTAAGTGTGCTGCTTTGTGACTGGCAGTGTGAGCCCCGCCCCGTAGAAGTAAGTAGTACAACATCCAAGTCTCTGAGCATTCCAGGTGAAGCTGGGGGGGTTCGCAGAGAGGGGCTGCTTATCAGCTGCTGCCCCCCTCGCCCCAGGCATGCGCGGTCGGACTGGGTCAGAAAATAGGTCCTGGTGGCAAAATAAAAGTGACCCCCAGGCCAGTTTTGGCATTGTAAATGCGCTTATAAGTGTTTTGCAGGGTATTCAAACTGCATGGATTTGAGCTTGCTGCAGGCAATGCTTTTTTTATTATCAGGGAAAACAACAGTCAAAACCGACCCAGGAGACTATGAACCAGGCCCACAAACAGCCCAAAAACTGCCCACACACCGATCTGTCACACCTACATTTTGAGTACTGCCTTGTTGCCCTGTAGGCCATACCGACCCTGACTGATGCTGTTACAATATCTATACGTTTGGAATAAAGCCTGGTACGTTTTAGCCTTTGAGCCCCTTAAAGGCTGGTAAATCTTGGATGGAGTCAGTCTCCTATCGGTCCAATGCCTCCGAGAAACGTCTGTGGCTGGAGAAAGCTAACCCGAATTCTCTCGCAGCCTATAAAAGGCCATCGGAGCTTGTGTAGAGCCAGCAACTTGTCATGTCCTAGGCCGGAGAGTTGCGACTCCAGAGAAGGTGCTGTTCAGCGGACACAGGGATTTGACCTAAAAACAGGCACTTGTGATGCATGGCTAAGCCCCAATTCTTTCTGCTTGTGAAGCAAGGGAACGTGACTCTGCTCCGGCCCTACGTGCCTTGAAGAATTGTGAACCTGGCATTTGACTAACGCTGCCCCTGCCCTACTGGCCTTGCAGTACAAAAGGGGGTGGTGATGGACGGAGCATCTGAACCAATCAAACACTCACACCCAGTCAAAAGATCTGGGTTTAATCCATCACCGTTCTTTAGGCCACTCTGCCACCTCAGTTCAGACATGCCTGGGGTGGCAGAGTGGGCTAAAGAACGGTGATGGATTAAACCCAGATGTTTGATTGATTCAGATGCTCCGTCCATCGCCACCCCCTTTTGTACCGCTTTTGGCCGCCATAAGTGTGGCAGGGTATGCTCAGACGTGAGTCCCTTGTTCACTTTGCCACTGGATTCAAGCAAGCCGGGCTGAAGACGGCTGGAATGCCAGAAACCGGTCCTCGGAGGCTTGTTTCCGGTCCAGGAAAGACATGGCTTGGCAGTTCGGGCTGGACTGTTCCCATGAGGCACAGGGTCAGACTGATTTGCATATGGCCATGTCTGAACAGGGGTGGCAGAGTGGGCTAAAGAACGGTGATGGATTAAACCCAGATCTTTTGACTGGGTGTGAGTGTTTGATTGATTCAGATGCTCCGTCCATCGCCACCCCCTTTTGTACCGCTTTTGGCCACCATAAGTGTGGCAGGGTATGCTCAGACGTGAGTCCCTTGTTCACTTTGCCACTGGATTCAAGCAAGCCGGGCTGAAGACGGCTGGAATGCCAGAAACCGGTCCTCGGAGGCTTGTTTCCGGTCCAGGAAAGACATGGCTTGGCAGTTCGGGCTGGACTGTTCCCATGAGGCACAGGGTCAGACTGATTTGCATATGGCCATGTCTGAACAGGGGTGGCAGAGTGGGCTAAAGAACGGTGATGGATTAAACCCAGATCTTTTGACTGGGTGTGAGTGTTTGATTGATTCAGATGCTCCGTCCATCGCCACCCCCTTTTGTACCGCTACTGGCCTTGCAGGCGGATTTTCTGTGTTGTATATACAAAAGTAACTTGCTGAATCCAAGCGTTGCCAAAGTGTGTTGGAATGGGTTCTGTTTCTCTGCTTTCCTTCAATAGAGAGAAAACCCTGCCACACCTTCCTTGTTTCTTCCTTAGTTTTGTATTGTAGCATTTATTTAGCGGTTACTACCTCTATGCAGGTGTAGACATGCTTAGCAACATAAATACCACACTACACAGGGGCGTTGAAAGTGTGTTGTCTTTGTCTTGAGCGTATGTGAGAAGTGCCTTGGTGTTGTGCGTGAGTGACCAGAGAGGTACACTTGCCTTGGGTCTCCCCGCTTAGCTGTGTGATAAATAAGAGGCGGGACAGATAGACGTGTAGCTTAAGGTTTGTAGTGTGCTGGTATCTGTGATTATCTCTGCAGGTCCCATCTCTATGTTTATGATTTCTTTAGATTCTGGGTCCAAATGTATGTGCTAACAGTGGTAGAGGGTCGCCCACCCTGAGATAGCAATGATATTAAGGAGCTTAAAAGTGGAGGCTACAGGCAGTCACCTCCCTTTCCTTCAGCTCTACCTACAGCTGATCAGATTTTTGCTTTATTAGGTTGCGCTCCTCCAAATTTTCTTTGCTCCTTCCTATTGCTGCCTCTTTCATCCTTTTCTTCATACTCTCGTTTTAGGTTTTTTAGTTGCTTTTTCCCCCTACCCCGTCTCTCTGCATCTTCTTTTAATTCGTCCTTCCTGTCCCCTTTCTTGTTCCTTCCTGCTTAGCTGTTAGTTCTTTGGCTTCTGGTAAATAAGGACATGATACTGTCACCAAGGTCTCTGCATTTATGTCCCAGACAGCATTCGCTTTCAGTTGCCACAATACATGTTTCAGACACTACCAAGGCTGACAGTGGGCTTGGGGTCAGCCCATTGCTTGTCATTGGGTGTTTTTCTTGTCAATCTCATTTGCTTGCTTCTTCTTCAATGGCGTCCCTTCCTGCTCTTGTATTTTGTTTCCTTTAAGCATAGCTTCTTTGCCATGCTTTCTACTGGATGACTTGTGTCCTTCCGAGGCTTACAGTCAGGGCAGTACTTTTTAGGACTTTCATTTCTTGACATAATGTTGTTTTTCCAAAAATCGAATACTTTATAGGGGACTTCCGTTAGCGGCGTCATCTATCGATCTGTTAAATAGTCCTTCATATTTGCTTCTGGCCACCACAGCCTACAGTATGGACGAGTCAGCTCACTTCACCCATTACCCACAGTTCTTTTTTGTTTTTTTAAATTAGTAAGAAAAAAAAAAATCGACCATTCGATTCCGCATCCTGTGCGAAACGGTCCGGCTTGCTATAAATGGGAATTTGTCCAGCTTGACATTTCATTAGGGTTTATTCTTCTCGCTTTATCAGCCTGCGCTTCTAGAACTTGGAAACTGGTCCGCCGGATACTTCTCCGCGCACACACCGCCTCCCTCCCTCCCTCCCCCCCCCCTTCATCCAGTGGCACCCCGGGGCTCCCAGAGCCATAAACCTTTCGTTGCTCTGAGTAATGGTGAATTTATAAGAGTTTAATTAGCAAACACGGGGGTGCGAGCGACAGGTGGCTGCCTGCCACGAGCCCTCTCTGGCGCGCATGCGCTGTCGACGGAGCGGCTGTGATCGAGCTCACTCCCCCCCTCCATCCGGACGCCACCCAGAGGAAGGTGAGACGGCGAAACTGCCGGGCTCTGGGCACTGCAGTGGGTGACCCAGGACAGGGTAAACCAGTGGAGGCCGGAGAGTAAAGCCCTGAAGTGGAGGCTGGAGAGTAAAGCCCTGCAGTGGAGGCCGGAGAGTAAAGCCCTGCAGTGGTGGCCGGAGAGTAAAGCCCTGCAGTGGTGGCCGGAGAGTAAAGCCCTGCAGTGGAGGCCGGAGAGTAAACCCTTGCAGTGGAGGCCGGAGAGTAAACCCTTGCAGTGGAGGCCGGAGAGTAAAGCCCTGCAGAGGAGGCCGGAGAGTATAGCCTTGCAGTGGAGGCTGGAGAGTAAAGCCCTGCAGTGGAGGCCGGAGAGTAAAGCCCTGCAGTGGAGGCCGGAGAGAAAAGCCCTGCAGTGGTGGCCGGAGAGTAAAGCCCTGCAGTGGTGGCCGGAGAGTAAAGCCCTGCAGTGGAGGCCGGAGAGTAAACCCTTGCAGTGGAGGCCGGAGAGTAAAGCCCTGCAGAGGAGGCCGGAGAGTATAGCCCTGCAGTGGAGGCCGGAGAGTAAAGCCCTGCAGTGGAGGCCGGAGAGTAAAGCCCTGCAGTGGAGGCCGGAGAGTAAAGCCCTGCAGTGGAGGCCGGAGAGTAAAGCCCTGCAGTGGAGGCCGGAGAGTAAAGCCCTGCAGTGGAGGCCGGAGAGTAAAGTCCTGCAGTGGAGGCCGGAGAGTAAAGCCTTGCAGTGGAGGCTGGAGAGTAAAGCCCTGCAGCGGAGGCTGGAGAGTAAAGCCCTGCAGCGGAGGCCGGAGAGTAAAGCCTTGCAGTGGAGGCTGGAGAGTAAAGCCCTGCAGCGGAGGCTGGAGAGTAAAGCCCTGCAGCGGAGGCTGGAGAGTAAAGCCCTACAGCGGAGGCTGGAGAGTAAAGCCCTGCAGAGGAGGCTGGAGAGTAAAGCCCTGCAGAGGAGGCTGGAGAATAAAGCCCTGCAGTGGAGGCTGGAGAGTAAAGCCCTGCAGTGGAAGCCGGAGAGGAAAGCCCTGAAGTGGAGGCTGGAGAGTAAAGCCCTGCAGTGGAGGCTGGAGAGTAAAGCCCTGCAGCGGAGGCTGGAGAGTAAAGCCCTGCAGCGGAGGCTGGAGAGTAAAGCCCTGCAGAGGAGGCTGGAGAGTAAAGCCCTGCAGAGGAGGCTGGAGAGTAAAGCCCTGCAGTGGAGGCCGGAGAGGAAAGCCCTGCAGTGGAGGCCGGAGAGGAAAGCCCTGCAGTGGAGGCCGGAGAGTAAAGCCCTGCAGTGGAGGCCGGAGAGTAAAGCCCTGCAGTGGAGGCCGGAGAGTAAAGCCTTGCAGTGGGCGCCGGAGAGTAAAGCCTTGCAGAGGAGGCCGGAGAGTAAAGCCCTGCAGTGGAGGCCAGAGAGTAAAGCCTTGCAGTGGAGGCCATGGAGTAAAGCCTTGCAGTGGAGGCCGGGGAGTAAAGCCCTGCAGTGGAGGCCCGAGAGTAAAGCCCTGCAGTGGAGGCCGGAGAGTAAAGCCTTGCAGTGGAGGCTGGAGAGTAAAGCCTTGCAGTAGGGGCTAGAGAGTAAAGCCTTGCAGTGCAGGCCGGGGAGTAAAGCCCTGCAGTGGAGGCCGGAGAGTAAAGCCTTGCAGTGGAGGCCGGAGAGTAAAGCCTTGCAGTGGAGGCCGGAGAGTAAAGCCTTGCAGTAGGGGCTGGGGAGTAAAGCCTTGCAGTAGAGGCCGGGGAGTAAAGCCCTGCAGTGGAGGCCGCAGAGTAAAGCCCTGCAGTGGGGGCCGGAGAGTAAAGCCTTGCAGTGGAGGCCGGAGAGTAAAGCCCTGAAGTGGAGGCCGGAGAGTAAAGCCCTGCAGTGGAGGCCGGAGAGCAAAGCCCTGCAGTGGGGGCCGGAGAGCAAAGCCCTGCAGTGGGGGCCGGAGAGTAAAGCCCTGCAGTGGAGGCCGGAGAGTAAAGCCTTGCAGTGGAGGCCGGAGAGTAAAGCCCTGCAGAGGAGGCCGGAGAGTAAAGCCTTGCAGTGGAGGCCGGAGAGTAAAGCCTTGCAGTGGAGGCCGGAGAGTAAAGCCTTGGAGTAGGGGCTGGGGAGTAAAGACTTGCAGTAGAGGCCGGGGAGTAAAGCCCTGCAGTGGAGGCCGCAGAGTAAAGCCCTGCAGTGGGGGCCGGAGAGTAAAGCCTTGCAGTGGAGGCCGGAGAGTAAAGCCCTGAAGTGGAGGCTGGAGAGTAAAGCCCTGCAGTGGAGGCCAGAGAGTAAAGCCCTGAAGTGGAGGCTGGAGAGTAAAGCCCTGCAGTGGAGGCTGGAGAGTAAAGCCCTGCAGCGGAGGCTGGAGAGTAAAGCCCTGCAGCGGAGGCTGGAGAGTAAAGCCCTGCAGCGGAGGCTGGAGAGTAAAGCCCTGCAGAGGAGGCTGGAGAGTAAAGCCCTGCAGAGGAGGCTGGAGAGTAAAGCCCTGCAGTGGAGGCCGGAGAGGAAAGCCCTGCAGTGGAGGCCGGAGAGGAAAGCCCTGCAGTGGAGGCCGGAGAGTAAAGCCCTGCAGTGGAGGCTGGAGAGTAAAGCCCTGCAGCGGAGGCTGGAGAGTAAAGCCCTGCAGTGGAGGCTGGAGAGTAAAGCCCTGCAGAGGAGGCTGGAGAGTAAAGCCCTGCAGTGGAGGCTGGAGAGTAAAGCCCTGCAGTGGAAGCCGGAGAGGAAAGCCCTGCAGTGGAGGCCGGAGAGTAAAGCCCTGCAGTGGAGGCCGGAGAGTAAAGCCCTGCAGTGGAGGCCAGAGAGTAAAGGCTTGCAGTGGAGGCCGGAGAGTAAAGCCCTGAAGTGGAGGCTGGAGAGTAAAGCCTTGCAGTGAAGGCTGGAGAGTAAAGCCCTGCAGTGGAGGCCGGAGAGTAAAGCCTTACAGTGGAGGCTGGGGAGTAAAGCCCTGCAGTGGAGGCCAGAGAGTAAAGCCCTGCAGTGGAGGCCGGAGAGTAAAGCCTTGCAGTGGAGGCCGGAGAGTAAAGCCCTGCAGAGGAGGCTGGAGAGTAAAGCCCTGCAGTGGAGGCCGGGGAGTAAAGCCCTGCAGTGGAGGCCGGAGAGTAAAGCCCTGCAGTGGAGGCCGGAGAGTAAAGCCCTGCAGTGGGGGCCGGAGAGTAAAGCCCTGCAGTGGGGGCCGGAGAATAAAGCCCTGCAGTGGGGGCCGGAGAATAATGCCCTGCAGTGGAGGCCAGGGAGTAAAGTCCTGCAGTGGAGGCCGGAGAGTAAAGCCCTGCAGTGGAGGCCAGAGAGTAAAGCCCTGCAGTGGAGGCCGGAGAGTAAAGCCCTGCAGTGGAGGCCGGAGAGTAAAGCCCTGCAGTGGAGGCCAGAGAGTAAAGCCCTGCAGTGGAGGCCGGAGAGTATAGCCTTGCAGTGGAGGACGAAGACTTCAGCCCTGCAGTGGAGGACGAAGAGTAAAGCCTTGCAGTGGAGGCCAGAGAGTAAAGCCTTGCAGTGGGGGCCGAAGAGTAACATTACAGTTTTATTCTATTCAAGCCCCGCCTGCAGAGGAGGCATGGATGCTGCAGGGGGAGGACCAGGAGAGGGTGACACTGTAAAGGTTGCCCAGGAGAAAGTAATTTTGCAATAGGGGCCAAGGATAGAATTGGTTCTGGGCGGAGTTCGCGGAGTTCCGGTATGCGAAGTGACCCAAAAATTCTACAGCGCTACGTGGAGTTCCGCAGCCGGCAGAGTGCGCTAGGTCGCCCCGTTCGTGCTGTTTTTAATGCCTGGTGTTTCTCCCACACTGGAAAACCGCACAATGTGCAGCGCTAGAGTGCGCTACTTCTTTCCGCCGCTCGAATAGATGTTCTACGCAAGTGGCAGCTTCCTCAATGCGAACGTAAGGTTTCTCCAGGCAAGCAATAGCGGCCATCTATGACCACCTGCGTTGAGAAATCTCATCAGGAGATGGTCTGGAGAATGATTTTCCTTGCTCACGCTCACCAACTTAACGTAGGCGAGCACGAGTGAGGAAAAAACTCAGCTCCCGCTATGCAGGGTGGACTTTCCTGCCCAGGCCTAGATAGACTACAGTTGCAGAGGAATGCGAAATTTGTAAAGAAGTTGCAGTTGGAAGTAAACTTTGCGCAGCAATGAAGTGTGTATTTTACAGTGTAGCAACTCCATGCTGGAGCAGTACAACTCATCAATACTCTGGAGGAGGGTGGGCGGGGCATGTTGCAATAGCACTTCAGTAGAATGCTCATCTGTCACAGCAGAGCAACGGGATGCCCTGAAAGAGCACCGCAGTGGGGAGGAAGGATGGAGTAGCAATGCAGCGAGGGGTTCAGGGTGCACTAGGTGTTATGGGAGCTGTAGGTTGCGGTAGCAGTGCGGGGATGAGATGCAGAAACAGTGCAGCGAGAGGGCAATGGTGCAATTGCAGTGCTTTGGAAGGCAAAGGCTGTATTAGCACAGCAATGGGCACCAAGGGTACAGCAGCAATGCAACTGTGAAATAGCATAGAGTGGGGGGAGAGATGATGTAGCAGGATTGTGGGATGCAGTGAAGAGGGGAGGTGGAATACAGCAGCAGAGAAGGAAGAGAACTAAGATGAAGTAGCAGACCTGTGGGAGGCATTTGTTCCATTAGCTCTGCAGTGAGGGGCCCACTATGCACCAGCCCTGCACATCCAGTGGTACTGGAGACGAAGAGGCAACAGGAACCCCCAGTCTTGAGCAGCAGTGCACATACAACCCTTTGTCTAAACGCTGTTTAGGGCTATTCGTGCCTCTGCCCTAGTCGCCTTGCTCCCGATGCCCAATTTTTGAGCAGAGCAACAGTTCCCCAAAGCCTTTGTCTTGTAACCTACAGATGAAGTACGTTCAGGAAGTGCTTTTCTATCATGATTATGATCTAAATAAAAAATCCGACCGTGCCTGCTGTCACTCATCCGTGGTTTCCTATGGTTGAATTGGTTAACGCAGCGGAAGGTGTTGCCATGAAGTGTAGCAGAGCGTGTGGCATATGTGCCTGGTTGAACACCTACTAAGAAGCGCACACGGAGGCATAGCAGGTGCACCTGTGGCCTGCACGTGACTGCGCGTCCCAAAGCACGGACCCGCAGTGCAGATGTGCAGTAATGTGCACGGACCACTTCCCAACCTCCGCAAGCTGCACTGATTACCCAATGCATCAAAGCGTGTGACAAAATGGTGGACTGGAGAAGCACAAACATGAGAAACTGCGAGGAAGGACATCGCCGGATTTAGACTTGATAAGGCCCTAAGCTATTTGAAATATGGGGCCCTTTATAAGTCCAGATATTCTATGTGGCTATGTCAGTGACAAATATGATTTAATAATATTTTTTGGGGGCCCCCAAGAAAGTGGGGGCCCCAAGCTATAGCTTGTGTAGCTTATACGTAAATCCTGCGCTGAGTAAGGAGATGATGAATTGGAATGAGCGAGGTCGGCTCGCGTGGGCTTTGGCATCCTGAGAGTGGGCCAGGTTGGCACCAGGGTCCTTACAAGCCAAACCATTGCCATCTTGAAGAAAACACTTGAGGGTTTTCCATTACAAACCACAGCAAGTCCCATCATGAATAGACTTCAAAGAGTTCAACTATTGGAACAAACCATTTATTCTTTCAGTTCATATTATTAGGTCTGGCTTAATATCGCTGCTGAACGCAAGACGTATTGTTAACACTTCTTTAAAATATGCGGTGTGGGTTTTGGCTCTGCCCAAAGGGTTGCATTTCTCATCATATGCTATTAGCTGTTTGGTGTATCATTCTGCTGCCTAGCCAATGTTTGCATTCCAATGCATGAGGGGTTAGTTTACATATTAAAAGTACTCTAAATCATAACACATTCGATTTTTTTATCTCATAGATGCATTGTGTAGGAAAATAATCATTATGCGCAGCTGACTTTTTTAAATGTGTTACTCTGATTCAAAATGCCAGCCAGACATATGGACTTTGCCAATGCTTGTGGTCCTTGCAGGTGGTCACCCCAAGATTATTAGTCAAGCATTTCCGATATTTTGAGCAAGCTCAACTATACTGGTGGTAGGCACCTGTGTTAGCTTGTTACGCCAGTTGCTGAAACTCTCCCCACTGCTGTCCTTTTCCACGCTTAGGCTGGCGGTTTTTGCTCTGATCCTGGCACGGTTGGACTATGGTAACTCCTTATACCATGGCCTCCCAAAAAACCTCCTGGCCAGACTCCAGGTGGTAATGAACGATGCGGCCAGGCTCATTTTTAACAAACCTAGGCATACTCGAGCCACGCCCTTACTCTGCAGCCTACACTGGCTGCCAATCACTCAAAGAATAAAATTCAAAAGCCTCTGCATCGCGCATAAGGCAATCTACGGTTCAGCCCCCAAATACATTAAAGAACGGCTCATTAAGTACATGCCAAGTAGGACCCTCCGGTCTGCTGAGGCATGTAATTTGATATGCCCTCGGTCTAATTTTGCATCCAAGGGCGGCAGAGCCTTCTCTAGCACTGTCCCCTTGGCATGGAACCACCTCCCAGCAGAACTCAGGAAGGAAACTAACCTGCTAGTGTTTAGGAAGAAGTTGAAGACTGTGCTTTTTGAGGAGGCGTGGGGGCCTCTGTGATTTGGCAGTCTTGCCTACCGATGTTGTGTGTCCGCTGATAGCGCTTAGATACCTCGGGGTGATATAGCGCTTTACAAACCAATAATAACATAACATAACATACTGTATCTTAGGGCTCCACTCTCTGCTTCCAAAATTCCTATTTGTGGATGTGTTTGTATTGAGCATTGTTTTCGTTTCTGTTGCCTCGCTTTGGCTTGGAGAGTGTGCTAACATGCCTAGAGTCTATCATGCCACTTGCTGCAATGCCCTGGAGGAGTTCAAGAGGGATCGATCCCCTTGGGTGGCAAGAGAAGTAGTTTAAGAATCCTTTATTCTTTGGGACAGTTACCTTGGTGAATATGTGATGGGACATGCCGAGTCCCTTTTTGCACCCAGTCTACTGAAATACAGGCACCCCTCCTTCCTCCCGCTGATCGGCACACGTTGTCCAACTAAACTGCCTGAGTCCACACCATTAGGTTTTTTGGTTAGAGATTGACCGTATTTATCACATTTAACACATCAAAATTAAACAAATGTATACTTGAAAACACAATTAAAAATTTTACAATATTTGTATATCTTTCCCCCAGATTTTAGAGTCTGCTAGACATCCAATCACCTAGCCCCTCTGCCACCATAGCAAGCAACTTCTGTAAGCTCATGCTTGACCTGTACCTGGATCACCCCATGCCCAACTCTGGATTAATGCTCTTTCAAGAAAACCCCTGTGCTTCACTTTCAAAGTGCTGTTTATACGAATTAACAGAGTTTATCTCCATGCGGGAGGCCTGTTCATCCCAGAGCATTCGCAACCCCTGCACCCATCAGAGAGCCAGTCTGGACAACCTGGCATAGACTGCATCCTCCAACCCCCAAAGGGCCAGTGCCCAAAAGCGCCAATGCTCATGTGTAAGGCAGGGCTAAAGGCCGCCAGAGCGACCCTTCCAACTCCTCCAATTGCAGCTTCTCTAACAAATGCTGCAAGCACTCCCCGTTGAGGTCCCACTGACACCGATCTCCTGAGTGTATTATTTTGTGAACTGTGCATGGTAACTCTGATAACGCTCCTGCCAATCATAAACTCACCCCGCCCAATACGAAAAAAGGTATCTGCAATACTTGACAGGACCTGATGGGCAAAGTAAAGTTTGAAAGATCACACAGTGGGCGGTCTCCTGGGTGAGATGAGGCAGTGAAGCAAAAGGCTGAGCCCCAATCTTGCTGCCTCTTTAATTCCACTCCCTATGGCCCCACCCATCGCCCCACCACAATTGCCAGAATTGCGATATCGCGAGCACCCGGACAGTATAGCATGCTGTTCCAGATCCCTCAACAGAGAGGAGGCGTCATAGTGGCCAACCATCATGGAATAGTGCTCGGTCTCGCTTTTGCTCCCCATTTCTGTTGGCTCGCCCAATTCGGAGAGAGCTCATGGCATCTGAGAGTTTCTTTAAAATCCAGCAAAACTACACAAACACTATGCTGGAAGGTCAAATTCACACAAGACTTTCAGGATAACCCTCAAAAATATATATACATATAAGAATCTGAATAGGAATGTATCTACATGGAGGTTATCCTGAAAACATGGGTTCCTTGCTGCCCCGCACTATAGTTAACACCCTTGGGTTCTAAGAACCTGTCAACAAGGCTATCATGCCACTTGGGGTCAGGCTTTTAAGTTCAAGTTACAAATTCATTGTGTAGAAGATTGTAAATCTAAGTAACTCTGTGCTACAAGAAGAGAGGGGTTGGGCCATAGCAATGATATTTATTTGCACTAAAGCAGTAAACATACAGTACAAGACTTTCCCCTTTGCACCAGAAAAGGGCTTTTAGTGCTTGGGACCATGACTGAGAGGTGGAGGCTCAGAGTTACATTAAACACATTGATTTCATAAAGTACTCTCAATGTATGGAGCGCCCTACACAAGATGCATTGGAGACCTAACACTAATTAGTGTACCAGGGGGCAGTAGTATGGAGAAATAAGGAGCACAGCTATGTTAAAATAAGGTGGAACAGAGTGGTGAGGCCAGGTGGACCTATAGGGCAGCATCGCTGTTTGGGTCAGTCCCAAAAGTCAAAAGATGTGTGTAAGAGTTGTATTAGTTTAAGGAAGTGTTTAAGGATTTTATTTGGACCCGACTCGCCTTCGCACGCCATAATGGACCTACTTTTCTCCTCAGTTTTCAGGGAACCATACTCAGTGCGGGTTGAAGACCAGAGGTCGATGCGTGGAAGCGTGGCTGTTTTCAAGTGCCTCATCACCTCTACTGTGCAGGAATACGTTAGCGTTGTATCGTGGGAGAAGGACACCGTCTCCATCGTCCCAGGTAAGACGAGGATCCTTGTGGTGTAGGGGCCCTTGCTGTATAACTCGAATGTCTATATCCTGTGATGTTGTCTGTAATCCTAACCGCTTCCTGATGTGATATGCTTCATATTATGAGCATCTTTTGTTGGTGTATGTTCCACAACCAGAGCATCTTTCTACTGTGACATGCTGTCTAGCCTGAGCATCTTTCTAAAGTGACACACTCCATAACCTAAGCATCTTTCTGTTATGACGTCATCAGCAATCAGGGCATCTTTCTACTGTATCGTGCTCACTAACTGAGCATCTTTTTCTGTGAACGGTAGTGAAGCCAAGCCTCTTTCTGCTGTGACATGCTGTCTATCCTGAGCATCTTTCTAAAGTGACACACTCCATAACCTAAGCATCTTTCTGTTATGACGTCATCAGCAATCAGGGCATCTTTCTACTGTATCGTGCTCACTAACTGAGCATCTTTTTCTGTGAACGGTAGTGAAGCCAAGCCTCTTTCTGCTGTGACATGCTGTCTATCCTGAGCATCTTTCTAAAGTGACACACTCCATAACCTAAGCATCTTTCTGTTATGACGTCATCAGCAATCAGGGCATCTTTCTACTGTATCGTGCTCACTAACTGAGCATCTTTTTCTGTGAACGGTAGTGAAGCCAAGCCTCTTTCTGCTGTGACATGCTGTCTATCCTGAGCATCTTTCTAAAGTGACACACTCCATAACCTAAGCATCTTTCTGTTATGACGTCATCAGCAATCAGGGCATCTTTCTACTGTATCGTGCTCCCTAACTGAGCATATTTTTTCTGTGAACGGTAGTGCAAGCCAAGCCTCTTTCTGCTGTGACATGCTGTCTATCCTGAGCATCTTTCTAAAGTGACACACTCCATAACCTAAGCATCTTTCTGTTATGACGTCATCAGCAATCAGGGCATCTTTCTACTGTATCGTGCTCACTAACTGAGCATCTTTTTCTGTGAACGGTAGTGAAGCCAAGCCTCTTTCTGCTGTGACATGCTGTCTATCCTGAGCATCTTTCTAAAGTGACACACTCCATAACCTAAGCATCTTTCTGTTATGACGTCATCAGCAATCAGGGCATCTTTCTACTGTATCGTGCTCACTAACTGAGCATCTTTTTCTGTGAACGGTAGTGAAGCCAAGCCTCTTTCTGCTGTGACATGCTGTCTATCCTGAGCATCTTTCTAAAGTGACACACTCCATAACCTAAGCATCTTTCTGTTATGACGTCATCAGCAATCAGGGCATCTTTCTACTGTATCGTGCTCACTAACTGAGCATCGTTTTCTGTGAACGGTAGTGAAGACAAGCCTCTTTCTGCTGTGACATGCAGTCTAGTTTGAGCAGCTTTCTATTGTGACTTACTCCATGACTCCATAACCGAAGCTGCTGTGACCTGATCAGCAATCTGAGCATATTTTAGTTTTGGTGTATTCTGTAGGTTGAGCATATTTCTGGTAAGACATGCTCAATATCCTGAGTATGCTTTTGCAGTGACATTATCAGTATAATTGCCATGACATGCTCTATAAACGGAGCATTTTTTGCTGAAAACCCCGAGAATCTTTCTGTTGTGAGATGTTCCATAACCCGGAACTCTTTCAGCTGCAACATGCTCGCAAGCATTTCTTGATCTGAGATGCATGTCTCTTTGCTGTGAGATGTTCAAAAATCTAGGTCTCCTTTCTGCTGTGAGATGCTCCATAACCTGGGACTCTTTCTGCTATGACATGCTCGCGAGCATTTCTTGCTATGAGATGCATGTCTCTTTGCTGTGAGATTTCCAAAAATCAAAGTCTCCTTTCTGCTGTGAGGTGTTCCATAACCCGGAACTCTTTCAGCTGCAACATGCTCGCGAGCATTTCTTGCTATGAGATGCATGTCTCTTTGCTGTGAGATTTCCAAAAATCAAAGTCTCCTTTCTGCTGTGAGGTGTTCCATAACCTGGGACTCTTTCTGCCATGAGATGCTCGTGAGCATTTCTTGCTGTGAGATGAGTGTCTCTTTTCTGTGAGCTGACCGAAGCTTCCTTTCTGCTGTGAGATGCTCCATAACCTGGGACTCTTTCTGCTATGACATGCTCATGAGCATTTTTTGCTGTGAGACGCATGTCTCTTTGCTGTGAGATGCTCAATAATCTAGGCCTCATTCTTCTGTGGCATGCTCTGCAGCCTCAGCACATGCCTGCTGTAATGTGCACTTACATGCTAATAATTCTGGAGCTTCACTCCCTGTGTATATCCAGAGCATCTGTTTGCTGGACAGACTGCTTAGCCTAAGAATCCTTCTGAGTGCTCTATACTAAGACAATGGCTCTACTTTAACACCCCAAAGCTATATATCTGCAAGTTGTGCTCCACAACAAGTGAATGTATCTGCGGTGATGGGTTCTTAATCTTATAAATAGTTCCCTTATGAGATGTTCCGTAAATTAAGAATATTCCCTCTTTGCATTCTGACATGCTCGCAATTCGCATCCGTGACAGGTCGTCAGCTGTTATGTGCTTTTCAATTGAAGACATTCTATTTTTGGGGGATCTCTAGTGTGAAATACGATCTAATTCGTGGGTGATTTCTTTGGTAAAGAGGACCCTTTTCTCCTACGCCATGCTCTGTGACTCAAGCATGGTTCTGCTATGATCTGGTTTGTAATCTGAGCAACGTTTTGATTGACATGCTCAGTCTCCTGAGTACCCTTTTGCTGTGACGTGTTCAGTAATGGGAGATTTATTTCACCTGTCACGTGCTTTATAACCCGAGCTTCATTTTGCTGTGACAGGATCCATAATGTGAATACTTTTTGTTGTTGTGACATGCTATATAACCTGAACATCTTTGTTGTGACATACTCCATAACCTGAAGATCTTTTTATTGTGACATACTCTTTTTTTGCAATACTCTTTAACCTGAGCATCTTTTATTGTGACATAATCTATAACCTGAGCATCTTTTTATTGTGACATCTTCCATAATCTCGTAAAAAAATAATTGCCAACTTCACCTTACTTTTCTCCTTACAATTGAGGAAAACAAACCAAAATTACTATATAGTCTGTTTGGTATATCTTCTTGATACCTTTTTACTTTTTATTTCATTATTTTCAAGTGTTTTTTGTTTGAAAAAGACACAACAATACATAAAACATTTTCAACATGAATTCACTAAACGAACAATTACATTCCACATTACATATATAAATACCGCATAAATCCATATTACATATATAGACACCATATCAATTTTTGTCAACAATTAGATTCGCTAAATGATCTCTAATTCTAATCAAAAAACAAAGGACAAAGTAAACATTTGGATACTATTGTTCAACAAACAGCAACTCAATTTGTCAATATCATTTAGTATGCTGCAAATTAATGCATTCCCGATTTACATGCCGACGTGTTTCAAACCCATTCTGTCACTTTATGGGTTCTCATCAGGGCTCTGTCTCTTTTGTTTGTCTACAAGATATATGTAAAACAAAAAGAGGAAATTCTATTTTAGTATTCAGGTATATTTCTTTGCATTTATCACTAATCGCTCCTCTATTCGCACATGGCACAACTTGTACCTGAATTCCAGCTTGTCGCCGGTCGTCTGCTTTACAATTCACTTGCTAGCTCATATGTTTCTTTATCTACAATGTAAAGTACCATTGTCAGGGATTTTATTTACATTTTGGTTGGGAGCTCGGCAACTCGTTTACAAAAGCATTGCATGAAGCCTACCTTTTCTGGTCTTTATCCACGTGTATGCACCCTTATCGATTGTTTATTTCGTAGTATATTCAAATACTATGGGCAAATGGAGAAACTTTAATTTAATATACGTTTTTCATTTATTTTATTCATCTAGTTATCCCCCTATTAGGGCAACTTTTAAGACATACCTTGTCTCAATTTGGCACATTCATGCGCGGGGTGCTGCACGTCTCTGCTTATTAGGTTTATAGAGTTGAGGGGTCGATGCTGCGTTTCCCTGCAAGTTTTAAAGGAATTTCATCACCTAGATGCACTCATTTTGCGTGTATATTTAAAAAAAAAATTCAAACGAAATGGCATACCTCCTTTCTTTAATAGCACGGTCCCGCGCTAAGTGCTTCGTGCGTCTATAAGACGCCTATTCTGCTTAACTGCTTCGCTGTTCCTCTTCTCCGCTAGTCTCCTGTGTTTACACAGAGACTGAAATTTAGTATCAAAAACACTTGACTTAGTATCTACTTTCATAGTTATGTCGCGCATCTTACCTACTTGTCTTGTGTGCCGAGTTTGGATCCGCTTAGTACTTTGACATCGCGGCCATCTTTTAGTGAGTTATTTAAGTGTTTGGAAACACAGGAGCCACACGTCGTCGGTGTAGCGTAACCACTGAGTTATGTGTCCCTTGTGTGTAAACCAGTCAAAATGTCCCATCGATACAGAAAAGCTACTTCTGCATAAAGAAGCATATCTGATTTTAAAATTTAATAGCGCTCTAACTGGATTCGAACACACTGTCAGAAGTTTCGCGA
This sequence comes from Lissotriton helveticus, assembly GCF_964261635.1. Taxonomy (NCBI): domain Eukaryota; kingdom Metazoa; phylum Chordata; class Amphibia; order Caudata; family Salamandridae; genus Lissotriton; species Lissotriton helveticus. The sequence continues at coordinate 1,546,682,560 of NC_136061.1, forward strand.
CTCTGATTAATGTCCTGCCTGTTTTATTAATGTTAGGGATTAACAGCTGAAGATTGGTATCCGTGCATTAAAAACAGAAATAAACAGTCGGCATCATGTAATGATAGCTAAAATATTCTAAAAGGAGCTTTCATAATAAGGTATAAATGTAACAAACTGCTAGTTGATAGTAATCGTGGGGTTGAAACAAGACAACACACTAGCCAACTTAGAAAGCTTAAAAGTTGCCCGTTCCAAGATGGCCCCCATTCGCCGAATGTTTCCAAACACTTAAATAACTCACTAAAAGATGGCCGCGATGTCAAAGGACTGTTAAATATACACGCAAAATGAGTGCATCTAGGTGATGGAATTCCTTTAAAACTTGCAGGGAAACGCAGCATCGACCCCTCAACTCTATAAACCTAATAAGCCGAGACGTGCAGCACCCCGCGCATGAATGCGCCAAATTGAGACAAGGTATGTCTTAAAAGTTGCCCTAATAGGAGGATAACTAGATGAATAAAATAGATGAAAAATGTATATTAAATTAAAGTTTCTCCATTTGCCCATAGTATTTGAATATACTACGAAATAAACAATCGATAAGGGTGCATACACGTGGATAAAGACCAGAAAAGGTAGGCTTCATGCAATGCTTTTGTAAACGAGTTGCTGAGCTCCCAACCAAAATGTAAATAAAATCCCTGACAATGGTACTTTACATTGTAGACAAAGAAACATATGAGCTAGCAAGTGAATTGTAAAGCAGACGACCGGCGACAAGCTAGAATTCAGGTACAAGTTGTGCCATGTGCGAATAGAGGAGCGATTAGTGGTAAATGCAAAGAAATATACCCGAATACTAAAATAGAATTTCCTCTTTTTGTTTAACATATATCCTGTAGACAAACAAAAGAGACAGAGCCCCGATTAGAACCCATAAAGTGACAGAATGGGTTTGAAACACGTCGGCATGTAAATCGGGAATGCATTAATTTGCAGCATACTAAATGATATTGACAAATTGAGTTGCTGTTTGTTGAACAATAGTATCCAAATGTTTACTTTGTCCTTTGTTTTTTGATTAGAATTAGAGATCATTCAGCGAATCTAATTGTTGACAAAAATTGATATGGTGTCTATATATGTAATGTGGATTTATGCGGTATTTATATATGTAATGTGGAATGTAATTGTTCGTTTAGTGAATTCATGTGGAAAATGTTTTATGTATTGTTGTGTCTTTTTCAAACAAAAAACACTTGAAAATAATGAAATAAAAAGTAAAAAGGTATCCATTAGATATACCAAACAGACTATATAGTAATTTTGGTTTGTTTTTCCTCAATTGTAAGGAGAAAAGTAAGGTGAAGTTGTCAATTACTTTTTTACGCAATTTATTAATGGTCCAGCCGACTTCATGCCCCAGGACCTAACTCCTCAGTGTGAGAAAATATTCCATAATCTCAGCATCTTTTTATTGTGACATACTCTATAACCTGGCGGTACAAAAGGGATGTTCCCATGAGGCACAGTGTCAGACTGATTTGCATATGGCCATGTCTGAACTGGGGTAGCAGAGTGGGCTAAAGAACGGTGATGGAATAAACCCAGATCTGTTGACTGGGGGTGAGTGTTTGATTGTTTCAGATGCTCCGTCCATCACCACCCACTTTTGTACCACTCTATAACCTGAGCATCTTTGTTGTGAAAATCTGTTTAACCTGAGCATCTTTTTATTGTGACATACTCAATAACACAAGCATCTTTTATTGTGACATACTCAATAATACAAGCATCTTTTATTGTGACGTACTCAATAACACGAGCATCTTTTATTGTGACATACTCAATAACATGAGCATCTTTTATTGTGACATACTCTATAACATGAGCATCTTTTATTGTGACATACTCTATAACATGAGCATCTTTTATGTCCACACAAGCATCTTTTATTGTGACATACTCAATAACACAAGCATCTTTTATTGTGACATACTCAATAACACGAGCATCTTTTATTGTGACATACTCTATAACACAAGCATCTTTTATTGTGACATACTCTATAACATGAGCATCTTTTATTGTGACATACTCAATAACACAAGCATCTTTTATTGTGACATACTCAATAACACGAGCATCTTTTATTGTGACATACTCAATAACACGAGCATCTTTTATTGTGACATACTCAATAACACGAGCATCTTTTATTGTGACATACTCTATAACATGAGCATCTTTTATTGTGACATACTCAATAACACAAGCATCTTTTATTGTGACATACTCTATAACACGAGCATCTTTTATTGTGACATACTCTATAACATGAGCATCTTTTATTGTGACATACTCAATAACACAAGCATCTTTTATTGTGACATACTCAATAACATGAGCATCTTTTATTGTGACATACTCAATAACACAAGCATCTTTTATTGTGACATACTCTATAACCTGAGCATCGTTGTTGTGAAAAGCTGTTTAACCTGAGCATCTTTTTATTGTGAGATACTCCATAACACAAGCATCTTTTATTGTGACATACTCAATAACACAAGCATCTTTTATTGTGACATACTCAATAACATGAGCATCTTTTATTGTGACATACTCTATAACCTGAGCATCTTTGTTGTGAAAAGCTGTTTATCCTGAGCATCTTTTTGTGACATACTATGCAAAATCCGCATCTTTTCTTGTGACGTACTCTATAACCACAGCATCTTTTTGTTGTGACATAATCTATAACCTGAGCATCTTTTTGTTATGACATACTGTATAACCTGACTATCTTTTTTATTGAGATGTACTCAATAACCTGAGCATCTTTGATGGATCATACTTTATAACCGCAGCATCTTTTTGTTGCGACATAATCTATAGCCTGAGCATCTATTTTGTGTGCATACTCTCTGTGTGCATCTTTTTGTTCTGACATACTCTATAACCTGAGCATCTTTTTATTCTGACATATTGTATAACCTGGGCACCTTTTTATTCTGACACACTCAATAACCTGAGCATCTTTGATGGTACGTACTCTATACCTGCAATGTCTTTTTGTTGTGATTTACTCAATAACCTGAGCATCTTTTCATTGTGACATACTTTATAACCTGAGCATCTTTTCATTGTGACATACTTTATAACCTGAGCATCTTTTCACTGTGACATACTTTATAACCTGAGCATCTTTTGTTGTGACATACTCTATAACCTGAGCATCTTTTTATTGTGACATCTTCCATAATCTCAGCATATTTTATTGTGGCATACTCTATAACCTCAGCATCTTTTGTTGTGTCCAGCTGTGTAACCTCAGCATCTTTTGTTGCGGCATACTCTGTAACCTCTGCGTCTTTTGTTATGAGATACTCTGTAACCTCAGCATCTTTTGTTGTGTCAGCTGTGTAACCTCAGCATCTTTTATTGTGACATACTCTATAACTTCAGCATCGTTTGTTGTGTCCAGCTGTGTAACCACAGCATCCTTTGTTGGCGAATACTCTGTAAACTCAGCATCTTTTGTTGTGGCATACTCTGGAACCTCAGCACCTTTTGTTGTGGCATAGTCTGGAACCTCAGCACCTTTTGTTGTGGCATACTCTGGAACCTCAGCACCTTTTGTTGTGGCATACACTGTAACATCAACATCTTTTGTTGCGGCATACTCTATAACCTCAGCATCTTTTGTTGTGGCATACTCTGGAACCTCAGCACCTTTTGTTGTGGCATACTCTGTAACATCAGCATCTTTTGTTGTGGCATATTCTGGAACCTCACCACCTTTTGTTGTGGCATACCCTGGAACCTCAGCATTGTTTGTTGTGTCCAGCTGTGTAACCTCAGCATCTTTTGTTGTGGCATACTCTGTAACCTCAGCATCTTTTGTTGTGTCATACTCTGGAACCTTAGCATCTTTTGTTGTGGCATACTCTGGAACCTCAGCATCTTGTGTTGTGGCCTACCCTGGAACCTCAGGAACGTTTGTTGTGTCCAGCTGTGTAACCTCGGTACAAAAGGGGGGGGTGATGGAAGGAGCATCTGAACCAATCAAACACTCACACCCAGTCAAAAGATCTGGGTTTGATCCATCACCGTTCTTTAGCCCACTCTGCCACCCCAGTTCAGACATGGCTATATGCAAATCAGTCTGACACTGTGCCTCATGGGAACAGTCCAGCCCGAACTGCCAGCTGTGTAACCTCAGCATCTTTTGTTGTGGCATAATCTGGAACCTCCGCATCTTTTGTTGTGGCATACTCTGTAACCTCAGCATCATTTGTTGTGGCATACTCTGTAACCTCAGCATCTTTTGTTGTGGAATACTCTGTAAACTCAGCATCTTTTGTTGTGGCATACTCTGGAACCTCAGCACCTTTTGTTGTGGCATACTCTGGAACCTCAGCACCTTTTGTTGTGGCATACTCTGGAACCTCAGCACCTTTTGTTGTGGCATACTCTGTAACATCAACATCTTTTGTTGAGGCATACTCTATAACCTCAGCATCTTTTGTTGTGGCATACTCTGGAACCTCAGCACCTTTTGTTGTGGCATACTCTGTAACATCAGCATCTTTTGTTGTGGCATATTCTGGAACCTCACCATCTTTTGTTGTGGCATACCCTGGAACCTCAGCATCGTTTGTTGTGTCCAGCTGTGTAACCTCAGCATCTTTTGTTGTGGCATACTCTGGAACCTCCGCATCTTTTGTTGTGGCATACTCTGTAACCTCAGCATCATTTGTTGTGGCATACTCTGTAACCTCAGCATCTTTTGTTGTGGCATACTCTGTAACCTCAGCATCTTTTGTTGTGGCATACTCTGTAACCTCCGCATCTTTTGTTGTGGCATACTCTGTAACCTCAGCATCTTTTGTTGTGGCATACTCTGTAACCTCAGCATCCTTTGTTGTGGCATACTCTGTAACATCAGCATCTTTTGTTGTGGCATATTCTGGAACCTCAGCATCTTTTGTTGTGGCATACCCTGGAACCTCAGCATCGTTTGTTGTGTCCAGCTGTGTAACCTCAGCATCTTTTGTTGTGGCATACTCTGGAACCTCAGCATCTTTTGTTGTGGCATACTCTGGAACCTCTGCATCTTTTGTTGTGGCATACTCTGTAACCTCAGCATCTTTTGTTGTGGCATACCCTGGAACCTTTGCATTTGTCACCCCGAGTGGGAAGGGTATGCCCAGACGTGGGTCCCGTGCTCACTAAGCCACTGGAGTTAAGCTATCCTTGCTGAAGACGGCTGATGGCAAGAAACCGGTCCTAGGATGCTTGATTCCAGTCCAGGGAAGACATGGCTTGGCAGTTCGGCTGGACTGTTCCCATGAGGCACAGGGTCAAGGCTGATTTGCATATGGCCATGTCTGAACTGGGGTGGTGTGGTGAGCAGAAAAACAATGGATTTAGGCCCAGATCTCTGTACTGGGGTGAATGCATGACATTTTTTTGCATTCTGTCCATCAACTGTTGTTTTTGCATACTCTGTAACCTCAGCATCTTTTGTTATGACACACTCTATAACCCGAGCATCTTTTTATTGTGACGTACTTTATAATTTGAGCATCTTTTGTTGCTGCATGCTCTATAATCTGAACATGTCTCAGCTGTGGCCTGCTCGGTAACACGAGAATGAGTCTGTTATTGTGTGCATACTCTGATAATACTTCTGATTTTTGGCACAATAAGCTGCAAATCTGCATATTGTTCTCCGTAATGTGAAAATGTGTCTGCTCCCGTGGGGTACTTAAACTAAAAAGTTATTTTTTTGTGCACTAATTTCAGAATAGGTCTCTGGTTGTGTCTTGACATGATCGCTTGTGTGCATGTTCTGTCTGGCCGTGTGCTGTAATCTGCTCTTCAAGCAAAATAGTTTTTCTGCTCAGGTTTTTGATGGGGAATATTTTGGTTTCCTTATAGTCTGTCATTTGAGAATGTTTTGCATGCGTTATAATCTGCGAATCTGTATTGTGAAATGTCATTTAATCTGATAATGTTCTTCCAATCTGCATCATTCCTTTCTCAATGTTGTTTTTACTGGTTTTGCTTGAATGAGCTCTTCAATATGAGATTTGTTATTTAGAAATATTTGCTGGTTCCCGTAAGGACAGGTTGGGGGCCTCAAGGGTATCTAGGGGTTACTGGACCTCAATTGTGTCAACTACAGTAGATTTCCCAGTGTCCCCTTACTATTGTGACCCCATTCTGGAAAGTAAGCACACTCCTTTAGCACTTGCCTCCCAAGCCACTCAGGGAAAAGCTGTCCAGGGTTACCTCGGGGTTGATAAGCCAGAAATCAATTACATGGATAATTCAACTCTTTAAATCATTGTCCAACCAATGCTTTCACTTTTACAAAGCTGCCTAAGCTCAGCGTTACAAATGCATAAAATATATACAATATGCAAAACAGTACTTGAAGCAGTCAACAAGTTCTCAGTCAGAATACCAGTTCACAATTCTTCCTAAACTGGGGCCACCTAGAATAGCCAGAGTGCACATCACCTACCCGAAGGTTTTTTCCAAGGAGGAGCTAACCCCATCAGTGTATTCTGCCAACATTATACACGAAGTACCTAGTGACAATGAGCATGCCTACAGGCCTCAACCTATACAACTATCAATAACGCAATGCAGACAAACTGCCGCCCAATAAATGGCTTTCTGCAGTGAGCACACAGGGCTACGGGCTTAGAACAATCACAAGTCAAATGAAAGGCGTACTGCTTTCGACAAAAATATTCGTCATTTAATACAGCCTGCAAGGTTTGTCATTAAAATATTAGGTGTCTGCCAAGGGAGACCAAACTGATTTTCAGTCAGGTTTGAAACAATGTTAAAACATTTGCGAAAAGTTTCCTCCCCCAGAGAAACAACAAAACTGTAGCCAGACTTCACAAACCTCGTTATGGGAGCCAGGGATCCCCTGCAGCTCCAGTTTTGTTGTTTATCCTGTTGCCTAGCAACCTTACATTCACTGAGAATGGTTTTCTGCAGGCCCCTTCTCCTCCTGGGCACCAGCCTTCTCTCTCCTGGAGACTTATGCCAGGCTATTTCTTCTTGATGTGGGGTAGCCACTGCCAGGTGTATGCCCGTGCTTCTTTTGTGGACACCCCTGTCAAGTTACGCCTGCCCTGGAGCTGGTGAGGGTGATTTGGACCATTGGAGTCTCATGGAAATTAGCAAGAGCACCTCGTGAGCGGAACCTTCGCACGCCGATAAATGCACACCCTCTGGCCCTATTTTGATGCACTTTGGAACACTTTATTCCACAGAGGTGCCCCCTCTTAAAGGCTACTCCGTGTGGTCGCAGTACTTCTTTCTTCCTGAACAGCTGTGATCTCCTTTTACAGATGGTGTACTCCTGCAGGGCACTTTCACAGTACCCCACCTTTTCAGTGAGATGGTCTCTTTGCAGGTTCTCCGTCAGGGTTAGGGCTAAAGTTCCTTTCGGAGATTCCTAGTCACCATGGAACTTGGCTGATGACTACACAGTGAAGGGGCTGCTTTGGAGAATACAGTCCAGCAAATCCCCTTTAGACAGCAGGCTGTTCCTTTTTACCAGACACAGTCATCCAAGTTGTCCCCCCTTGGCAAGGACATTAGCAATTGGGGCTCATGGCTCTGGTGCTCAAGCCTTTCTCACCCGCACTACTGTGTGGGTCCTGCTACTGGTCAATGCGAATCTTGGCACACTGGCTTGGATTTATACTCCGTATTACCCTCACTTTGCAGATGTAGACGCATATTCAAGAGATCCATCTCTGGAGCTAGTTTCGGGAGGTTCGAGACATTTTGTTAAATAGCCCCAGACTGGCCAAGCTAACGCCTTTGTTAATCAAACATGACTGAAGCAGAGGGTGGACCTTTGTGTGCGCTCTCATTCAGCTACTACACAAAGCCGGCTGCAGTCACACCTCTGAGGGAGTTTGAAGCAGGAAAGGGGCAACAACTGTCTCTGGACTTCAAAGGGGCATCTGGTTCTCTCCTTCCCTTGCCAGGAGCCTGGTCCACTGCCAAGGACCACAGGGATGGTATTACAATCTACATCCCTGTCTGGAGGACTCTTCCCACCTTATGTTGTATGTCCCATCCACAAAGGAGATACAATATGGAATACTGCTCTATGCAGTGAAGCCCAACCGGGACTCTCCAAGGTCATCCTAAGCCACACACACACACAGTACACACACTGTATGCATCTCCCATGTAACATATCAAGAGCGCATTCCCCGATCGGTCTATGCACCGCTGGCTTGATTTAAAACGCGGGCACTATAGTTGCCAACTCAAAAAACTACTGTTTTACCAGAGATTACAGTGGATGAGACTCCATCCAAATAGTGGAAGTCAAAACGTTAAAAACTGGGTTGAATCCATTTTCCGAACAGTGCCTGTATTCTAGAATAGTCACAACCTAAACTCTTTCCACTGTGATGGAGTCTCTAATCTGAAAAACTCTGGGTATAAAAAACAGATTCCCTAATCTTTCCTCTTCTTAAGGTTCCTGAATTAAGTAAGGATTTTTAACTAAGCTCCACTATCTCCCCGTTGGGCTTTGCCACCTAACAGACTTGTTCTATTACACTTCAAGTGTCTGAAAGCCTTTTTTTCTACTTTGCAAACCTGACCTCACTGGATCACTGCCATTGAAGCCCTTGTCTCTGAGATCATCAAAGCTATCCCTTCTGATTATTCCTAGATCCCACTTTTTAACAGTCTTCGGGCAACTTTACAAAACGAGCAATGCCATTGCCTCCTGGTTTCAATGTTTCACTGTAAACCCTTTACCTTCAGAGGAATGTGTTCTTCTTCTGTAGCCTTAAACCCATTCCTTACCTTGTCCTTAATAGTGCCTCGAGACACTTCCTGGAAGCAAATCGAGCTTTATGAATTGAGGCACTCCCTCACCCCAAACGGTCTGAATTAACTTACCGTGATGGGCAATATGGCATGAAATCCCCATTCATTTGTTGGACTATCCATATACTCTCCCAACAAGACGGTTGGGTTCAGTGGCAATTTGGTGTTTTGTTGGGTAGCTGAGGGGTTGTGTTAGAAAACGACGAGTTTTGGTCGACTAGATGTAGGTGAAAACATCTATTACACATATCTGAATTAATCGTCTGGAATGAATAATGTTGAAACAAAACATTTTAAAAAGTCTAAAAATATGATTATAACACAGAAGCATGTTAAACAAGCATTTACAATGCAATAGGTCTAGCATTTACGAGAGTTAGAGCTATTGGCATTGTAGATTACAATGCCTTTTATTTATGTGTTGTTTTTAAAACAGATAAATAAAATGCATTGTCTTTACAATGCCAATAGCTAAAAATCTCGCAAATGCGAGAGCTATTGCTTTCTGAAAGAATAGTGCTCGGAGGCTGTTATTAAAGCCTACCCTAGTAACAACACTCCTAACAGGGGTGTCACTATGGGAGGTTACAACAGGGCCGGCCTAAGGCATGTGCAAGCTGTGCACCTGCACAGGGCCGCCAAACCCCAGGGGCCGCCACGCCAATATATATCCTTAGATACATATTTGCGTGGTGGCCCCTGGCAGGGATTTGGCGGCCTCGGGCCCCCTACCTACACTCCCTGCTCAGGGCCTCCGTGAGCCTAGAGCCGGCCCTGGTTACAAAATGAGACAAAGCGATACTAAGGAGGAACTACTAAGCCTATCGACCAATGAACAGCCACAGTGTACAGTGGACAATGAAACAAGCCAAGGAAAAATATGGGTGGATAGTGGGCGGAGCTTCAAGTCCCTACCTGAATATAGCATGCCTCGCAATGCATGTGCTGCCCAGGCTCCACCAAAAAATGTCCAGATTGGACTAACATGGTCCTGAATAAAAAAAATTATACATTTACATTTTTAAATTACTGACATATAATGTAAACCCGCCCTGTGTCAAAACTTCTGAGTGTTGGCAACTAACTATTAACACAACCTCACTTTATTTCACATCTTCCTATATCCACCTCTAATAACTTTTTCTTTGGAATTTAAATCCAATGGGCTATAACCCGCAATGAGAAGGCCTACTCTTAGTTAGAAGAGCCACAGGGGTCTCACCTTAGGCTGGCTAGGTTACGGTCTCTGGCGCTGATAGTGTATAGGTAGACATTGCGACACTTGTATGGTGGGCACTAATGATAGTGACTTATCATAGCGAACAAAGAATAAGGCATCCGTGCAGGGTGGACAGGTATGCCACTTTACAGGAGCCCAGGGGACAGGGGACATAGGATTGACCCATAATGCATGCCTTTAACGGCACATATATTACGCAATGGGTGAAAGGAAACTCCTGGGCTGGAATGGGAGCTCACACCTAAGGCGTATTATCTGAATGTAGAAATATCAGGGATAGTGCATTGAAAATGGTTCGACTTTGGGTGACCGCTGGCTGGTTTCCTGTAGGCTTTGTGGGAATAGGGATAGGGGTGTGACATGTGTAAGCCCTCAAGGGTGTAGTGGTGCATTCTCTTTCTGTGCATCTATTGTCCGGTGAGAGCTTTCTCTCTAGAGCAGTTTACACCCTCTACTTCACAGCAGTTATTGGCACAGGCGCCTTGTCATGGTGGGTGGGTAGCGGTCTGGGGTAGCGACGGAGAGATAAGATCGGGTACTTAAGAATGTTTACAGTAACTGCTGTGATCCCTACAATATTTCAGTTCCCCAACGGCCTTTCTGTAGGATAAAATCTCAGAATGAGGAGGGAAACACTTCCTGCTCCCAAATGACCTCAAATTCGTCCCCACACACCAAAACATTTTTACATAGAAATCAGCAAAACCTGGGAGATGAACAAATAGAACCATTTCTAGGTCTCTGTAAATTCAGATTTTGAAAAAGTTGGCAAAGAACATAAATACTATTGGCCAGTAGGTTTCGCTGTGCATTCTGGGCTTTCAGTAGGATGAAAAGGGCGTTAGGGGTTAAAAGGGGCACGGCCAAATAAGCCTAACTAGGATCCCTCTCCAGAGGCGTGGCCTATGTAAATATGGCACCACTTAAAACATTTAAACTAAATCCTGTGCTTCACACAGGTGCCACCTGACCAGTATTTCGCTGTGTCTATATCAGTTTTATTTTATTGTATCCAGACAGGCCTCGAGCCGCAACTGGGTGCTTCGGTTTAGAGGTCGTGGCTGTGCTGAGTTAATCTTTCACATTTTAGTGTGTGCACCGTTTACTGTATTTGGGGATCTATATTACATTTTACCGCATTCGGCTTTTAATTCATTGGTGAGAAAAATTATTTAAAAACACTACTGATTCCGAGCTCTATCGTTGGAGTAATAAATCTAAAAGGTGGGCATTTCCTGTTTAGCTGGCACTTCTCCTGCCCGTGCATGCGTTCAGGGGTGATGTCAAAGTCAGAGTGCTACTCAATTTAGGAAGGACTTTAAAGGGAAACTTCATTTTACATGTTGTAAGGTCTACTTCTCATTGCGACAATAATTTTACGCCTCACCACTTTCAAATGCCACCAGCCGCCCCTGGTCTACACACCATTATGACCCGCTCTGTGAAACTCCTTTTGCCTTGTTCTCAACTTCAGAGCTCTAGGTTGAACTAGGATATAAACACCCACTACCTGAACTCGCTCAGACACCTGGAGGCACCTCAGTTGGAAGTCTGCACTATACAATAGTCCTTTTTTTTGCTACAGAAACTACAAAAACACAATATGTTGAAAAAAGCTAAAAATCCCTAGAAAATGCAAGGTGAGGTTAAGCGTAAAATGTAAACAGGAGTTGCATCACTCACTTGGGTAGGGGGTTTTACAGTCATTTTTGAGAAATCGCTTAGTGTTTTTGGCAGTAAAGCGAAGTACATGAATACACAGCCTGATAAGATCCGTTTCAGAGCTGGTGTTTATATACTGTCCGGCTGTAATGCCAGAAACCGGTCCTCGGAAGCTTGTTTCCGGTCCAGGGAAGGCATGGCTTGGCAGTTCGGGCTGTACTTTTCCCATGAGGCACAGGGTCAGACTGATTTGCATATGGCCATGTCTGAACTGGGGTGGCAGAGTGGGCTAAAGAACGGTGATCGATTAAACCCAGATCTGTTGACTGGGTGTGAGTGTTTGATTGGTTCAGATGCTCCGTCCATCACCACCCCCTTTTTGTACCGGTTCGAGAGCCAGCAGGATCCGGCCCACTTAAAATCTAATTTCGAGTTAAATGTATATTTCAACTACTCGGGGGAATATTTGCTACCTGCGTCGCGGGTGTATTTGGTGTCTTCCAATATGACGTGGTAGGTGGGCAATGAAAGTGACGGCTGAGCAGGTGGGGCCAGGGAGACCCGAGAGCGAGGCTGATCACTCCAGACGCCGTGTCTATGTGCTTCTAGCCCCGCTAACAGGCCCGGGCAGTGGGCGCCTGCGTGTCAGCTGCCCCGACGCGACAGGTGTCAGGGGTCAATGCTCAGATAGCCGCAGTATTGTGTTCTCCAGTGGAGCTCTTGAAAGGGCCCCGCTTGTGCGTTTCCAGTGAAAGCGGTGTAATGGTGGCAGTAAACAAACGAAAGGCCTTGTGTGCCACTCTGCCCCTTTGTATCCTGTGTGCACTGGGCGGGGCGTGTTGACTAATGGGGAGCGGTTCAGCATCTGTGCAGCGATGACACTACATTAAACAGTGGAGATGTATAGACCATTCACTTATCGACAGACGCAGGGCATAGTAAATGTTAGCCTGGGCTTGGCTTTGTCGGATTCAAGAAATGTTATTTGCCCGGGTTCCCTCCTGTGTTTTTTGTGTGTGAAAATGGAGTAGATTTGTTTGATCCACTTTTTATGTAGTGAGTTTCCCAGACGGTGCAGATGCCTAGAACTCCTGCTCTGGTCTTGGAGAAACTTCAATATACCATTGTCTGCAATGAAATGTACTTTGGTTAAAACACAGTGACCACTGGGACACTCAGCTTGTAACATATATATATCCCTCCCAAGGCAAATATTGCAGTTACTGGGTGGCAGGGGGATGTTACCTTTGGGGGAATACAGGGCGTGAACTCCCACATTTTTTATTTAATTCATTTGGCATTTAATAAAAAATGTAATGGATCGGCCAAGCACCAGTTTCCATTCACAGATAGAGCTGCTCAGCAGACGGTTCTGGTCATACCTGTATTGGATATGCTGCAACATGGCCTGTGGGCTCTTTTTGAGAGGTGCCAGAGCAGACCGAGATTTCTGAGCTAAGGTTGTGTCAAGGAGAGCCAATTCCGACTGGTGTCGTAGGGCTTAAGCCTACTATCGGGCTCCAAACTGCGCATCAAGGACACCCGTATCGCATTTGACCCTCAAGGGGGTGAAGTTAAGTTACTCAAAGCCTTACTCTGGGATGTGGGGTCAGAAACTCAGCCCGATGAAGTTAACCACCACAAGTAAATAGTTCAATGTCCAGGGCCAGATGCAGGGCCGGCTCTAGGCTCACGGAGGCCCTGAGCCGGGAGTGTAGGTTTGGGGCCCGAGGCCGCCAAATCCCTGCCAGGGGCCGCCACGCAAATATGTATCTAAGGATATATATTGGCGTGGCGGCCCCTGGGGTTTGGCGGCCCTGTGCAGGTGCACAGCTTGCACATGCCTTAGGCCGGCCCTGCCAGATGTTTGGAAAGGAAGAAGTATTTTACTCGAAACATACACTATATAATAAGGTCCCTCCTTGTCAGTTGATTTGCCCTCTTGATCAAAGCAGGGTCTAAACAACACTTACTGGCAATCTTAGGTGAAGTCTCCAGGTTTCCGGTCCTGCGCATACTGGGGAGTTGTCAGTGAATACCCCAATCCTGGGGGATCTGTTCCTTAGTTTCCACTTCTGTGGTGACCTCAGATTCCTCTTAGCAACACCTTGTCCCACTGTCTGGAAGTCTCTGCCTTATATTTATACTAAAGCAGTAAATAGGAGCTTTATAGGCCTATTGTTCACTACCGTGACCAGTTCTGGGCTGTTTTGCCCTTTTGTTTTCTCCACTTAGAGTCTTAGACTCTTGCAGTCAAGGTCTTTGTGCAACATGTAAGCAGGATGGTCTGGTGGATCGGGGAGTCTCCTGGCAGAAGAATTCCAATACCAGAAGGGAGGCAGTCCCGCTTTACTGTTTGTTAACCTGTGAGTGGTAGCCCTTCCAGAGAACAGTGAGCCAGGGAAGTGGAAGGGGACATTCCTTAGCTTTAAAGGGGCTGTTTGTCACCTCTCCTTAACAATCCTAAGTCTGATCTACTAAAGAGAATCCCTGGAATATCCTAAGGGCGAGCCCAGCAAGTCACATCCACTGTCTGAGCTCTCTATCCTACTCTTCATCTTAGGCCCCATTTACATTTAGCAAATGCAAAATGGAACCCTAGTCGGATATGTTCACCCATATTATACCCATTCCAAACGCATATACTGCCCACATGCCAAAATACGTACAAATGTGACATCCATGTCCCACATGGATCAGATAAGCATGTGGTAGCTTTTGACTGGCTGACTAATCAGGAGAAGGTGGGAGAGGCCGGTAAGCAACTCTCGCTGGCATGGACCGGTAAACAGACTTACCATGCCACTGAGAAAGGGTTTTACTTCCACCGCTTCAGCCCTTTACAGCTTGGTGAACTTACTACAGTCGTGCTTAGTTAAGCTGAGGCACATGGTGTGCCCCTGTGAACTGCAGAGCAGTGCTGTGTTCAGTCTGTGTCACAAAAGTACCTTCAGCACACGTGCTTAATTGTTGTGTGTGCTGCAGTGTGGGTCAAAATGCTGCAGCTGGCTTTGGTGGAGTCAATACAGGGAACCTTTGTCCAGCCAAAACAATAACACCCAGATAGTGGGTTGGGTTTGATCCTCATCACAAATGGCCCAGTTGACAGAGGCACAACACCGCGTAGTAGATGCATCCAGTCACCTGGATGCGGTCATCAATCGTAGTGTCACACATGTGGTGTCTTTTAGTACCTTAAGAAGAGTTTGGTTCATTTTGTAAAGAAGCTGGCTATGTGAAATGTCTTCATCCGTAGTGGAAGGAGACACTATTGGCCACCCTGTTATCAATGTATTTCCCTCCACAGTCTTGGACGCAGTGCCCATTTCAGCCTTGCCGCCCACAATCCCAGTTGCAAGTCCGCTTTCCTACCTGATTGTGTCCCTCCCCTTTGGGCATCCCATTATCTACCTGAACATCTGGCTAAATCTCTCTGTAGTCATTGCAGGGGTGAGGCCCTTTGTGTTTCCCACTTAGTATCGAGTTTGACGTGCAGTTCGTTCAGTGCTTAATTTGAGCCAATGGTTTCCGGTGCTCGGCACTATCACTTAATTGTCAACCCAGGCGCTTGTGACAGTCTGCCACAAGGTGGCACTGTCTGCATAATTTAGAGAGGACCCCCAGCATCAGTTAATTATTTATTCAATATATACATATAACTATTACCTGCTGCCCAAGCCATTCTTAAACCTTTGAGGGCCTGAAATAGTCCAAATGATCACACTTGTAGGCGTGTGATGGTTAGTGGATGGGCTGTTGCTATCATTGGCAACATGGCAGGGGCAATGTGTGGTACAAGCTGCAGTGGCTTCCTGACGAGAGCCCTGGCACTTACTTTTTTTATACATTAAGCACTGAGTTGGTTGGGCATGTAGAAAATACATTAGTTGACTTGAACTAGTTCCATTATTCTGGCTTGTTGTACTAAATGATTGTAGAGTACCTCTGCTGCCGAAGTGGCACATCAAGGCAGCGTAGTTTGACCCATTAATCCTCCAAATAATTTTAGATAGCATTAAAGAAATAAGACATTTGATGTGTTGGGGAACCAAGGCGTTGTTATGGGTTGAACAGCATGAACATACTGTCCCAATAAGGTGCAAAGTCCCTCATCTTAAATCGAGGTGTGGCTCTGTTTTGGCTGGGTGGCGGACTCTGGAAACTTTTACAGGGAAGTTGGGCGCTAGTTGCACTAAAATGACCCTGGCAATGCAACGCATGAGCCGTGCTGGATCTGAGCAGAAGCTGGTAGGGTTCTAGGACCATGGCATGGTCAGTCCATAACTAGGTGCCTTGAAAACGACAATAGAGCAGAAGAGATGGTCACTCGTCCCGCTCGCCCACGCGTGTAATTTGTCTTCGATAACTCTTGGAGCCCTATCATGAACAGCTGTGCGCCTCCGATTTCTGTTTGAGGAGTCTGGACGTATATGCATGAAATGCAGACAGCACAAGTCGGAAACAGTGAACAGGGGTGGCCTCCCTCCATTTCTGACATTTTCTCAAAGAAATTGAGTTATATGTATGAACTTTAGACACCTCAGACACACACAAAAACAAACAGGTACAGGGCTATGCGCCGCCTCATACGCAGCCCTAAAATAACTCCGCGATCTACAATTGCTTTTATAAAGAAGCCTTATGAACACCAGGAGGAGGAAATGAGGTGGAACGTGTCATCAGACAATGACTGGGCCACCTCATGCGTGTCGGCGCGCGGCACAAGCAGCGTGGGCAGCAGCCAGTGCCGTCTGGGAGCGTGGGCCTCGGTGCCAACTACGACAGCAGCACTTTTATAAACAGTCCCTAGGCTGCGAAATATGCACCACGCGCCGAGACATCCTCCTCGTCACGCCTGCCAGGCACCGGAGGCGGGGATGCGGAAGAGCACCACCTCATTTGCATATTTTTGCAGCAGCGCCTCGAAGAGGGGCGGAGCTTGTCTGCACACTCCTATGTGGGTGTACTGTAGCTCAACAGCGACTCCTCTTCTTTGACCGGTTGAGTAACCCACAAAAGGGGTGCCTGTTGTTTTCTTTCCGCAAAAATCCTGGCGGTGCCAGTTTTTCATGAAGGCACTCATTGACTAAATGTGACTTCCAGTGGTGTGCAGACAAGCAGGATTTCAGGAGTATGCTTACTTTCTCACCTTGTAATGGATTGACCCAAAACTGATATTTCACGCTATTGCAGATCTGAATGGCTTGTAAGGTTGGCGCCGAAGAACCACGCAGTCTGTGTGATAACCGCGTCCATGTCGGGGGTGGGGCAGAGATCCACAAAAGTGCGGGTAAAAAGAGGGATGCCCTCCATCACATTCTGGTGCAGTGTTGATTTGGTCAATTGTTCATGGAGTGTGGTGATGGCTTGAAGTTGGTAGTGGTTTGAAGAGGTGTAGGGCAGGAGAAAGAATGAATAGTGGATAGATATCAAGGCAAACGCTTGTTTGTAGGGGCACGCAATGGATGGTGAAACCGCTCTTGCTCAGGGAGGTACAAAATATTCACTGTGGGTTGATGCCTGTATTTCATGTTGAAGCAAATATATTTAGTAAAAATCATTTATGTTGTGAAATGTCGACTATTGATGGTGGTTTGAAGCAATTGATGCAATGTAACCCTTTGGATGCTCATGATGGAATGGTTCAGTCATGAGCACCAGTTTTCCTGTGCTCATGACGGAACCATTTCGTCATGAGTACAGGCAAGGAAAATTACTCTGCTGCAGACAGCAGAGGGATTTCCCTTTTTTTTGCCTTGGGAGGTGGGGGAGAGCTTCCCCAATCTCCCAAAACTTAGTTTCAGTTGCACAGCTTCGGTGCTTGTGGGGCTGTCTCAGCCCCCTGCACCGAAACACCTGAGTGAGGTATAGTTGGAAAGGGGAGAATTTCCCCTTTCCAATGGTACCCTTCCCTAGTGGATCCCTGCTTGGGGATCACCCCAGGAGGGCAATCCCCCAGCAGGAATCCACCCACTAGCACCAGGGAGAAGTGAGCGGCCCCTTGGGCAAGGGCCTTCCCCCCCATAGATTTTTGGCAGAGCCTGTCTTTCTGCCCCCCATGGGGAGCATATGGGGGCAGTAGCCCCCAATGTGTCTCCCCGGAGGGGGGTAGAAAGCACCCTAGATGCCAGGGATTATTTTTTAATAGGCATGGGGTTGGGGCATCCCAATGCCACCACCCTACCCCCGCAAAGGCGGCAAAAAGATGTTCTGCCCACCCCAGGAGGCTAATGGGGCAATAACCCCTGATCTGCCCCCGGGGGGGGGGCAGAAAGCCCACTAGGCACCTTTGATTTTTTGTTTTCTTTAATACATAGAGGTGGGGGCTGCCCAGAATGTTCGGGTCGGACTGCCCAGAATGGGCATGCCAATGCCCCCAACCCCCACATAAATATCCACAGTCTTCTGCCCCTTGGGGGCATAACAGGGCGAACCCTCCCTCCCCCCCGATTCACCCCCCCCCCCCCCAGGGCGGCAGAAAGCCCACTAGGCACGGACTTGTATTTAGCTATGTGCCTACTTGTGGATTTTGGGCCCTAGCACAGCCGCCACATAGGGAAACCTAGCAAACCTGTACATTTGTGAAAACTAGACACCAAGGGAAATCCAAGATGGGATGACTTGTGTGCCTCTCACCAGGTTCTGTTACCCAGAATCCCTTGCAAACCTCAAAGTTAGTTTTAAAAAAAACACATTTTCTTCACATTTCTGTGATGGAAAGTTCGGGATCTACGTGGATCCACAAAATTCCTCCCACCTGCATTTTCCAAAGTCTTCCAATAAAAATGGTACCTCACTTGTGTGGGTAGGCCTAGTGCCCATGACAGGAAATGGCCCAAAACGCAACATGGACACACCACATTTTTACAGTGAAAACGGACCCTTTTTTTTACAAAATGCATAGCGGTAGATTTTGAACCCTAGCTCTGCCGGCACCTAGGGAAACCTAGCAAACCCATACACTTTTAAAAACTAGACAACTAGGGGAATCCAGGATGAGGTGACTTGTCTGGCTTTCACCAGGTTCTGTTACCAATAATCCCTTGCAAACCTCACAGTTTGTAAAAACAAAACACATTTTCCTCACATTTCTGTGATGGAAAGTTCTGGAATCTGCGTGGATGCACAAAATTCCACCCACCCCGCATTTCCCAAAGTCTTACGATAAAAATGGTATCTCACTTGTGTGGGTAGGCCTACTGCCCGTAACAGGAAATGGCCCAAAATGCAACGTTGACACACCACATTTTTACAGTGAAAACGGACCCTTTTTTGCACAGTGCCTAGCTGTAGATTTTGAACACTAGCTCTCCGGGCACCTAGGGAAACCTAGCAAACGTATACATTTTTGAAAACTAGACACCCACGGAAATCCAGGTTGGGGTGATTTGTCTGGCTCTTACCAGGTTCTGTTACCCAGAATCCCTTGCAAACCTCACACTTGGTAATAAAATAGAAAAAGAAATTGCTAACATTTCTGTGATGGAAAGTTCTGAATCTGCGTGGATCCACAAAATTTCACCCACCCCGCATTCCTCTAGGTTTCCCGATAAGAATGGTACCTCACTTGTGTGGGTGGGTCAAGTACCCTTGACAGGTAAGGGCCCAAAACATATTGAGGAGACATCAAAATTACCTATCACAAAACAACCTGGTTTTGCAAGGGGGGTCACCTGGGTTTTGGCCTCTGGCTTGGCGGCCATCTTGGCACACCTACCAAACCCACACATTTCTTAAAACTAGATACCCAGGGAAGTCCAGCGAGGCATGGCTTGCATGGACCCCCCAACGTTTCCCTACCCAGAACCCCCTGCAAACCTCAAATCTAGCTAAAAAAACACATTTTCGACCTTGTGGAATCACCGTGCCGGCACAAATGTCCTATCCCACAGCGTTCCCCTCAGTCTCTCAAGTAAAATGATACCTCACTTGTGTGGATGTCCAAAGCAGAATTGGCTAAAACCCCCTTTTTTTTTTTTAAATGTAGCCCTTAGAAATCTCGGTGCTATACCCTTAATCCCTATGTTTTTGGCTCTTCCCAGTCACAGGCCCTTGCCCCACCCACACAAGTGAGGTATCATTTTACTCGGGAGACTGAGGGGAACGCTTTACAAAACCTATAAGACATCAAGGGTCAGACTTCTTAGGTGAGTGTGGGTCAGAGTTTGTGAGCAGTGATCCAGTGAAGCGGCCTGTCTTAGCAGTTGTAGTGAAAGGGACAAGGGTCACCTACCTTTTTGAAGGATTCCAGGTTTCTACTGATTCTTAATTTGTTATGTATTTGAGTGTGGTCCCCAGTAGTAAGTAGCCACTGCCCCTCCCTGTTGGCCCCACGAAAACCTCGACTGTGTTTACCTTAGAGAGTGGGAGAGGGGGCGGTAATGTGAGGGGCGGTGACCGAGCATTTCTGAAAGAACTCCATTCCTCTTCCTCACCCTTCCGTGCCTTGGCATAAATGTAATCCTATCACCATAGCAACAGATAAAAAAGGTGTGAGCCCATCTCCTCTGCTGTGATAATTCAGAGTTATATATTCAGATCAGATCGAAAGTGAGAGATAGTTCTAAAAAAAAAAACAGGCTAGGAAGAGGAGAAAAGCAGGCATCGCAGCGGCAAGGCTCAGGGGCAAAGCCAAGACAGTGCCCAACCTTCGAAGGAGATTGTGTCATTGTCCCTTTGTATTTTTTTTGCCTCCCCACGAGGTATTTGCAGAATATAATTAGAGGATCAAATCCATTTTAACAAGGGCTCATTATGTGCACAGCGGCTCGGGTCCTCGTGCTGGCCACGCGTGCGCAGGAAGGAGATTAAAGACAATTATAATGAGGCTGCCATGAGCATCCCCCACCTCTTTCTATTTCTGAAGGGGTAGTTCTGTTGGGAGGTTTTTTTGAACGTTCATGCAAATCTATTTTTGGGCTTGGTTTATGTTGATCCACTTCTTTGTCATTGTGGTGAATCCACAATTGTTAGATAACCGGAGTTTCATCGTCTTCTGAGAACTATGTTGAATCCATTGACTGGTGCTTTGGCACTGGGCAGCTTGGCCGGGAGACCGCCACTTCCCATGCAGGTAAGCACAGTGGGGCCGGGTGGGGGGGATTTCGACAAATGACGACGAGGGAAAATTAATTATTATTTATTTAATTTTCCCTTGTGGTCGTGCGCCGAAATCCCCACCTCCTCACCACTCTTACCTGCAAGGCTCACAGCGCACCTTTGAGGATGAGGGCTTCTAGGAGTCAGGTATTCTTTAACCCCCTGGCTGCGGCCAGAATTCTGCACCTGTGCGGCACATTCCGATCGCGGGTGTGGTCATGACGGCTCCCGGCCGTCATCAGCACACGCCCACCGTAACTGATGACGACCGGGAGCCGTTATCAGCACCGAAAGGGTTAAATTCGGTAAGGGCCATTGTGGTAGGTGGCGGCAAGTGATGCTCCCTAACTCTGTGAGGATCACTAAGGTTGGTTATTGAAGTGAAGTACTTCTGAAATTTGTTTCAGTCTTTAACCCCTTCCGCGCTCATGGCGAGCTCAGCTCGTCATGAGTTACAACGCTCGTACGCTCATGACAAGCTGAGCTCGTCATGTAACGCTGCTTTTTTGCAGCGCGCAGCGGGAAAACCGCTAGCGCACATGCGGTTAAAGTGAGACCCAGCAGAACTCTGTAAACACCATTACGGATGGCCATTGGCCACCATGAGAGAGACTCCATTTACGTCTTGTGAGTGCCACTACGGATAGTCACCGTGAATGAGATTCCATTGAGATCTATTAGTGCTGCTAGGGATTGCCTTCATGAGTGAGATTTCATTGAAGTCTATCCTTATGCATGGTCTGTGGGGCTAAGCATGAGAAGCTAACTCTACAAATTATGTTTTACTACCTGCTACTACACCAGTGATCCTCTTTCTACCTGTGAGCAATTTGCCAACCCTTACATTGAGAAGCAAACATGGTAAGGTCAGCCCTCACTCCTTGTCTTTTCTCCGACTGGTTTCTCACCACGAGTTTGTCGCAGAGTCGCTTGGTTAAAAACTGGGCTGTTACAACCAAGGTGAGGTATTAGGTGTCCACTTTGTGAGGACTGGTAATGTAAAACGATCTAACTGTTTTTTTTCTCCATGGGCATGATACTTGTGTTAGTAATGGATCCAGGATTTCAGATTTCTACTGTACCTGTGTGTAAGTGACCGGTCTAAACAACTGTCGTCTAGCTGTTGCATGTAGACACTCCTGTGAGCCCTGCAGACTGCGGTCGTTGACTCCAGCTCTCTGTCTCAAACCTCAGTCTTCCTCCTTCGTTCCACTTGCCTGATTGGTCATAGCAACTATCTCTCCTTTTTTGTTGTGTCTTAGACACCGATCTCACCCTCCAACCACAGCCTAATCCTGCCCTCACCTCCTCACACCTGTCCTGCCTATTTTTTAAGTGTTAATTCTGAACTCATCTGCCGTGCAAATCCTCTTCTCACCGTGCTTCGCTAACCCAAGCTAAGGCCCGCCTCTTCCGGGTGCCTCTGAGGTCAGTCTGCCCCATCCACTCCAACTTACCTCCCCAAGCACCTGTCCGCTATGTTGCAGGTTCAGTCTCCACCTCATCACTTGAGCTATTTATACACTGTACTTTTTGGTTGCACTATCACGGCTTGATACCATACTGAGGTGAGGTGTGCAAATGTTGTGTAGGAAGTTTGTGATTTTAGGGCAAGGAGTACTGGCTTTGCCCAGCCACCTTGGGCTGTGCGACTTTTGCATTCTTTTTATTCCTTCTCTTTTTTACACTTCGAAGATTTTAAATAATTTATGTTTCCCGGCCTACTGTTTATAGCCACCCACTTTAAATTATGCCACCCTATCAATTTCCACCTGCACAGTTAAGCCAAATACTTGTGCTCGAAAATGAGTATATCTATATATATATATATCTATATATCCTTCTCAATCCAAATAACTGACTAACATATCCACCACTCAAATTACTTTCATATTTCACTATACTAATTAACCGCTAATCCGAGTTCCGGAGCAGCGTGCTACTCTCCAAAATACACTTCAACACCCCATCAGGGGTAACAAGCGCTCTATAAATGCAAACCTTTTTCCCTCTTCTATCCCTCCACTATCCTTCTCAATCCAAATAGCTGACTTATATCCACCACTCAAATTACATTCATATTTGACTGTACTAATTAATCACTAATCCTTTATGGATTCCGGTGTAGCGTGCTACTCGCCGAAAAAGTGCTTCCACACCCCACCAAGGATAACAAGCGCTCTATAAATGCAAACCTTTTTCCCTCTTCTATCCCTCCACTATCCTTCTCAATCCAAATAGCTGACTTGTATCCACCACTCAAATTACATTCATATTTGACTGTACTAATTAATCACTAATCCTTTATGGATTCCGGTGTAGCGTGCTACTCGCCGAAAAAGTGCTTCTACACCCCACCAAGGATAACAAGCGCTCTATAAATGCAAACCTTTTTCCCTCTTCTATCCCTCCGCTATCCTTCTGAATCCAAATAACTGACAAACCTATCCACTACTCAAATCCCTTTCATATTTCACTATACTAATTCAACACTAATCCTTAATGGGTTTCGGAGTAGTGTGCTGCTCACTGATAAAGCGCTTTGATGCCTCGTATGAGGTAGTAAGCGCTATATAAATGCAATTACAATAAAATACATTATGGGGCAGAGAAATACTCTTTATATTTTGTGTTAAAGATCCTCAAAGGGAAGTAATAGCTCTGATTCCCCAAATACTTAGCCTGGCTGCAACATTGGAGTTAAGAACAGACCTTCAAATGGGGCCGTTCACACCAGCCTTCATCCCAGGCCATGTTCAGTGACCATTCAAACAACCTTTAGAGCTTTGGGTTCATCCTAGCTCCATTGGCGGCAATGTTCCAGAAGGTTCCAGACATCCATGTTTCCTTTACATTGAATGGGACTAGCACAGTGAGCATGTAACCATCACACTCCACTCTAGCCGGACTTTACTCAAAACCCTTATGAATACTTTATGCCTAAAATTTGAGTCTCACGAATTTGTATAATTTTCCAAGAGCATGAGTGACACAGTCACGTGACGATAGCAGTTACTTCCAAGGACTCTGAGAGAAAGAGGGTGCTGGTTTGGTTATGGATTCGTTGTGTAAGCAGAGTAGGAGGTGCGGATGTTTCTTTTGGCGAAAGTAGATTTTAATGCCGCAAACATTGCTGCTAGTGTCTTGCCAATTGGCTCCCCAGAAACTCTGATACAAAAGCCTGTTGCATTTTTCACTCTATTCTAGCGGAGTTCTCCTTTGGCGTTAGCCAGCCACAATCTGATGCAGATTTTCTATATGGCATTTATTGTCCACCAAACCTGGAATTCCAGACATTTTCGCAAGAACACTAATCGGCCATTTTGATTAAAACAAAAATAACTTTGTAGCCTTTCAATGCAGTTCAAAATATTTTTATAACAAAAATAATTCCTTTGGTTTTTCTTCAGAAATTTAGCCCATATATTCCTCAATAAAAGTATACAAATTAGTTTTGTGAAAAGCTATTCAGATTACTGCTAGCACCCAATGTTGGCCACAAACAAAAAATACTCAACAGGGTTTCTAGGCTGATTTTCTGAAGGCAAACGGGCTCATTTTTTCCATCGCTCTACCAAGTTCCCTCATGGCGATCAGGCCTCCACCTTTAAGCTGCTTTTTCCAATCCAAATCTCCCTTCTCGGGTGATTTCTATGTTTTTAAATGGAATGTTTGTATGCAAAGAAAGATGTATTTATAGACTCGACTGCTCGCCTCGTTGATGGATCCAGGCCGCTGATGTTTTTGTGAGCTGCTTCAGGGCAGATGGTTGTGCTCGGCTGCGTGCTCCAGTCAGACGACCCAGCCTCCTCTGACCGTATTTTCCAGCAAGATGAGTTTCTCCTTGTTGTTGTTTTCGCTTTTAATTAAGATCCGATCTCGTTGTGCGCCGCGCTTGCGCGTTCCTTTGATTGGGTTTTCTAAGGCACGACAAGGAGAGCTTTGACGATTTCGACGCCATATTGTCTCGACACTCTCAGGCAGCCATTTTGTGGGAGGATTGATAAGCAGGGGTCTTAATCTATTTGATCGCATTGAAATCAAGACAAACAAGCAGGTTAGAATATGTGATCGTATGCATTAAGCAAGAATTTATAAGGTGTCTTGACAGATGGGATTTTGGATTGTGAATTTCAGACAAACCAGGAATTAAAATAGGGAAAAGAGCGGGCAATTGATTCTGAGTTGTGACACAACGGGGGCAGAGAACTGCGGGGATTCAGGCGGGGGTGTGGATGTTGCAAAGTGGTAGAGAACGAAGGTGTCATTTGGTTCCACAATAACATAAGGTCATGGGGCAATGACGTGCATGGACACTATACCGGATCTAATAAGGGTGACGTCTAAAAGCTTATGGTCGTCCAGGATGGTGGAATAGATAACGCATGATTCTAGAATGGTGACTTGAAGAAACAGTGTGGCCGAAGGTGTTTTTGCAGCACAGAGGAAGTGTCATTGCCTTTTGGGTGTGCTTAAGGCCACTTGAGGCTCATTTCCAGGGTTTCGTGTATAAACAGCACCTCTTATTTCTGTAACGTTTGCTGCACGGAGCGGGTGTGTTTCCTTCCAGTCTGTTCTTCAGGACGCCTACAGCATCCTTCCTGCGCCATCTGTGTCTCTCAGCCTCCGGATCTCATTCTCATTTCGCTGTTCTTATGCCAGATTCAATCCTCAAATGCACCTTCCTCAAGACTGGTACTTTACCAAAGTGACCTCGAGCACCTAAGTTGTCATTCAGTCTGCCTGGAGGGCAGACATTGGTTATCTTCCAATCAAAGTCTTCCAAAAAAGGTGCACAGTCTAAGAAATGCTTTCTGTCCCGACTCCACAGAGTCACCCTACAAAAAATATCTCTAAAAGCCACTATCCCTACCAGCGTAACATCACTGCAGAACATTATCAGGCCTATTTGCTTCTCCCGCATCTGTCACTTCTTCTAGCCCCACGATGTCTAAGAGCAGACACCGCAGAAAGTGGGTTTGATAAAGTCATTTTTTCAAAATCATTTAGATGCACAGAAAAAGCTTCATCTCCTGAACTACTCCAACACCAATTTCTACTCACTGCACCTTTTACCCCACTCCACCAATCGAACGATCTACCCAGGACCACCAACTCCTGGGCTCTTAAAGACTTCCAAATCCAGTTGTCCAGGACCTATATATCTACCGGACCACAGGTTTGTACAATCATTGGTGACTTCTTGTTGACTGAGCCTCTTCCAACTCCACACAAACAAGACATCATTGGACAGGTCCTGTCCAAGCAAGCACAAACCAGCTATTTTAACCACAACCAATCCTTCCAACCAAACTCCAAGAAGCCAATGTTGCCACTGGCATCATTCCAAGCAAGCCACCCTAACGATAGGCACCATTACCCCATCTCTAACACAGCTGCTAGCCGAAGGGATCACTTTCAGCTCACTTCCCACCACACGCTGGGCCCAGATATGTTAGCTGGCCTGCCTCATTTCCTCATGTTAGTCTTCGCAGATCGGTGATGGAAGTCCATGACTTCTTGAGGTGCTGCTTCTCCCCATCTTTACTATAAGTGTCTACAGATATGGGAAACAATGACCCAAGCCAACAACATTAGCCTTCTGTGTTTGAGTTGGTGAAGGAAATTGAGCACACTCTGAGCCGTAAACCTCATTCTCGCTATGGTGAATGACACCCCCCCACCCCTCCCCCATGCCACTGGCCAGTCTTTGGATGCACACGCACTACGTTATCAAGCAGAAATTCACCCAAACCTAAAGATTCTAGCCATAGTGCCAAATCCTCCTGGAAATCACTTGCAAACAGAAAGCAGCCGTGGCCCTCCCAAATCCTCATATCTGATATCACCACAAACCAGCCTGACTCAGGACAATCCCTCTCGTAGTCTTGCAATCCCACCACCTGCAGCTTAATATGTCTCACCGAGGCATGGATACAAATCTTGATAAATGGGTGCTCTCTTCAACCCTGGAGCTGCCCCTTCTTCTCTCTCATCCACATGCACCTAAAGGCACGCCAAGGACAAGAATATCTGACAATTTCTCCTCCTCCGTAGTCAGCATTCAACTAAAACTTTCCCCGGCATCTTTCTCAACTTTTACAATGCAATTGAGGGAATTGCACTTTTACATCCTGTTCCTTATGGAACCTTCAGCAACGGATATGAGAGACTTCTTCCCTATAAACCTCCGCTTGATGAATACAAATAGGGAAAATGGCAAATGTGACAAATGAGTTGTAGTTCACTGTGGCTCGCCAACTTGCGGAGAATTAAAGACCTGGAGAATGAGTAATTACTGAACTTGTAAGTAAAATGTGCACAAACCTACATTTTATCTTTGGAAGTGCTCTACTTTATGAGCCTCCGCCCCTAAAAATCTTGTCTTCATGTAGGAAATCCTTGACTTCACATGACACATCTGCCCAATCTTCATCCCATCTGATCATCCTGGGCAACCAGAATATATGTGCAGAAGAAACATCCTCAAATGCCTTACAGAAGGGTTAACCATGTGGCTAGACTTGCCTATACCCTCTTCCAAAGACAAAAACACCAGGGCCCTGTGGAAACCTCTGCTTGCTAGTCGCCCATCATCTGTCCCAATGTGTCTGCAGGCAACCTCTGCAAAGGAGCAAGTTAGGGCCACAGTATCCATGTAAACTTCCCACTTTTTCCTTCCCAGATTTTAATCATATCAAGTGGGGCATTTATTAAACTAACAGCTGCTTCCAGCAGGTATTTGTAGCAGAATCCCCCTACCACCACTCCTATTTTCTTCCATATATTCTGATATCACTCTGCGCCCTTGTGTAGCTCATTGGTCGCAGCACACACCGTTCCGCAGCGGAATGGGAAGGAACCCAATGCTGAAACAGGCCACCCAGGGCAAACCCTGGTGGGTGATGGTACTGTTAAAAAATGCATTTTTGCTTTTTTCATAAGAAAGTGGCATGGAAATTCCACATGATAGAGCAGGGCTCTCCGATTTGTGCATAGCTTGAGTTTGAGGAGGATGAGCCCTCCTCGGTTCTCCCTATTCTCTCCCCCTAAATTGTAGTATAATAAGGACGCGTGCAGCCTACTTATGGAGACTCACTTAGACAGCACAAAAAGTGATAGATCTAACGCTTGAATTAATCTCTGCCACTGGTAATCACAGTGTGCCGCATTCCAGTCAATCATTTTAGCTCAGGTGTGCCATTATAGACAGAGAACAACCATATACAAATCAGCCTTGACAGCCTCATCACCTCTTCGAAGCTTCAATGTTTCGGTTGCCCCTTCCCTGTTATTCTTTTTGCTCCTAGAGCCTTGCTTCACCCTTGTTTGCAGCCACTTTTACTCCTTGCTCTTCTGTTGTATGTTTTGTGATCAGTGAGGTACTTTTTCTGATACGTTTCCTTCTCTACTTCCTGTGCCATCAAAGAGCCTTGCTTCCATCCCAAAACGTTCGAGCCTTGCTTCCATTGCCGAATGTTTTGACCCTCTCCCTGCTTGTGACCCTTCTGCCTTCTCTTTTTATAATCAGGTTCTTCTTTCAAAGAAGGTGGCTTTTCTCTTGCTTTATCTTACCACAACATCAGGACCACCCTCGAAGGGCCCGTCTTGAATGTGGCGACTCGAAACAGCATAATTCGCCACATTTTGACGTTGTATGCAGGAAGTGAATCAAATGCCACCAGAGTATGTTGCCAACACCATCAAAGGCATTGATGACATGCCAGGGACCACCGCCAAGGAAATCTTTACCCACTTTGGTTGGACAGTCTTGCCAACACCCATTTTACCCCAATGGAGCTTCGTAAAATCAAAATTAGTCATTAAATTAGGTGCAACTATACCCATTTCAGATGAAAGAACAGGGCAGAAGCTTCAAGAGAAGGTAAGCCCAGTCAAAAGAGCCATATGACATTAACCCAGAAACACACCCAGGGTGCAAGCTTGCCCTTGCAAGTGCATACATGACATTCTTCAGTAACTGGAATAGCAAAGTGAACAATGACTCCAGGAAAGTCTTTTGGACCTTTTTATGAATATGGAGCCTCAAAATCAACTCATGGCATCCAACACTCCGGAGGTCTCGGTGAAGAAACTTAGCACACTTCTTGTGTAGCAAGATGAATCATTTTGGGGCGAGCACAACATCATGTTCTTCACCAAAGTGTTTGCTTAAACAGAGAGACACTCGTGCCAGTCGATTTTCAGAAGATTCACCCTGCCCTAGAAGCCCCCATCCAGAAGCTCAAATCTTCCTTCAAAATTTCTTCTGGGCCAAATACCACTGCGATGTCTCGAGCATGGGACTCACTCACCACTGCCTTCATCGGCCTGTCCCTGTTCACTGGCACCTGCCATTCGCTAAGGTCCCCCTCATCACGAGCCTTATCAACGTGCCCCGCCTCTCTGTTCCCTGCTGAACTCTATGGTCTCTCGTCCCTAACATCATCCCTGCTCCTAGCACCTATCAGTCTCTTTGATCACTCTCATCACTGGCCTCGTCAACTCTTGTCTGTAGTCTGGGGTCAGCCAGCGTGTTCAACATGCGATGTGCATCCAGCTCCAAAAAAAAAGTGAACTGATAACCGAGAGGTTCTGACCATTCATAGACGTACCTTGGGCTCAGCCTGCTTTGCGCAGTCGGTGGCCACTCCCCACGAGATTTTGCTAAAGCCTTCATCCCTACCAGCCATCCAGACCAGCACAAAACCAACTTGATATTCACTTCACATGATGCAAACGATATGGGATCAGATTGCTCCATATTCAGGAATCCGCATTTGTCGAGCCACCTAGGGTAAAAAACTGTCGGGCCTGTATCTCGTGTTCAGGTGGTTTCAAAGAAAATGCTCAAGAGCTGGGGCATCCAGGTGCCTGTGGCCCCAACGAACTGACTGGATGCTAGGACGACCCGGGGAAGTGGGATTCAGGGCTGGCTCTTTAAACTGGCTAAGGCTGACGGGTTGGTACAAAAGGGGGTGGTGATGGACGGAGCATCTGAACCAATCAAACACTCACACCCAGTCAACAGATCTGGGTTTAATCCATCACTGTTCTTTAGCCCACTCTGCCACCCCAGTTCAGACATGGCCATATGGCTTGGCAGTTCGGGCTGGACTGTTCCCATGAGGCACAGGGTCAAGACTGATTTGCAATATGGCCATGTCTGAACTGGGGTGGCTTGGTGAGCAAAATAACGATGGATTAAACCCAGATCTGTGACTGGGGATGAATGTTTTGCCATTGTGCCACATTCCGTCCGTCATCTTGTGTGTAAGGCTGACGGGTTGTCACAGTCAGTAAAAAACACCAGTCCAACTGCTGTGGGGTCACGGAGGTGAAGCCACAGAGCCCGGGTCTAGGACAGGGTGGCCAGACGGGGACTACCTGTGCAGGGCGCTTCCATCTGGACTGCTATATGGTCTTCTCAGAGGACACCATTCATCTCCGAAGGTCTCCACTGACTCCGCGTGAGCTCCAACACACACCTTGGGGACAATGGCGCCCGTCCTAGGAGAAGCAATGGGTTTTACCCAAAGAGGGTTTGCAGATTCCTCTCCCACGGTGCCAGCACAAAGCCCCAGCATTCAAAAGAATCTCATCTGCTGCCTCCGCCAAGCATCATGGTCCTCATTGTCTGGTGAGGAGGCAATGAACCCAAGGCCACTGCGCCCTAGGAGTACCCGTAGGATTACTCCAGGGCGGCAAGGCCTTGTGCTCTGCTAGTACACCATACAAAACCAAATTGTGCAGTTTCAGTGGGCATGCACTTGTCGAGCCCATAGGGGGGTGTCGGAAAGATTAGTGAGAGGGCGGAATGGTGCAGCGGCGTGCAGTCTAGAAAAGTGAGAGCTCTAGGCCTTGCACTGATCTTTGCCCTGCACTCTGTTCTCTCTTTGTCTACTCTCTTCTATTCACCTCTTGTCCGCCTTGTATTCTCCTCTCCTGCTAAGGCGCATAATTGTCTCACAGGCACTCTTTTTGTTCTGCTCGCTCCCTGTCCCCGTGTCAACAGACTCCCTGCGTCCCTCATTCTTAACGTCTATTCCTCTCTCCTCTGCCCCCATCTTCCTCCTCGCCTCACTACCTCCCGAAGCTCAGCCTTAGGGTAGTTACTTCCACTCCTCTCTCTCTCCAAATTGTTATGTTTAGACTTGTGGCAATTACTGTCTATCTGTCTGTCTCTCTATCTGTCTCTCGATCTAGCTATCACTCTGACTGTCTATCTCTGTCTGTCTGTCTGTCTCTCTATCTATCTGCCTCTCTATCTATCTGCCTCTCTATCTATCTGTCTCTCTATCTATCTGTCTCTCTATCTATCTGTCTCTCTATCTAGCTATCTCTTTGACTATCTATGTCTGTCTGTCTGCCTGTTTGTCTATCTATCTGTCTGCCTATATGTCTATCTATCTGTCGAGCTATCCGTCTATCTGTCTCTTTCTGTCTCTCTATCTGTCTGTCTATCTGTATACCTTTTCTGTCTATCCCTCGCTTTCTCTCTCTGCCTTCATTCCACCATCTCTGTCTCTCTTTCTATCTCTTCCTTACCTGTCACTCTTTCTCTAGTCCTCTCCTTCCTTATCTCACTCTTCTCTCCCCTATCTTCCCCTATCCTCTTGCTTCCCAGTGAGCTCCCCATCGCGCTAATGATCCCTTTCTGTGTCTCTTTCCTCTCTCTTCTCTCCCTCTTCCCCTTCTCCTTTCCTCTCCGCTTCTTCTCCACGCTGCTTCGTGGAAGGCTCCGGGTGGTGGTAATTATTTCCGGCGTCTGTCTCTCCCTGCCTCTTTCCTCCTTTGCTCTGTCGTCTTTCTTCTCGCCTCCCCTTCTCTTCTGCTCCCTTTCTTCTCTCCTCTCCCTTCTCTCCTGCTCCCTTTCCTCTCCTCTCCCTTCTCTCCTGCTCCCTTTCCTCTCCTCTCCCTTCTCTCCTGCTCCCTTTCCTCTCCCCTCTCCCTTCTCTCCTGCTCCCTTTCCTCTCCCCTCTTCCTTCTCTCCTGCTCCCTTTCCTCTCTCTCTTCTTCCTTCTCTCCTGCTCCTTTTCTTCTCTCCCTTCTCCCTTTCTTCTCTCCTCTCCCTTCTCTCCTGCTCCCTTTCCTCTCTCCTCTTCCTTCTCTCCTGCTCCCTTTCCTCTCTCTCTTCTTCCTTCTCTCCTGCTCCCTTTCTTCTCTCCCTTCTCCCTTTCTTCTCTCCTCTCCCTTCTCTCCTGCTCCCTTTCTTCTCTCCTCTTCCTTCTCTCCTGCTCCCTTTCCTCTCTCCTCTTCCTTCTCTCCTGCTCCCTTCTCTCCTGCTCCCTTTCTTCTCTCCTCTCCCTTCCTTCCTGCTCCCTTTCTTCTCTCCTCTCCCTTCTCTCCTTGCTCCCTTTCTTCTCTCCTCTCCCTTCCCTTCTGCGCCCTTTCTTCTCTCCTCTCCCTTCTCTCCTTGCTCCCTTTCTTTTCTCCTCTCCCTTCCCTCCTGCGCCCTTTCTTCTCTCCTCTCCCTTCCCTCCTGCTCCCTTTCTTCTCTCCTCTCCCTTCTCTCCTGTTCCCTTTCTTCTCTCCTCTCCCTTCCCTCCTGCTCCCTTTCTTCCTTCTCTCCCTCTCCTCCCCTCCTCGTTAGACTCAGACTCGTGGTAATTATCCCCCTGGCGGGGTGACAGTGACAGCAGACAGCGGCGTTTCTCTTGCTCGCTTCGGGTTTTATTTCATCTCTCCTCATCTTTCAAAGCCTCTTTCATATGGTGGAGGAGGCAGATATGTGGGGCTGGGGGGGCCGAGGCTCCGCAGCCTCCTGTAAGAAGGTAGCGATGGAGTGGGCCTGTGTGAGCTGCAGGCGCTGCCTGGCAGAGGCCTCGGCACCCTTTCAAGTGGTGAACTGGCAGAGGGACGCCCCCTTTACTCCCCAGCTCCCTGCTCCCGCTCCCACCCCATGGGTTACCCCCATCAGCGGAAGTGACCCTGGCCCAGGGCTCGCGCCAGGCATCTTATCTGAGTGGTGACAAAGGATGACCTGCAAAAATCTCTTGGTTCTTCCAAAATGCAGAGTGTCACTTCCTTCCTGGGAAAAATTGAGTTACAGACAAAGTGGTCATTGCGTCCATTTACAAAAACAGAAAAATACCCCCACCCCCTCCATGTGCAACAGAGCAGGAAGCGGTGTGGACCATTTTGCAAAATTTGCTCATTGTGTCACCGGGCAATAAGCTGATGTGTTCTATTAATAACGATGCCGCTCTCTGTTTGGTGTTGAATCTTCTCAAAATCCTCATATCTGTTTTAGAAAGTAACTTTGGAATGTGTTGAAATATGGCTCTGCTGGTGCCTACTTCACTGGCACCGTGTTAAGGGTGTTTTTCCGGAATCCATAATCAAGGGTTCCTCTTGTCGGTCCACAAGAAATAACACAACAGACTCATTATGCCCTCTTTATGTCGTAATTGGGTTGGGCCATACAGAAACTAGGCACTGTGGAGACATGAACACAACATTCATTATATTGTTTACCAGAGGACATTGCGTCTGCCAATGGTAGTGTCAGCAATTCTTTCCATTCATGTTCAAAGAAGGACTAAAATATAGAGTGTAGGCTCTCTCTGTGGGTGGAGAAACCAGGAATAGCAATAACAACTAGAGAGGTAGAGATAGGGCTTTCTCTAGCCAGACCTAAAAAGTTAACGAGAACCAGAAAGTTAGAACTTAGTCAATCTATATCCATACCCAAGGGGGAGTTATGAGAGAGCGGAGGCTGTCTCCAGCAAGACCTAGAAAGGAATAATGACCGAAACTAAGAAGCAAGAGCATAGACTTTCTTTAGCCAGACCTAAAAAGAAGCAATGAGAAGTATTAGAAAGCTAGTTCTCAGTGAAGCTAGGCCTAAACCCTAAAATGGAGTCCAGATACGAGCCAGGAAGGTAGCGCCAACTCGCTCTCTTATCAGACCTGAAGAGTAGTCATTGAGGCCTGGGGCTCCTTCTAGTCCCACTTGAGAAGCAGTTATGACGAGAACTAGAAGGGCTCAGGCTCTCTACCCAGACCTAAAAAGGAGGAAAAGGAAAGACAACGACTCGAAAGAGGCTCTCTTTAGCTGGATCTAAACGGGTGGAATGAGCAGGACTAGGAAGGTAGAGTTGGGGCTGTACCTAGCCACGTTTAAAATGGAGTAATGCCAAAAACTAGACCACTGCACCTGCTAGACCTAAACCATGATTGGCAAAGACTAGAAACGAGAGCTAGCAGTATGTATAACCAGACCTAAGAAGGATTAGTCAACAAGACCTTGTAAACTTAGCCGAGGCTGTCTTTCGCCATAAATAATGCTAAAACTTCGTATTGACGAGGCGTAGAAGATAGCTCTGAGGCTTCCTCTAGCCAGACCAAGGCTCGAGTCGGGGTACCACGCGGGTGGACGACATCCCCCCACTTATTTTACCGGGAGCTCGATAACTGGAGCAAATATAGCCACACATTCACTCTTTGGCCTCTCTGGGGCGAGATCGGAGCCCATTCAGAACGCTGCTCACGCGCTGGCTTCTCTGATGCAATCGCATCTAAGGGGTGAGCTAGGGGAGGCAATGAGTCTGATGGTGCAGGCCACCTTTCGTGACGTCACTCCCTGTTGTGACGTCAGCGTCGCCCCACTTCTGTTTTTTAGGACTTGTGCCCTGAGCCAGACCTAAAAAGAAACATTGACAGTGAACACAGGTGCAGCATATGCGGGCTGTAGGCAGCTCGAAAAGGCGCATGGAAGAGACAAGGCAGGTAGAACTCATTTAATCCGAACCGAAACAAGCCCCTTCCCGCCCCTGCACGCAGGGCCCATTGGCGGAGCATTCGGTTCGCCACACTGCCTTTCGGATTTGCAAATGTCGGACGTGGCGGGATTTTACGAAGTATTTCATTTCACTCACTGAAAATTTGTATATTCCACCCCTCAGACTTTGGTTAGGCGGTGATAGAAACGTCCTGGCGGCTCATAAACGCTACGGGCGCTCTGGGGCCGTCGGAAGTGGCGCCAGCCCCCCCTCTAGAGGTGGAGGAGGGGTATCTGCGCGAGCGGCTCCCTTCGGGGCGCGCGCACTTCATTTCAATCTCATATACATTTCATTTAGACGCTGAGCCCCGCTGGGCCCGGGCTTTCTGCGCGCGTCTCTGGGGCGCGGGCTTTGTATTGCTGCGTGGATTTCTCCCGCCCACCCACAGCCCCCGCGGCCTGCGGCCTGTTCCTCGACTGTGCCGCGACGAAATTACAAACTATTATTCGTTGCGGGGCGTGGATTTGTTCTGCCGCACACGCGGGGTTTTCGGGAGCGTTTTTTTCACGTTGCTTTTGAATGGATTGGTGTGTGTGTGTGTGTTATTGTACGGCGTGCGCCGGAAGAGGAGCGTATAATCGGAATCTGAGCTGGTAAAAGGGGGCTTGGTTGGGAGAGCACAGGCAGTTTGCCTTTCACCTGAGAGACAGCTTCATGAGCTACATTGGGGATGACATGTGGCTCCTATACCTGGCCCAGCTCCTTGTCCCCCTCGTCTTTAGTTAAGGCCTCGAAGGAAACAGAAAGAACAGAAAGTAAACCGGACTAGAAGATCTTACCCCTAAGCAGCGAAGGGAAGGGATTTTAATGCCTTGGGCTTGGGCAAGGGGTTAACCCTGTGATGTCAGTGTGAGTCGAAGGGTGTATGGTTTGACTTTCAGTATCCTGGCATTTTGTGAGGAAGGGCACCTATCTGGTAATGTGTGCATCTGTGTCCAGGTTGCACCAAAACATGGTGGCACTTTTTCAAGTCGTCCAAAAGACCGAAGCAAGTGGTCCATGGAGTTGGGTGGCGGTATTGCAGATCTTCACAAGATTACTTCTCTGCCGGCTTACAGTTGTGCAGTAATTCTGTCACAAATCCTGTACGTCTTCGCAAAGCCTGCTAAGGGATAGAGATAGGCCTTGTTCGCTGCGCCAGCTGGCTCTTCGCCCACACTGGGTGACACATCTGTGCCTCGCCCATTAGCTCCCTTTTTGTTGTGCAATTTATTACTTCTGCCTGCATTTCCTTAGTCCTGTTTTGAAATTTTAGCAGGGACAGTATTTGATGCTGTGGGTGCAGAATAAGGTCTTCGCCCTTGAGTGTGTGAATCGTACCTACCTTGAAGGTGGGCACTTGCGGATCTACTAGAATGCCTGCTGCTCCGCAGTGCATGCCTGACCAGTGTTTGATGTCAAACCAGGCAAAGCAGAGGTTATTGGTGCTTGTCTTCTGCAAAGAATGGAATACAGCAGTGTCCTTCTTTGGACCTGTCTGCCTCAGATATTCAGAGGTACCACTATGTCTTGAGCTTGAGTGTGAGGAGATTGGGTGTATTATATGGTGTTGTTGTGCAACTTCACCGTATAATAAACGTATCCAACCCCTTTAGGTCCAGTAGGTTTCGTCTGTATAAACTCTTAGCTCTCCCCAGGGTAGCTGTGGCACTGAGCAAAAAGGCATATGCAGAGGAACAGGTGTAACACATTTAAACAGCCCGAAAGCAAATGAAGAAGAAATCAACACAACACTCAAGAAATCTGAAACCAATTTATAAGAATAGATTATATGTTATAAAAATGTAGGCATCAAATCAAAAAGATCCACCAGAGGGTTCTGAAGATATAGATTTTACAAGCAATAACAAATCGGAGCAATTTCGCTCAACCACGAACAAACAATGGCATAGTCATCAAATTGGACACTTAGAAACTTTTTCAAGGAAAACTTAGGTAAGTGTCCATGTAATCAGTTAGAAGTATTTGTGGAGACCACCTCTGGCAGGGAGCTAAACAGGGCGACCAGCAAGGTCCTCAAGAACAGTTACTTTCACAGACAAAGCAGTCCTTCGGCAGGTCCAGGAACTTAAGCTGGATTGCAATGGATGCCTATTGAGGGGCCCCGATGCAAAGGATGAAGGAAGCTGAAGATGCTCTAGGGATGCTGTGGGTGTGATGTGGTAGACGGGGGTCTTCCTGGAGACATTCCACTGTCCATGACGATGGTGAGGGTATTCTGGTTGCAGAGTCGACATCCCACAAAGTCCTCTCTGGGGATGTCAAAGTCCCGTTGCCACTGAACTGTCAGTTGCCTGTTGTCACGGTCACATGCTAATCCTTCCTGGGTCAATAACTCACCCTCTAAGGGTTCCAGAAAATTTCCGACAGCACTCACGGGTTCAGCAAACCCAGGTGCAACTCTATGCGTTGGGTCGTGGTCCTTGGTACTGGACAGCGTTGGTGGTAGCAGCTTGAAGATTATGGACTACCAACTTGCCCAAGCATGCTTCTTCAGCTGTTGGTCCCTGTATTGCTAATGGGCGGTCAGTCAGCCGGCCCTTGGAATTCTCTTGGCTTTGGAGGCTGCTTCTCCTTGAGCAAGACATAGCAGGCATAGCAGGCACAGTCCCTCTCTTTGCTAGCCACCAGGTGCACTCCTCGTTGGTGTAGCCTCTCTTTGCTGGTCGCTTGGTGCAGCTGGGCAGTTTACGGTCCTTCTTCCAAGTTGGTCAAGATCTGAGGTCTGGGTGCCAGGGGTGCCCCCTTTATGCTTGGAAAGTTCCCCTCAGGGCAGGATGCGGCGGTTGGCTGCCATTGGGCAGCCATGTTCCCTCACTCTGGGTGACCACTTCCTGTGGAGTGTGGCATTTGGATATCCCAGGATGCAACATTATGCCAACTCCCAAGATGGCAAGACCCCTTTCTTGGTGTTGGGACAGCCTTAGCCCACCCTTCCGGTGTGGCTACCTCAAGGCTATACACCCCTAAGGATACCGGTAGTGGTTTCTCCTCTCGGATTCCCTTGCCAGACTGTCTATCTCAACAATGTGGCAGCCCTTCTCCCTTGTCTTACACATCTGCCCTTCAGAGAGGTCTTCACCATTGAAGCCTGCATTTTGGGGTTAACACCCAACTGGCTTCCTGCAGGAGGGAGGTGACTCCTCCTTGGCCTGCAATCCCTCATTGTTCTCCTTCCGAGAGTCATTAGCACATCTTTCCAGGAGGGCAGAAAGCTCTCTCCTAGAGCAGGCTCCGAGGTGCCCGGGAAACGCAGGAGTTTAAAGGGCAACAAAAGTGGCAGCTTTACTAAAGCTGCACACTGCAACAAGCTACATTAAATTTGACTAGAGATGCAAGTCAGGCTTAATGTATTGAGTTGTTTGATACCCTGGAGTGCCCTCTTTGGTCGCATGATTCTGGAGTTAGCACAGCCAGGGGGGTCAGCATGTAACCCTGCACTCGCCGATTGGGTGACTGAGTCTTCCCACGGTAATAACAGTAGTTTTGCATGTTTTACTGTCAGGACATGTATTGTACATGTCCTGTCTGTGTCATATGTTGCACCCTGCCTTTAGGATGTGTTAGGTTGGCCAGAGGGGTGTCTTAACACATATGTACAAGGGAAGTGGTGGCCCTGCCAGTGATTTCAAAGGTAAAGTTGGGATCGCAGTGTGGGACTGCTCTGCCTGCCCATGGTAGCGGACTGGGGGACTCGTTTTACCTGGGGGAGCCTCCAGGGTAGCACAACCAGTGCTGCAAGCCCTGGGGTTACCCCTATTATTTACATGCCCTGGGTACCAGGGTACCATTTACTGGGTACTCACCGGTAAGTTGGCAACT
Source organism: Lissotriton helveticus (assembly GCF_964261635.1). Classification (NCBI taxonomy): domain Eukaryota; kingdom Metazoa; phylum Chordata; class Amphibia; order Caudata; family Salamandridae; genus Lissotriton; species Lissotriton helveticus. The sequence goes on from NC_136061.1 coordinate 1,546,721,041, forward strand.
TCCAATTGGGTACAGCCAATTAAACATACACTTAAGGGTCAGGACACTGGCACTGAGGTCTGGTTAGCAGACCTCCGTGCACTCTCAGCGTCGAAAAACCAGCACCATCAGTCAAAAAGCTTGGAGGTGACCGAACAAAAAGAGGCTTTTCCTTACAATGCATGTGACTGAAATGTGGGTTTTGCCAAATCAATTGATCCAGTTCAAAGACACGTGCTGGTCCATGATGCCTGTTAAACTCAAAGCAGCCTTTGCCTAAGCATCTGGCTACTTGTGACAAGCTACAATGCTCCATTGCACCTTGCACATGCTGCTTTGAGCCCTCCCCCCCCCTCCCCCCACATCTAAGCGGGTCCATTGAGGTGGTTGACTCTTCCTCCTGCTGAGTCTGTGGCTTTGGAATGACCTCTCTTTGTGTCTCTAACTTATGGGCATTCATCCACAATTTAGGAGGACGTTGAAGACTATTCTGTTCTGCTGGTTCCTCGTTAGTTCCTTGTCGGATAGGTTTACTCCTTTCACTGTTAACTAGCGCTGTGGTACCTTATTTTTTATACAGCACTTAAATAAGCAAATAAGTAAATCTTAGGATGGGAGCTCTTCTCTATGATTTTAGTACAGGCACATTGTCACTAAAATGTTTCTCTCCGAGGGTGTGAAGTTTAAACCTTTGTTTATGAACTAATTTAGTCTTCCATTGGCTTTTAATGTTGATGTGTTTATAAGTGGGGTACAGTCCTATGAATTGAGAGCCGTGGCACTTATGTGGACTAAAATGCACATAATCTGAAGTCTTTTTTGTGATGATAACTTTTTTTGCTGTTTTCTGGACTCGTGTTGCAACATTAGCACAGGGTCCATTGTATTTCAGGTTAATAGGTCTCCGAAGCGATAGAGTTTGTTTGCGGTGATTGAGAAGTTGGTCATCTTCAGTATAGCTGCACTGTGCAAACTTTATTGAATAATTTAGATTTCCCATGTGACCACTGTAGAACCATTGTTATTGTGATATATGAAGCACCACATTCAGCATGTTAGGGGCAACTTGGGACCATCCTTTCTTACTTTTATACTTTTCATAATGCAAATGTTTTTATTTTTGTGAACGAATCTTTCCCGAACTATAGGCACCCGGTCCTTCAAGGAACGCTAAATGTGAAATAAATCCCATTGCTCATTATTAAACATTGTGTTAGCCATCAACCAACCCTAAGGTTGATAAAGGAGGATTGAGAGTTGGGATAGTGTTGATAACAATGGAAGTAAGGTCATAAAATACCATGTTGTGGCAGACTTTAGGGATTCACCAAACCCTAGGCTGAAAATGTGTCCTTTACATCACAGCTATGGGCTGCGGTCCTTCTGCACGCTTCTAGGGCGCGACGGAGAGGGATGCCCGTGTTGTTCATTTTTCCATTTGTGTCTTTATTTGACATGTTGAAGAAAATTGATCTGTTAAACTCAGCAGAGCTTCGACCTCTCGGTTTGTTTTTTAAAGGCACCATAAATCAGCAGTGATTGTGCAGTGAGATGACAAAGTGAGCCAGGCCCAGAGGAGGGTTGTGGGCGGGAGGCGTAGGCTCAAACATGACTATGTGACACAATCGTATGAGTGATCCCTTGTGGGTCAAGATTCGAGCAGCGGAGCCTTCGCACAATACCAAAATGGCTGGTTGCTGGGTCTCCAGTTTACATTTAGCGGCCCGTGATTCCAGAGGATTGTCAAAATGGGAAAATTCAGTATTAACCAACGGGATCAAAGAGAATGTTGTCGTAACTTAGATCAGTTCTACTGGTAGTGAAATTGGATGTACACATAAATGACAATGGCATGAGCACTTCATTAGTATCAGAATGAGAGCTAAGCCTGTTGGAAAACCAAGAGCGTTCATAGTCACATCACCAGACGACTCCACCGGGGTCCTGATGGCTGAGAATGCTGTAGAACTGACTCTTTTTACATCAACGTTTGGGATCTCAGATAATGTTTTCACAACGGGATCCATACTGCTTAGAGAAAATTGGATTTACATTTGCAAAAATATGATATAATTGCTTCAGGTTCAATTGAAGGGGAGCAAAGCCCTTGCACAGAACAAAGACGGCGTGTAGTTGCATCTACAGAGACGCAATGACAGAATGTATTTGTAACGGGGATTCTTCGCCTCACGGTACTGATCTCGGAGAATGTTTTTATAATGGGGTCTGTGCTGCTTGGGGGGAGATTGCTCTGCCTGGCCAGTAACGTGGCAGAATTGCTTAAGGGTTAATTGAATGGTAGCAAAGCCCTAGCACAAATCCTAGAGGACAAGCAGTTGTGTCTGCGGATTACATTTCTGGTGGTGCTTCAAAGGATGGGATCACAGAGAATATTCCAATAATGGGGGGTCATGTCTAGTGGCAGAGAATCGTCTAAAAGTGCTCCACACAATGATATAACCCTTTCACGCTCAGTAAATCGGAACATAATCTTTCTGGAAATCCCTGATGGGTCATAACTGTAGCACGGAATGTTGTTATAAAAGGGTCATCTCTACCAGCACAAGGACACGATGCAATTCCATTAGGATCGAGATGGTGAGCCACGCAATTTACGGAAAACCAAGAGCGACTTTTAGGGCCACTGCCGGATTGCATCCATTGACCACTGTGACATGAAATATTGTCAAAACGGGGAATCCTCTAGATCAAGGGATAACATCTCATGGAATATTATGATATCGGGCGGGGCACGATATTCTAATGAAAAGGCATGATACCAAAAAATTTCTTCTAACATCCAATCTATCAAAAGCGATTTGAATTGCTACTTATTCCATCATCTCTGACAACCGATACACTAGGCTCAACATAAATGCCTTTTCTCCTCTGGAACTGTACCCTAGTGATATTTTAGGCGATTTGTTCATTGTGTATATGTTTAAATTCTGCCATTGTAATTCTGGAAATGTATACATGTTTGTTTTCTATGTGTAGACACTTTCTCACAGTAGGTACTTTTGTAAACTCAACAATTTTATTGCACCAATTACTCTGCTCACTCAATTGTCTATATTTGGCCTATATTTCGTTTTCCTTCAAAAATATTCAATGAGAGCCGAGCCACTAAACTGGCTTGAAGATTGACCGTCCAGGGCAAAGTATTAGTACGATTTCATCCAAACCTATCTGGAATACAGTAAATGCAACTCACGAGACAGAAGTTACATTGAAATTACAGCTCCCAATGACTACCCTGTTTGAGTCTTTTCAGATTGAGTAAACATCTTCTGATGTGTGTTGCACGACTACTACTAAGTGTGAAAAATACACAAATTGGTAGAGTACACATGCCTGACACATGGCATGGTTATTGTACAAGAGATTGTACAATAATCTGCTGGGGACCTCTCTGAGATGATGGGAGCAGTTGCAGTCAGTTGTTGATGGAGCATAGGGCAATGTGTACTAACAGTTGACCCTGGGGAATTTCCAAGTGACCAGTGATATATGCCTCTCCCAGAGTTGGTTGTATCTTAATGATTCTAAGACATTGTTCTAGGGGGAAAAGGAGGTTTTACTAGTTGAAGGAGAATCCAACGAGAACCCAGTAAATAATATTAAACCCCATTAGCCAGTTTCTGGATGTAACGCGTCTCAATCGCAACTCTTTATAAGAGATTGGTAAATGTCCCAAAACCCCCATGCCAGGATCTTAACCTAATATCAATCATGTGTAGCTTCCCGACTGGAATTTCCACCAGGGGAAGAATGAGATGGACACATCCCAAACAAACTTAGATTCCACTATATAGGTGTGGGTAGTAGGGTTATCCATGGTGAATATACACAAATGTTTCTGCTTAAATAGAGATGCTGTGCTTAAACACACGGAAGTGGTTGCTTAGATGGAGACATCTGCAGTGCCATTGTCGGTGGAGTTGAAACATACAAGTGTTCCTCTTTGAAATAGATGTGGTGCTGAAATTGTTCAGTTATATATGTGTGCTGTAGCATTATCCTTGGTGAAGTCCATTTAATGTACTTTTTTTGATACAGGTGCATGCAATTATGTTATGCGTATGCACGCAAATGTTGCAGTTCTAAGTGGTACACGGAAACGCAATTGGTTTATTAGATTTAGAGGTGCATAGTACTGCCATTCTTCATGCTGGTGTACAAAAATGTTTCTGATTTTATATAAATGTGAGCATGCACTTTGTCCGTCCTGAAAGACACACGCAAATGTAGGTGCTTGGATCTGTCTGTCCCAGTCGTGTCATCACGGGTGCTGACACACATGCACGTGGTGCTGCTTGTTGATAGATCTAGGAATAGATTTAGTCAGTGATTCGGGCATTGACATTTACATATTTTCATAACTTCGTGAATGTGGATCTGATAAGCACAAACATTAGGCAAATCAGCGCAGCTTCCTTGAGAAGATGGTGGACAACATCACGCACACAAACTGCTCTAGATGTGTGCATGCCTGCTATCCATGTTCTTGGAAAGGACACTTATGCAACTGCATGTACATCTGTTTTCAAATGTGCATGGCCTACAAATCTTTAACACATTTTTTTGAAATTACAGTTTTATATCGAAGTCAGTTTTACAGGCATCTCGTGTGTGTTTGTAGCACGAGCGCATAGAAGTGTTGGCGAGATACCCGCCAGAGACTGTTTCCAGCGGAAACTATGTCTCGGCGAGCTCTTTTCTGCACGAATGAGCTGCCCATGTGGCAATGTTTTGCCGCGAAATTGCGCAGTGCGAAATTTTGGGAAAGTTCATCGAGCGAAAAAAACGAGAATTCAGGAAATGGCGGCGTAAATAAAATTTTGCACAGGCCCTAACGTGATACCGCTGAGCTGTCCATGGTGCTGAAAGACAATGTCCCCAAGGTAGCTGCTTGGAACTAACCTCGCGCCTGGGCCCTATCCATGGTGCTGAATCGTACACACGCGAGGGCACTCACTCATTTAAGGCGCCTGCGCGGCGCTATCCGCGGTGCTGAACAGCGCACATTGAACGGACCTGCTTGTACATGGGTTGGTGCAGTGAGCTGTTTGGATTGCTAAGCACACATGTACATGTAGCAGCTTGCAAAGAGATCTATGCGACAACGTTGCTCGTGCCGCTAAGCACACACAGGGCTGCTCTGATACGTGTGCGTGCATGCATGTTATCCGCTGTAGCAAAATACACAGTCTGCAGGTAGGCCGCTGGGCTATACGTCTATAGGTGGACGGACGTTATCCACAATGCCGAAAAACGCATACACGCCCACACACTTCCCTTTTGCATGTAGATAGGCAGTCGTGTTACCGGTGATGATTAAACACACACACACACACACACACACACACACACCGACCGACATATCTGCCTGACAACAGCCTATATCTCACGCCTGGGCATCTCTCCAGTCAGCCGGCGCACGGAGCCCAGTGCCTCGGGTACTTTTTGACGGCGCCCTTTAATTCTCTCGCCACATCTGCTCGTGGATCTGATTTCCATCTCGCGCCATCTGGCTGCCGAAAATTTCCAGCCTTTCTAGATGGGGGTCTCTCCCTCCCAGGTCTCCTCAACCCTATTTTTCTTCGCGTTCCGTAGAGAATTAAGAGGGGTCGTGGATCTCGCGATCTCACCCTCCTGCCACCGACCGCACCCCGAGTTACAGCTCCACGCTGAGCTCTGCGCAGGGGTTCCCTGTGCCCTCTGAAGATAGTCTTCAGCCAGTGCCACGGTCTCACTTATGACCCCGAGACCTTCATGCACACTGAAGACGGCTCAGCGAGCTAATTCACCCGCATCAAAGTTACGTGCGTGCGTGTGTGCGCGGTTCTGTGTTTGTGAATATTATGTTTTCATTTATGCTGCACTAACAGGCTCTCTCTCTCTCTCTCTCTCTCTCTCTCTCTCTCTCTCCCCCCTCCCCCTCTCTCTCCCTCTCTTACACCGAGTGTTCGGAAGGACGCGTGAGAGAGAGTATGTTTGTAGATTTTGGGTGTGTGGGCGGATCTGTATACAGTGTGTGGGTGCATTAGTGGTCCTACCTCTGTGTTTTAGGTTATCCAGAGCAGAAAGACCCCATTCCCTCAACCCCCAGCAAAGCCCCCTCTTGTGCTGCTTGGTCTCCCGGGCGTTGTTCTTGCGCTGAAGGTTATCTAGCGCCACTCTGCCGCTCAGCGCGCAGGGTACGGATCCGGGGGCCACCCGCAGCGCTGTAATGGAGACTGCAGATGCCTCCCATTGGGCGATGTGGCGGGAGGGGCAGTGGGGGACTCCAGCTGCAGCTACTTAGTCAGGCAAAATAACCTACCCTGTGCAGCAGCTCAGGTGGGCATCAGAGCATGGCGCTGGCTTCAGGCCCTCGGGACAAGGAAGTAGCCAGAAAATTAAAATAACCCCCCCCCCCCGTCACACACACACCTTGAACCAAAGGTCTGATGGCACCAAAGCAGGTGATGCAAGCAAGCCCAAATCTCCTTATATGAGTTTCCTTCTCGCTTCAATCGTAACATCTATCAGTTCATCCATTTAACCTTTACATTCACCCGCTGAGATCCACCATTTCTCCTTTACATTTTGTCATCCATCCATTCTTTTATCCATCAGTCTTTCACCTTTACAACCATCCATTGGCCATTCCTTTCATCATTTGTTCACTTATCTATTATCCATGCCTGCATCTATCCACCCATACATCCATTATTTTACTTACCCTTCCTTCAATTAAGCCTTTCATGTATAAATTGATCCTTTTGTCAATCTATTCATCCTCTCAGATTTCTCTTTGCCATTCAACCATCCTGTCAGATTTCCATTTATGATGCCATCCATCCATTCAGGTTTCCATTCACTCCCCCTTCATTTCCTCCACACATCTATCCTTAAAGATTTCCATGTACTCTACCATCCTTTCGCCCACTCATCCATCGATCCTCTCAGATTTCCATTTACTCTTGTATCCTTTCACCCATCCATTCATCCTCAGATTTCCATTTACTCTGCCATCCTTTCACATGCCCATGTATTTATCCTCTCATAGGGACCCCCCTCTCACCTAGCAATCCAGCCATCCTCTCATCCACCCATCCCTTTACCCTCCCACCATCCTTTTACCCGCTCATCTACCCATCCTTTTGCCCACCCATCTATCCATCCTTTTATTCACGCATCTAGCCATTGTTTCACCCACCCACTCATGCATCCATTCATCGATCCATCCTTCTTTCCTTTTTTTACCAACTTATCCTTCTTTCTTTTATCATTAATTATACACTCTAATGTGCCAAGTTGCAGATAAGAGGTCCACAAAGAACCCCACCCCACTGTACCTGCTAAAGTGTGTGTGGGGGCGCATTGTTGACACTGCCCCTGCCTCTGGACATAGCTCAGACAGTCATCAGACCCCCGGGTAAGGGCTCAGCTCCTTGGACATTGCGCTAGAGCCAGATGTAGGGGACTGTAGAGCTTTGCGCAAGGGTAACCGATCCCAGGCAAGGGCTCAGCACTGCAGAGGATGCTTCAGAGTCACTTAGACTCTAGAGCTTCCTGCAAGGGTTTCACTGTGCAACAGAGCCTCAGGGAAAGGCTCAGAGTGCTTCAGAGCTTGATGGGGGCAGCAGAGCTACATGCAAGGGCTCAGACCGTCAGCAGAACCCCAGGCAAGGGCTCAACGCCTGAGACTTTGCTTTAGGGCCTCATGGGGCGCAGAGCTTTGTGCATGGTCTGGACCAGGCAAGAGATCCTCAAGATAAGGCCTCCTAGCCTTAGAGAGTGGCTCCGGACCTAGCTCTCCTGCAGCTATCTCTTCACCGATTGAAGGGCTGAGGAGCCTCTGACAGGTTCCAGACAGGAATTAGGGACTCTGACAGGTCCTGGCCAGAGCCTCAGGCAGGTTCTAGATGAGCTTCAGAGCTCCACCAGGGCCGCTTACAGCAGCCTGAGACTCCCCACTCCCCCGGACCGGTGGCTGAACCTCAGACCATGCCTCACACAGGTTTGAAGCCTCATGCAGGCCTTCAGAGCCCCAAGGTTTCAGAGTCTCGAACAGTGTTTGGCTTTTTCTCCATATCTATTGCTTGGGGCGGGACACATAGGACTGAGATTTCCAATGTAGGTTCAAGAATGCCAGATCTCTGCATGATTTTCAGGATATCGCCATGAGAACATTTCCAATATAATGATCGTTAATGGAACTCTTTCATATGGCTGTGATTTTTCTTTAAAAGCAGCCCTCTTGAGCATACACAAGCACAGACACTTTAAAGTCCTCACCCACACATACATAGGTCTCCATACCATGCCCTGGCTACCTGAACTGCCGCATTCACTTCCAACCTTGCAGACGCCTCCACTCTGCCGGTCTCTCAGTGGCAAACACCCGAGCATTTCCACTCCGTGTGTGTAAGACCTGGATGGAGAACACATAGAAAACTGTGTGTGTCCGTGTGGTGCAGGACAAGCGGAGAGACAGTGTATGTGCTTGGCTGGATGCAGCATGGGGTTGGTCTTGGTCTTCCTGTGTGTGAAAGGCAGTGTGACATTGAGGGCCTTGTGGGAGGCTTCCCTGATTCTTTATTTGATCCCAAGCCCGCACTGGAAATGTCATTTTCCCTCCCCCAGAGTTTTACAGCAGCTGAGTTCGCTGTCTATGGGTGGGTGGAAGGATCACCTTTGTTTCTGTCTGTGTTTGCCTCCTGCTTCCTCTGCCATATTGCTTCTGATATCGCCCCCTCTTTCTACCTGTATCTGTTTGACAATAGATGTGGCTAGCTGTCTGGCATGGATATACAATATCATCTCCTCTAGTTAACACCAGCCCAAGAGAGGTCTCTAATGGTGCCATCCTCTCGCTTGTAGTGTTCATGTGGTGCCATGCACAGTCGGATTGAAAGGGGGAACAGCCATGACAACGCGGGGATTACCACGCAATGCTATTACAACGCGGGGATTACAACGAAAGTCGTTACAACGACTTTCACTGGAGGGCGCTGTTGGATAGGGAATAGTTTAATTTTCTATCCAGCACCTTCCCTACTGTCAATGTGGACTGAAGTTTGAATAGAAAATTAAACTATTCCACTATCCAGCGCCCTCCAGCGAAAGTCGTTGTAACGACTTTCGTTGTAATCCCCGCGTTGTAATGGCACGCGTGGTAATACCACGCGTTGTCATGACATACAACCATTGGAAGTGCCCCAAAACTGAAGGGTGGTACTAGATCTGATTGTTCATTCCCATAAATAAGCACTTGGGGGATGGGAAGATAGCCATGCTCCAGGATAGCATCTTTGATTGCTAACTCCCCTCTTTGGTTGGAAACTGGACACAAAGTCCTGCATTCTGCTAGAGGTGCTGGTACAACTCACTTGAAGTAAGACGTTTTACATACTGTGGAGGGGGTGCTGGAGTGTGACCCTTCCGAAGGACGCTGCCTAGGGGAGGAGCCAGCAGTCCAGCTTTCCTGGGTGGAGGCTGGTCAGGAAGAACTAGAAAGCATCATCGGCACGTTCTTAGGCCAAAGAAAGATCATCACTTCAACGACTTTGTGGTCAAGCTTCCTTGGTCCCGACCCCGCTAGTGTGCCCCTATAGCTGGGATCCCACGAAACAATTTCCACAATAAATATCAGGTGTTTAATTAACATTGAGCCCTACAGGGAAAATAAAAAAGGTATTAGTCCATACCACACCAGAATTGTATTGTCAAACAGTGGTCACAAAGTCTCATCTCGAAATAAATGGGACCAGAGACTTTCAATAGGGCAGTGTAATGCAGACTCTCACGCATGCTTCTTAGATATTTCTTGCTGTTGAAAGTTGTTCTGGGTGCATCAGTGTCACAGCTAGTTTTAATATTAATCACATTTAGGAGAGTTTCGTTTTTATATCTCAACTATAATGTACTTTACTGCAATGTTTTTTGTTTTGCTATTTTGTGTGTATATATTTATATATTTTCATCAAGCAAAACAGACGAGTTGCTTTGAAAAAATACATTTATATATATATATATATATATATATATATATATATATATATATATATATATATATATATATCTACTTCCAACTTCGTTTTGCCTTGGCACAAAGAAAAGCACTCGTGGTGGCGAGTCCCAAAGAGATTTTATTTAGGGGCTCACGGTGTCCAGACGCGTTTCGGCTAATGCCTTTCTCGATGGTAACATGGCGTTTTTTATATTCACTACAATGCATAAACATCGAGAAAAGACACAGTCGCCGTTTACACGGCAGCCATTTTGTAATGTGCAAAATACATCGACATTTCAACCTGATTCATAAGTGTTGAACATAAATCAATTTAGAGCTTTAATGGCATTAGCAAAACCGGTACAAATATCTCATTTGGAGAGGGACTACAGAAACTGCCCAAGAATATGTGCAGATCCTGAATAATAACGAATTGAATCTGGAATTTACTGCTGAGATAAGTGACAGCTCAGTCAATATTCTAGATTTAGAAGTTACTGTGATTGACCATAGGATCTGTACAAAACTGTATCGCAAACCTACGGCGGGAAATTCTACCCTGCATGCCCAGAGTGGCCATCCCCCTAGGCTCATCAACAGCATCCCGTACGGGGAATTTCTACGCATAAAAAGGAATAACACAAGGGAAGTGGATTTCTCCAAATATGTGGATGAAAGCATTACGAGGTTTCGAGTGAGAGGCTATGGGGAGCAGACTTTGGAAGGATTTTTGAAAAGAGTAAAATCCCTAGAGAGGAATAAGCTCCTTGAAACAGATATCAAAGAAAAAACCGAGAAAGGCGGTTTTTTGGATGATAACCACCTTTTCGAAGGATGCAAACAAATTGAGAACCTGTTTATGAAGCATTGGGGTCTTCTCCAAATGGACCCGGTTATCGGAATGGATATTCCGAAGAGACCCTTGCTAACCTTCAGGAAAGCTAGGGCCCTGAGGGATACGCTCACCAGTAGTTTCTCTAAGAAAGTTTTTCCAAGAGGTTTTGAGAAGGATTTTAAGGGATTGCATCCCTGTGGCAAGTGCAAGGCGTGTGTGGGGAGCAAGAAAGTCCTGATCTATTTGGGTCCAGGTATAAAAAGACCTAAAGAGATATTTGTCACATGCACCACCCCATACACTGTGTATTGCTTAATGTGCCCGTGTGGGGTTAAATACATTGGCAGTACAATACACCAAACTAAGAGACGGGTATTGGAACATGCTAGGGCCATAAAGAATGGGGATCTAACTTACCCACTGGCACGCCACTTTAAAACACTCCACACAGGGGACCGGAATCTCCTAACCGTTTTTCATTTAGGACCATGTACCAGTAAACCCTAGAGGGGGGGACAGGTTAACCACTTGGATGCTAAGGCATGCCGATCATGCCCATTGACTTTCCATTGAAATCAATGGAAACTTCATGACGAGTTACCCTTGTCATTAGCGCTGAAGGGGTTAATGAGCCTTAGGAGGTTAGAATCGAGGTACATTATTGACCTCCAAACCAAGACACCAAGAGGCTTAAATTCACATGAGGAACTGGCAGTACATTTGGGGGATTGAACTGGTGTTCGGTTTAGTGACTGTAATTCACTCTGGTTTTCGAGAAATGTACAAATTGACTATGCATTTGATAATGATTACTTGCTTGTGTATAAGGGATAAAGGGGCGGACAGTATGCTTTGGGGGTTTAATTATTTTGACAATATTTATGTAGAATCGAGTTTTTGACACCTTTTTTTATGTTTGTGCAGATACAACTGTTATAGTGTTGTAAGCCAATCTGTGGGCTGGATAATAGAGACTAATAACCAGTTACAGAAAGAATAGAGCAACCGGGCATTGGCCACGATATGTGAATATTTGGTATGTTACTATAGACCAAATAATATAATATAACACGCACATAGATATGCCTGTGTAAACAATTGCTGCCCATCCATGGGCTTCATGGGATATTGTGTTGAGCATTGTGCACCATATGTGTGCCAGTTTTGCTAATGCCATTACAGCTCTAAATTGATTTATGTTCAACACTTATGAATCAGGTTGAAATGTCGATGTATTTTGCACATTACAAAATGGCGGCCGTGTAAACGGCGACTGTGTCTTTTCTCGATGTTTATGCATTGTAATGAACATAAAAAACGGCAGTTTCGGTGGCGCCATGTTACCATCAAGAAAGGCGTTAGCCGAAACGCGTCTGGACACCGTGAGCCCCTAAATAAAATCTCTTTGGGACTCACCACCACGAGTGCTTTTCTTTGTGCCAAGGCAAAACGAAGTTGGAAGCAGATATTGATACGGGGGCACCACCCGCTTGGAAACACCCGCACGCGAGTGCACAGAACAGGTGCAAAGTTGGGAGCAGTTATATATATATATATATATATATATATATATATATATATATATATATATATATATATATCATATATCATATATTTTTTTCTCAACTTTACAAAGTGCTCACAAAACTATAATGATCACGATCACTATAACAGTGAAAGGGTCTGCCAACTGTTGTTTTGCTGTTCACAGATCTTAAGCAATTGCGTTGATATATATTTTTTTTAAGTAAACTACCTCTCGCTTTAAAGGTTTACAAACCAAGCATCATATTAGAGTGAAGTATTTTCTTGCCTTTTTTCACACTCTGTAATGTGCCTTTAGCTCTAGCGGCTCTTGCCTCCTGTTTAAGAGACCACGCAGAGTCTCACCCAATATTTTTAGGTCAAGCTTACTAAAACGTGCATGCGGTGTCTGTTGTGAAGCAGGTTGTGGAGTACCAAGAACATAGAAGGGTTTGCAGCCCGCCCATTGCTTACCATTAGTTGGCCTTCCTTGTCACTTGTATTTGCCTGCTTCCTATTAGTGTCCCAGCTTGCCAGTCTTGAGTTTGTCCCTCCCATGGAGCATTGCCTCTTTCCAGACTCCAATTGGCTGACATCGCAGCTTCCACTGCTTGCTTACCAAGCATTTTTTTTTTTGTGAAGTACTCCATGAGAATGCATGTGTTTTCGAGCTGTCTTTTCATGTACGTCTGTTCCCTTTCACTCTATGTTGCTTTCTGCTGCTGGACTGCTTCTCCCCAGGCACCTCCCCTCTGGTCTTCAGCTGTTTGCTTCTCCCCACCTGTGCCCACTGTCCTGCTTCTCCTAACCCCATGTTGCTTTTCCTTCTGCCCTCCCCCCATTGCTTTTGCTTCCCCTCCAGTGTTGCTACGCTATTGTCCCTACCCTCTTCTCTGTTGTTTCCCATATAGCTAGTTCGGATTGGTTGGAGACGCACATGTGTAGTGTGCATGCCTACAAAATGATGCAGGCAGCATCATCAACGTGTGTTTATTTTTGCATCACGGATGCTGTGTGACGTGTGCTAAAAACCAATGGCAAAGCAAATAACTCGCGAAGGCAAGACCTATTGGCTTTACCAATGCCTGTTTAGAACAGGGTACAAGGCTGTTCTCAAACAATATAAAGGCAACTGACGCAGAAAATCTCAGCCGGCCCTTCGGCCAAATTAAAGTGTGTTCCTCAACTTGCAAAGTTAATTTGTGAACCGTTAGGGACACTAACAGTCACGTTTGTCTGTGACTTTTAAATCAGGTCCTTGACTGTTCAAAATGATACAGATTTAACTTGTAGAATTAATATATTTTTTGTTTTTTAGTTGAACAAAAACTATGAATTAGATTCACACCAAACCCCACAAAGTATCTATTCCGGCACGCTCTATCAGTCACTGTCACTCTATTTCTCATTCTTTTTCTCTCTCTTTCCTCTTTCTCTCTCGCCTTCTTTTTTTGAACTCCTAGACTAAGTTTAAGGTCAATAACCAGAAGATAATGAAACAAGTCTCTGCTCAATTGGTACACATTTATCAAACTGGTAAAATGCTTTTCACGAAACAAAAAGCTATGGGAGCACACTCTCGAGACAGATGGGAAGACACTATTTGCTTCCCTTTTTTGTTTTTAGCAAGGTCTAACATTGGGAAGGAATATTAGTTGCCTGTAAGATGGGATAGTACTCAAAGGATAGGTGCTATTCATCAAAACATGCCAAGCTCATCTTTTTCCTACAAGGGGGAGCCCAGAAAAGATAGATGACAAAGGGATACAGAAGGACTATATCTTTAAGAGGTGGGTGTGACCTCACCAAGGTCAAGGTGGGCAGAGTCCGCACCAAGATCAGAGGGGGGTGTCTTTGCATTAAGGATGGGAGCAGAAAAGTCTCCCCACCCAGACCGGATTTGCGTTTTATGATTGTCCATTAAGAGGACCATTGGCACCCCCTGTCCTGTAATCCTCCTGCACCCCCAGATCGCCCTTTCTCTGCAGCTCCCAAACAATGCGCAGGAGCCACACTCTTTCTTGCTCACTGAGCTCAGTGCTGAACCTGTACATAAATAATTTTGAGCATGAAGCGGAGCAGTGGCGGACATGTTTAGCTTAATTCCACTCCTAGCCAAGTGCTTCTCCTGACAGCCGAAGGAAACCACTCAAGAGCCTGCCAGCAGCAGCGCGTGTGGCGAGCCATGCGTGTCCCCCAGAGTGCCACCAAGCCTCTGCCGAGCACAAATCCCTCTGCTCGCCTCATCCTCTGTCCTTACCCATATTCTCTGGAAGTCATGGAAGCAGATAACTCCCTACCAGGCTACGGCAACCACCATGGTGGACACGCGCATAGACATATAGCATACTGATTCAGGGCGGGCTTTAGAGCTGATGACGCCTGGTTGATAATCTGGTTTGCCCCTCCACATTTCCCATTGACCTCCTTCACCACGGATTCCCTCACGATACTACCACCCTCCAAGAGTGCCCCTCGACTTTCCACAGCCCGTCTTGCATGCATTTCATTTGTCTTATTGCGCTACTCATGCCAGTGTAGGGTGTCAGAGCAGTTTACATCACACACACTTTATGCAAAGAACGTGAGTCATACATGTGTAAATCCATCTATAGGAAATGTTGCGTAAAAGAGTGAGGATTACAAGGTGTAGGAATCACATGTCATCCATAGTATATTGTAAGATTATTTCGTCTGGATAAGTACAAACTCAAAATGTAAAATGTACCACAGTGGTTGGGGTTGACTTTACTAATAAGAATGTATTTTAGCAACATTAGTTTAATGAAAGTCTAGGGAAGAAACATAATGCTCTAACCTATACCACGCACTAAGCTTGCAGCTCTTTGACAGCTCATAGGTCACTGTGCTATATTAGGCTTGTAACTTATGAATTCCAAGTAACAAAAGGATCTCTGTGGCAAAAGCAGTAACTAGCTGAGCTTTCCACATAAAATGCAGTTGTGATCTCCATGGCACATCTTCTTTGCAGCAGGCATATTACCCTCTGCCCTACTTTAGGAAGAGTCAAAACTGCCACTAGATAAACTCCGACCTCTCTCCAGTAGGTATATTAATCGGCGCTAGCTTGACATTTTTATTGATGCCACAGACTTGAGTAATGTTTTCTTCAGTCTCATATTTTCAGAATTGAAACACTTTCAATTTTAATTATTCAAAACAAAATCATTGATACTCATTTATTTGATACTCTTAATACTGTTAGCAACGTCAATAGTTATGGTTTGTTTTAGATGCATGTTCTCCATTGCTGAGTTATATGTCTGGATTAAATAACAAAAACCTCAGAGAGACACCCAAGTACCGGTCACGTGGCCCGCTGAGTGAAGCAGAGGATTTTGGTTCACATGCTTTAAGTCGGGCTTTTGATTATGCATGCCACACTTCTTGGAAAGGATTCGCAGTTAAGGTTTTTTGGCCACATCCATTTATGAGACCCCACATTTTTTTGAGTTTGAAGTCTGAATTGTTTCAGACTATACCATGGCCCCACCAGTAGTTCAATGGTTTATGCCTGACCTGTGAGCATGTCTTGCACAGCCTCGTCATGCCTTCAGAGGGTCATGCCTTCCTTCTCAGAGCTTACGGCTGGCTTGTCTGACCGTCTTTAGCCGCATCAGCCTTGGAGTTGATATTACCTGGCTTGTGAATAGCAGTTACCAAGCCCTGCTGGCCTTTTAGCACCTGGAGGCCAGTCTGCCTCTTATGACCTAGAGAGCAGCAGAAGGAAGAACTGTCTTCTCACATGAAAGGTATGAGGTTAGATTGAGCAGATGCAAGTTCATCAAATCAGATAAAGGGATTATAACATAAAACGAATACAGAACACATAAATTGGTGCCTTATTGGCATCCATCCAATCTCCCACCGTCCATTTGTACAGAATCTAACCTTTTGAATTTTCGCAAGCTGTTAAAATCTCACCTATTCCTGAAATGGGCGATGCGCCGCTCTCCTATTAGCACCACAACACCCTTCTGGGTGATCACGAGCCTTATAATTTGAAAATCAAATCATAGTCAGATCACAGGAAATATGAAACTGAGATCTTTGGCATCCCTTGCGTCTGGATCAGAAACTGACATAAAACGTGCCGGCATTATGTATGTGAGCTTGTACCGTCAAAATCACCACCCTACTTCCAGGGCACCTCAAAATCGGAATAATCAGCACTGCATCCGGTGGCGTACACAAAATGCAGTAGTTCAGAAGTGTCTGCCTATAAGCCAGTGTCTGAAAGGAACAATATATAGGTGGTCACTGATCCAGTCCAGGGAAGCAAGCATATTATGATCAGATAATCAACTCTAACCGCACTCTAGTGGTTCTTCAAGAGCACAGCTTGTTCCGAAATCTCAGGGCTTTTTGATTTTATGATAGCCCCATCGCCTCTGGTAGGGTTACCAATATTTTGCAGACAGTTGGAACTGACAAACCAAAAATTGCAGAAAAGTCGTATTTTCTGGGGTTATGCATTCGAGATGGTGATACACAGTGACAGCTGCAATGAATTGTGGAAAGGAGAACTTGGTCTACCTGGAGAGTCCCGATAAACCTTTCGAACCCCTCTACAGATACATTCCTATGTATCATTCAAATATTTCTATAGGCTCAGGGTATATGTCAAATGCTGCGTCCTGGCTGATGTAGGTGAACATTCACCGCACTGTCTTTAAAAAACAAATACCATCAAATATAATTTAACAATACAATGATGATCGGGGTAGAGGATGTGTCATAACGGCTAGGGCGGTCGACCTTGGAGCTGGGGAACCGGGTTCGAGTCTCGACAGGGACGCTCAACATCCTGTGATTCTGGGCAAATCACTCAATCTCCCCGTGCCTAACAAAAAAATATAACACATAAATCAATGTGTCAGTCTGTAACTGGTGCTCATGTAAAGGGCTCTGATACCTCCGGGTCTAGTTCGCACTATATAAAACAAAAACAAAAAAAAGTCTGTATCCAGTGGTAAATATCGTGCGGTTCAAAGAGGTGGATATCAGTAAAACCGAGGTCGCGTTCCCTATTAATGTAATTTATTGCCTGCTTGGTGTCCTCGAAGTGCTCCCTCTCCCAGCCAGCCTGCTCAAATTTTGTTATTCTTCCTATTCTGTTAGTGACCCAGTTAACAAAGGGCGTTGATTGGGTATATAGTAAATGGAACATCAGGGTAAGTACGAAAGCATTGGCTTCAATGAACCCAGTGGATGGGAAACGCGATGCGTCAGTTACACCTCTCTTTTTCTTAAGATGAATGATGTTGGCCTTGTCAAGGGGCTTCAACTGAAGAAGTAGGAGGACACATTAAAAAAAAATGTGATTCATGGTTTAATCACATTTTTTTTTTTATTTGTTCATGTGCTGTCCTTACCGCACTGCTTTCCACTCTTAGGAGGCGTAGGGAGCTTTTATTGACCTTGTTTCTTATCATTAAGGGACGAACCCATGCGGCTTTGCACAAAGCTCAAAACTCTTAAAAATACAGTTGACTAAATCCATTGACGAAATTTGCATGATTACAGAGCTCCAGGAATGTAAACATTCTTTCGGCTTCTGTCCTTTTTGTTTTGCATAACTATTGTTGTTCCACATCGTAAGTATAACAAAGCAAAATTCTTTGGGGATTGAACAACACTCCCATTTTAAGGCAGGCTACAAAGAGTTTTCTGGAGAACCTTTGCATCCCACTAAAATGCAAGTTTGCTTTAACAATGCCAGCTTCCTTTAACTGTCCATCAGATGAATCACTTCTGGGCCTGTGGTGTGCACCACCAAAAGTGCCTTTTTAGAAGTATGCGGGTTTAAAAAAAGAATGCAGTTAAGATTGCAGAGAGGAGGCTTTTGCCAGGGATGGTTGCTGTAAATTGTGTGATAAATCAGATATCTGTAATGCAATACATGGCTCAGTAGACTTCGACAGCAGACGACGGAGCTCATGTGCTTGGAGTATAGGCCTGGCTTCCGCGCTTCAGAAGTGTCCCATTAGGGTCCAGCTCGGCCTTTGGTCTCACAGTAGAGCTGTCAGGGTCTTTAAAAACCACTGTTGTTATCACAATTATAAAATGTCTTTTAGCACAACTATACACAATTCCACAAATGCCAGTTTCACAGATGGGGCTACACCTGACAGGTGACACCTGCCTTGCCACAGTGCACAAGGCGGTTTGCACTCTTCCCTGTCAGTGTGACATCTTTCCTCATGTGGTGATTGGCAGTGCCAGCTGCTGCTCACACAATTGGGAACCATGGCCCATGTCCTTTCTGACCATCGGAGGTGAATGTCCTGTTGAAGCTGTGTCATTGGATGGCGTAGCCGGGTGTGCCTACTCTCTCCTCGAATGAGCACAGATTAGAGGGTTTGAACTGTGGAGTCAGTGAAACTGATGTGAGATACATCATCTCCCATGATGCAGTGTGGGATGGCTTGTGCCACCTGTGATTGGAGCCAAACCCGTCAAAGCAACACAAATACACTTCATCCAGTTCTTTGTATGTTAGGTAGTGCTTAACAATACCATTATTTGTAGTTCTATCCAGTGAAAAGACGCTTTTGTGCTGAACATACAAAACATTTTCACTGGAACTGCCGTGACGTTTTGGCTGTATTAATGACTGTTGACATAGAATTGTACTTGAAAACACATGGTTGCTGATACTGCCTGCTTCACCTGCCTGTGCACTCATGACAACATGAAGCCAGGTGAACCTACGCCCAGAATAATTCTGAGGCCTGGCACCAGGTATGTGTTACCCAGGCATGCGCGTGCATTTGCATCGATTGGTGAGAGGAACCTTTGCTGCACAGAAAGCATGGCAAAATGAATGCCACAAAAGTGTTTACCACTCCTGCAAACGTATAGCAATAGGACAAAAATATACGGAATGCCATGTTGCTTCTCTTGCAATTGTTTTCTGAAAATGTATTTCATGGTTATTTTTTATGATATTAGACAAATCTTTAGAAAACACATGTGCACCTTGAAAGATTCTCTGAAGCTCTTTGGTAAAACCCGATTCAAAGTCCGGGGGTGAAGCTGCCTCTTTTCTGTTAAAATGTACAATTTATTCTGGAGTGGGGGGAAAAAAATACCTACGTTAAAATCGCATAACTGAAAAAAAACTTCGTTTTTAAAAACGTGTTCAGGAAGAATACAAAAATGGTGTCTGGTAACTTCTCATTCATTTGGTGGAAGAATGTGTTCATCATAAACCACTCTGGTGCAGTGACGGAGCCGTGACTGCTTGAAGAGTGAGTACGGTAGAGTGATGGAAAAGCACTAATGGCTACCACCCTCAGTCCTTGACTGGTCAATGTTGCTGTCCCAGAATGCACTGAAAAAAAAACGAATTCAGAACGTTTAGCCATCAGGCCTGTGTTTGACATACCATTTTTTGGTGAGGTCTCACCCACATGGTTCTTCATTTACCATCGATATCCGACTTCTGAAGTTGGCACAACTCTTATTGTAGCGGAGCTTGACACAGCATTACAGGGAAGCATCTTTTCTCACCTTCCCCGCATGGATCAATTTCCTAAATCCATGCAGTTGCATTGAATTTGAAGCACTCCTCTTTTCCGTCTGACCTGCATGTGGAATTTGAGACCTTGATCAGGCACGGCCCGTGCCGGGCGTTATACTGGGGCGGTGACGTCAGGCATGGGAGGGTCAGGGTGGGGGGTTGTAAAATGCGGGATATGGACCATTAGGGGTAAGTACCGATAAAAATAAATAAAACGAATTTCGTTGCCCACGCTGCATCGCCAAATGTGATGCAGTGTAGGCAACAAAATTAGTTTTATTTATTTTTATCAGTACTTACCTCTAATGGTCTATATCCCGCATTTTACAACCCCCCACCCTGACCCTCCCCTGCCTGACGTCACCGCCCCTGTATAACGCCCGGCAGGGGCCGTGACTGACCTTGATTTGACACAAATGCTTATTGTCCTTTCCTATGTCCCGATTATGTGGTACTCCTGGTGCAAACCCTTGCACTGCTTCTCCTGAGCTGCTTTGATCCCAACAAGCAAATGTAGCCACATGAACCACAATGGACCAAAAGAAGCTAGTGAACTCACGCCTTGTGGTTTATACTAGATGTTTATGATATTCTGTGTGCCAAGGTGAACATGTGAGTCCTTTATGCGCTCACTGTGACACTAAAGCCATGTACACTAATCCTGAACTACACCAGCAAAACCTTAGAACCATTAAGACAATGATATTGTAAGACATAACACACAATTAAATGAAAGTCTTTGCATCACAACCAGGACCGTCAGAAATATGCGATTCTGTGGCAGTGGCGTTTTCTGCCTAGTTATGGATTTGCCTCATTTGCCACATAATCCATAATCTGCTGTGTAATATGCATATTTGAATACAACTTTTTTTTAGCTCAAAAGGATCAAAAGTTACTAAGAATGCGACTGAACCTTATTGCACAGTGGTCCCCTTTCAGTTGCTTATTGCTATTTCTGGGTGCTAAACTGGCACTAATGAGCCCAGATAGTGTTAACGTGTACAAGTGATAAAAAAAATGAAATGATACTAACATAATATGTGCTGCGTTATGGTGCCTAATTTTCTTTTTCTTGCTGTATAATTTACTCAACCCTGTCGCATAATTTGGTCCTCCCCTGTCGCATAATTCCAGTGCCCGGACAGCAGCTATTTACCTGGCTAGCAATGCTGTCTAGAAGCTGTCTGCCAAGGTGGGGCTATGTACAAGTGACCACTAAGCACAACGAAAAATGGCAAAGTCCTTGGGAAGCCCATCCAAACACAAAAAACGACAAAAATCTTTATCAAAATCAAACTTATTTCACGTTTACATTACCCAAATGCAAACCAGAGCTAAACTAATACATCTCTACTAACTGTACAAAATTAAATAACCGTTGACACAAAATACCAAACCTTGGGAAAAGGATGCCCAGATTAAGACGGTGCTACTAATGGTCGATGGTTCTGTATTTATGTTGATAATTTACTGCAACAGTATTAGAATTCTGACCCTTGGCAGTGGATCCCCAGGCCCCAGGGATCTCCATTGCATGCAGTATTGTTCAAAATATTTCAAAAGGCAGCCGAAGGTTACAAGGAGGCAGCGGGAAAAGAGGGGGGCGTGTTTGTCATGAATTGATGCGCGCGTGCGGCTCTTTAATTATGCCACCCGAGGATGGGGCAGCACAATGCTTGCTGCTCTGGCGAGGAGAGCGACTGTGCCCTTTGTTCTGCCAACAAAGGCCGCTCTCTCACTATTCATGAGGAGGGCTGCCTGGGAGAATTGTTTTCTTGTCTTTGTCAGCTGGGGAGATGGTGTGGAGACCTAAATCTGCCCAGGGTGGCATGTGCCGGGTGTGGGCACAGAGCTGGCCCAGCAGCCAAAGGTGCAGGTGAAATAGGGATGGTTTTAGGGTACATATAGGGTACAATGTATGGACGCATTGAGTAAATCTGCAACTCCGTTCTTGACGGGCAATGGCAGGGGCGGAGTGTTGGTGGCATAGGAAGCTGGCATACACAGAGCACAGATGGTTGTGTGGACATGTGAGTAGGCAGAGGCAGAGGACTGCGGTGAGGAGGGTATACTATGGGAGAAGCGTCTGTGTGGCCTTTGCACAAGGGGTGTCACAAAGGTGGTGGGTGAGGGAGTATAGAGCCGAAGGTGTGTCCTGGCAGAGGTGTCCAATGTACCCATCATGAAATAGGATGGTACAGTGTGTCAGGGTTCAAGTGGATGAACAGAACTCATGCCCCTCTCATTCTTTCAGTGGCCAGGGGTGCCAAAGCAGCGACTGAGGTGCATTGACACAGCTGTTTGTTTAGCTCCTTCCTGAAATACCATGGAGTGCTTGTGGTCAGGATTGATGCGCATTGGCAGATGGGGGTGGCAGTCTCACTCCTGGAACTATTGTGGGGGATACATGTCAGGATTGGGGTACACTGAAGGGCGGGGCTAGGTGCCAGGCCCATTCCCGGAATTGTTGGGGGTTTTGCAAGTCTAGTTCCTCTGTAGAGTTGAGAAAACATTCGTCACTTCTCTCTTTCGAATCATTGTCTGTAGAAGAGGAAGTGAAAATATGAACTGAAGAAGGTTCCCTTTCCTTTGTAGCTCTGCATTTTTCGCGAGTTCCTGGTGAGAAATATAGGAACACGGGCTGGTGATGAGATTCGCGACTGTAGCCCTGGCGTTTGTTGGCATGTGGCTGTGTGTCTGAGAGTACCAGGGATGTGGGACGGGTGCGTGTGCTTTGAGGCTGTGATGCTGGGAGTGCTCAGGTTGGTGTCAGGGTGTGGGGTCCATGAAGGTATATTATTGAGGGAGCGTGGCTTAATGTCAGTGAGTGTGGAGCGCTTGCAGCTGGACTCTTCAGGGAGGTCAAGTTGGTGTCACTGAGGCTCAAGCACTGGGGGAGCTCAGCTTGTCCCAGTGAGTGTGGGGCTGGCGGGTACCACTCTGAGGGACCTCATCTTTGCCTCAGTGAGTGTGGTGCTCGTGAAGCTCTACAATAAGAGCTCACCTTGGAGACCATGCGTGTGGGGTTCATGACGCTGGACTACTTTGAAGAGCTCCGTTTGGTGTCCGCGAGTATGGAGCTCAGGAAGCGTTTAGTTCTGAGGAAGCTCAGTTTGGTACCAGGGAGTACTGGAATGCACAGAGGCCACAAAGACCCTTGCACATTCTGTCGTACACTACAACACGCACCCATTGGATGCTACCAGTGATGGCGCCTGGGATGTGGTAGTCGGTAACACAGCAGTCCTTGTTAGAAACCCTGTTCATTTAATGCAGTGCATTTCAGAGTCGTGGGGCGGCACAGAACAAGGGCTGGTGGGCCACTCTGAGCAGGCAAACCTGAAAGGATTCAAGGAACAAATGTACAAGCAATGGCAGCCATCGCAGGAGTGGGCGATCATGCGGGGAGCGGGGCTCCATTGGAAAAGGGGGGCCCTCATAGCGTTAGCACTTAAAGCAGCACACTCGGTTGACTGGGGCTCTGATTGCAGTAATGATAGCTGCATAGCTCGCTGGTGTGTGAGCACGTTATAAATATGTAAATATCACCTTCAATAATTCATATGCAGCTCATGAATTATTTGCATGGACACCGCTCATAGGTGTGTGCCTGCATGCCTAATGCCCGCGCTCCGCCGTTGTTGCTTACTTGCTAGTCTGGATTATTTATTAAAAGCTAACTGCCAGGGTGTGAATTTATGGGGCGAGGAGGAGCCAACTGTTCAACGACCCCCACATGAAATGAGTCTGGGTGGAGGGGGCTGAGGGCTGGCCCCATATTCTCTCCTCTAGCTTGGATTATTGAGTATTTGATCAGGTCTGTCGCACGGATGGGTTGGGTCTCATCTCTACTCACCCTTTCTTTTCAGAGTCCGTGGCACGCGGGCAAACCTGCGGACAACTCGATAGCCACGTCCGAGCTTGAATGCACCAGACATTATTAGGAGCTGTGCACCGGAACACTGGCCACTACCATCCCTTAAGTTGGACAAACCATCCTTCCCATTAGCATCCTCCTTGCTTTACTCACATGAATTAACGACGATTTACTTCCGCTGAAAAGCAGAAGTAAAATAAAAAGGAGGCGTATCAATGTAACGTATGTGATAAATGTGTCCAGAAAGCCCTTTGTGTGAATCTAATCAGATAAATGTACTCATAATACAAAACAGGTCTCACAGTAAAAGACAAACAAAGGTGAAGGCTTTACTGACATGGTCACATGGGCCACTGGTATCAGGGCCACACGTTCAATTCATCCAGGGCGGGTTAGTTTATGTTGACTCAGTAAACAAGGCCTAGGCAAAGCTTCCATTGAAGTTTACATTGTTTTTAATGCCATGTTCCGTATGCGTCTAAAACAAGATTAAAAAATACATTTGACAAAAAGTAATAAAAGTATGTTAATATTGGAAAAGACAAAACGTTCCAATTGACAGAACCAGGACATAAATATTACACTACTACTTTTGTTAATGGATAATTAAAGCTCAAGGCATTAGGAAATAGAAAAGCTCTGTTGTGACAGTGAGCGCATGACCGCTTTAAAGTACTGGCAGTTGTTTGCGTCACGCAGAGCACAATTCGTCATATCCTAAGTTGTTCTGGGTCCTCAGTGTTCCAATGTGTATGTCATCCAATGGGATCATGTATGTACATTCACAAAGGTGGCGGCGTTGTCAATGTTTCCAGCCTCTCCGCCACTCCTTAGACAGGGATGTTGTTCCGGGTTAGCTGTCTCCCTCCTGTAATTCACAACAGATTGCTCTTGAACTTCCCCTGTACCCAGTTATCACTTGCAGTATGGGGGTGCTTCTCTGTGGGTAGCTGTGACGAAACCTCTCTCTGGAAACCCAAATCACAAGGAAGGCGAATTGGAGCGGATCTTCTCTGCCCTCCTGATATTTCCCATAATGCCCTCTGGGTGAGAGAGAGAGAGCCCTGCTGTTCCATTGCCAACATGGCAGGGGGAGGGAAATGGAACATGGCTAAAGAGGACAGCAAACATCTGATCCACCTGCAAAAATGCAAAGACCAATCAGAATTCTGACAGATGAGTGAAGGAAGTAGTCTGAAGCAAATCAATCCTCATTAGCATAAAATAACAAACATTTAGCTTGCCATTTCCCAGCCAACCCCTGCCTGTTAACATTCAGATGAGAGTGCCAGTGTATAGACGGGTACACCTGTCCTGGTACCCTGGCAGTGTCAGGATATAGACTGAAGTTTCTATAGGTGTTACCCATACGGACCCCCCTCTCACACCCAATGCCCTTTGCATCCTCACCTTATAGACCAGCACGCGTGTGCCGGCTACCTGCACACACACTTGATGACCCCGGTACTGTCAAGATACAGACTGATGCTTCAGTCAGTGTTACCTGTACAGCCCCATCTCTCACACCTGACGCCCATGTGATCTCCACCCATCCATCGATTAAAACATGTGTTACCTGCAAAGAGCACCCCCCCCCCCCCCCGATGTCTCTATAATGCCAGTCTGCGACCGGTCACCTGCACGCTTCCTCCCTATCCCGATGTCCTTCCTAAAACCCCGCCTCCCTGATGTCGCAGATAATGTGGGTCTATAAATTGACACGTCTGTTAGATACATACTAGATTCATATTTAATTACTTGATAGATATTATTTTGCATGAATATATTCAATAAAGCAAGAGCGGTGTTGCTGCGCGTGCCCCCCAGCTGCCTGCATCCCACCTCTCATGCCACAGATATGCCTGGGCAGGTCGTCTATACATTATATTGCACCTCTGGTCCCTGCTGTGTCTCCCATCTCAGGGGAGGCCCCTGGTACTCTCATCCTATAGATCGGTGTACTGAGACTTCTGTTCGTCAACCGTGCTTTATCCTGAGGCCTTGCATTAGTGTGGTCAATCCCCTCACTTGCATTCAGCGCCGGCGCCCTCTCCACCCACTCTTTAATATCCTCTGTCAGCCTGCTGTAATACATCAAACATTGCGCGGGCATTAAAGCTCCGATCATGAGATTGAAAGGGTAATTGCACACCCGGACGCGGAGCCTTGAAATTTGCATCTCCCCTCATTGACCAAACACAAAGGCCTGGCGCCCCTCCTGAAATGGCGGCTGTCCCTGGCGAGCGGCTCGCGAAGGACGGCCGTGACACGGCGATAACCTTCTCTGCCGCCTGTTTGTCACTCGGCGTTGCATATTTGATACCTGCTGTAATTCAATCATCGGGTGATACCTGCGGGGCCTATCAGCAAAGCGTCGACATCCCCCCGCCGCCTGCAAAACACTCCAGAGCGGCGGAGGCACTTTGGAGAAAAAGACCTATCGTTCCAAAATGGCCCCGTTTAAGTGCGCCCGCAGCCTCCCCGCAGCACCAGAGGCGTCCCGCCGCGAGAGCTCGTCCCCAGAGGAAGTGCTTCTCTGCGTTGAACCGCAGCGGCCTCAGGAGGGGGCCTTATTCTACAGATAGTTGCCATTTTATACAGCCAGGCCGTGAGCGCCAAAGCAAGCAGGTGACCATGTACGCGAGCAACGCAGAACACTGCAAGTGTTTAGGGCAGCGACCGAAGTGCAGAAAGAAAAGTATGGGAACCGTGATCCAGAGTGCAGTGAGGGAGGGCTCAGTGAGTGTGGGGACAGGGTCACACGTGGCTCTGCACACACCTAATGCAGCTCACAGGTTATTTGTGGCTAGTGGGATCACTTCAGATTTCTGTGGGTGCAGCGGGAGGGCCACTGATTTGAATCCTGGTCGATGCACTGGGGAACTAGTGACGTGTATTTATAGTGCTAAGATGTCCAAGCATGTGTTTTCTGCTTGGCTGAAGGGGTGCCCCAAGCCAGGCAGAACCTAACGCTCCCTTCAAGGGCAGGTGATCCATCTTGCTGTACAACCCGTGGTTACCCATAGGCAGGCGTGGCTGGTCCATTTGCGTGGAAGGGCCCCGCCCGCCCCCTTTTCCCACGTAGGAACAGTGTCTGTCAGGCTGAACAAAAGTCAGCCTGACAGACACTATTCACTTTGTTTAAGCAGCCAGGAGACACACATGCGCATTTAGCGCTGGTTCCTGGCTGCCTAAACTGAACTTTGCTGGGCTGAGAAAGTCACAGCTCCTATGGGCGTGACTTTCTCAGCTCATCAGAGGTTGCTGAAGCCCTCCCCTCAGTGACGAGGGATGGCGTCACTGATTGCCTCGCACCTGGGCGCTTCAGTTTTAAGCCCTGAAGCGCCCAGGGTCGAGTGTCAATCAGTAACACATCATCACAGAGTGGGGTGGGGTCAGTAGTGTCCCTGACCCTATCCCACTCTGTGATGACGATAGGACTGCTGCCTTTCCTCGTTGGTGACCTTAGGTCAGCCAATGAGGGAAGGCAGCAGTCCCAAGCCTCCTGGAACCTCCGAGGCACAGCAGAGCTGGCTTGAAGGTAAGTGTTATTTATTTTCATTTTACATGGTTGTGTGCGTGCATGCGTGCATGTACGAATGTTTGGGAAAGAGTGCTGTGAATGAATGTGTTTGTGTGTGTGTGCGTGCCTGGTTGTGAGTGTTGTGTATGTGAGCATGTGTCCGGTCCGCCCTCCCCCAAAACTTACCGGCCGCCACTGCCCTTTGGGTACCTTGGCACTTAGCAGTCAGGCTCACTACAGAGGCAATGTGTAAAGCAAAAGTACAGCTGCACTCGTGATTACACTGAGGGACACGAATGAGACTTCACACATGATGTATGTAAAAACATTTATATTCAACATACACATTCTATCATTTTAACATGAACATAATGTACTTTTTGGGCATAAAACACATTTTGAAGTATTGCTAGCAGTACTAGGCCCACTGGTATTGTTGTGTTATCAATAGTACACACACTGTGGACAACTTCTAATCTCACTCCGGCTGCCCCCCAATTGAGAGAGAGCGCAATTTCAAAAATATGTACATACACAATAGTAGAACACTTTTTAGCAGCAACACAGGCTGGAGCCACGCGGGTAAACCCAATGTCAAATGTATTGTGCTTTTGGCATACAATCAATGTATGAAGCGGCACCGTTGGCCAGTATTGTGAATTACGGGCAGACTGCACATGATCACTCCCACTCACAAATACTCACTCTGCACTAACATGCAGTTCGGCAGGTATCAGACCATCTGTATGGAATGCTCTTACACACATACGGACTCCGCACCCTAATGCGGTGCCACTGGTACCTGTAGATCAATGGTTCACACGCTGCAGACTCCATGGCCCAGGCCTCACTCCATCCTCTAGGTAACCCCAATTGTCCTTTACCCCCAGATGGAAGGTAGTAGTCTGGGTCCTCGAGAAGCAGGTAGGAATATCTAGCAGTTTTAATTAGGAGGTAGATGTAAACAAGGGGAGATTAGCAGCCACTCAAGAAGTTCACCCACAGGTCTCAAAACACAAAGGAGTTATGCAGTGTCTTGACCTGCGTCCGAACTGTCTTGGAAGCCTTCCTTCAACCCTGTCAATCTCTCTCTCACTATTACCTATTACCAAGATGTCTTCGGGACTTGCCAGGTGAGGAGAGGGCAGTTGGTCCACCGTGGTGAGGGTCAAAAGGGAACAACAGATTAATGGGGAGTACCACAGGGGAGCCTCTCAAAAGGAGGAGGCACCCCAATCAGTATACGATGATCCAGGTCGTGCCGAGGCAATCCAGGCACAGCACTTGGTACGCGTTGGTATGAGTCGCTCCAAGCAATTCAGATTTCAAACACGATGACCAGCAAATTCCGCATCTCCCTGGAAATGAGGGACAATGACCAGTGCACATTGATATGGGTTGCACCTGGCAATTCCGATCACACACACACTGAAGAGTTGGAATTCTATACCTCCCTGAAAATGAGGCACAACGTCCGGTGCAGCAATGATACACGTTGCTCCAGACCAGTCCAGTCATGCAGGAGCAAGTTCAGCAGAGTCCCATGAGGTAGAATGAGGTACTACTACGTGTGTACCCCCAACTCCGAGGGTCGCACCCTGTGAATTGGACACCACATGCCATCATCATGCAGTCAGTGTGTCAAATGAGAGATATGCGGCACAATCAACTAAATGGGTCATGCAGGGTCTTGTAACCGGTGAATCCACTCACCACCAACTAGGTGCTTATGAGTGCCAGGGTCCCTGCAGTACAGGAAACACACATCTTAGATGCAGGCAAGATTTCGGGGTCTCCGCACTAGTCAATCCAGTCTTCAGACACAAGTCTTAGTTCCACACTCACACCACGCTACCAGTTAGAATTCAGTAGCCGATGTGGGCACTTTAGAGGGCACCACTCTCCAGATGTCCCAGGTACAGGGCACAAGTCCTATAAGAAGGAGTGAGGGCACTGACAATTTGAAAATGACCTCAGAGCTCGTACATTTCCTACATCCAGTCCAAGTTTTTAATCTGTATTCTGGAACTTGTTGTCCTGCTTATCCCATTAGAAAATGCGCAAATAAAGACATTGTATACAAAGTAAAAACCTGGACTGAGGGAACTACTCACGCAAGACTCTGGGAAAGCTGGGGGCTCTGCATTACTAGAGGAAGCTGCCCCGCGGCTAAATACCCACACTAGATAGCAAAGAATCGCTGTGAATGCTATGCGATTAACCCAGTCCTTCGCCGATTTGTGTTTTAAAGTCACAGGACGTCAAATGAACACCATTTCATATTACTGCAATTAGGACAATACTGCTTACACAAACGGTTTCCTTTTTCATCCATGCCCCGTGGGGCCCAAGTTCTTGGCAGGGGGGACGGCGTCCACCCTGTGAAAAGAGCGGGGGAACACCGCCCACCAGTGTGGACCCCGACTCGAGCCCTGCCCCGGTTGATGGTGTAGGTCTCCTGTGGGAGATCTTTGATGTCCCTGAGATCTCTGGGAGAACAGGATGCCCAAAGTGGGCCTTTAGAGATCACGCTTTAGGGCGCCACACTTCAGCAGGTCCTGGGCCCACGTCAGCCACTATTCAGACAGTTATCCTCCATGTGCACAACAGAGTACTCTAGTAATGTGCACCATGCAGTCCGGGTTCTCCAGTCCCACATCCCCACAAGCGAATCTCACCCTTTGATAGAGGATGGCATCCGTAATTATACTGTCATGTTTCTTTGAAGTAAGGAGTGGTTTAGGGGGTTTCCCTCTGAACCACAGCTGTCTCCCCTAAATTGCAGCCCTTTCTACTGTTGGGCTGTGGAATGCAGATCTTAATCTTTAGTGGGGCCATGATCCAGCCCCGAAAGGTTAGTGTCAAAACCTCGCTCTCCAATCTATTCCAATCGCCCCTCAAATGGCAGAGGTCTGCCGTTCCCATGGGATGCCCATGGTTTATGGTCTTCGCTTGGGGAATGCACAGATGTGCTCCCCTGACCTCTGGTGTCCACTGGGGACAGGCATCATGTTCCACAAGACTCTTGGAACATACTCTAGAAGTGCCATTTCTAAACGAGTTATGACAAAACCCCCTTTACCAGTGGAAAGGGTTTGGCATGGCGTATCCATCGATAGGAAACATCATGAGGCTGCTCCACTGCAATCCACTATTGCAGCCTGAAGTAATGTCAACCTCTTCCCCATGTTAACCTATGGGAAGAGCAGGCCTTGCAAGTAGTGAAAACACACATATGTATTCGTCACAACCTAGGCACACGTGCACTGTTGGGCCCACAGACCTGTGTTGGCAGATCGGACACATTGTGCCCAACACCAGGGGTGCAAGTGCTCCCGCCCGAGTGTGTACAGCAGGCTGGACTCTGGTTTAACTAATGTGCGTGTCTGTGCACACGCACAAGTCTATGTTGGCAGGCAGCACACACAATCACAGGTACCATAGGTGCGGATGCACACATACAGTGGCTTGCAATGGCATACGGGCATGAGTTTTCTCGTGATAGATGCCAGTGCGCACCCACCGGTCTGCGCTGACCGATCAGCCCATGTTTCAGAACATTGAATCAGTGCCATTTCCCAACACAGGTAGGAAGGGCGCATGCACTTTTGCACTGTATTTACAGTGGGAAAGTGCCCAGAGGCCACATAAGAGTATCAGCAAAAACCCAGGTGAAAAAGTTCAGGGAAACGCTACCTGGCGAGTATCTGGTCCAACAGTGTAACAGGAAGCACTGTGAATATACAAGTCATAAGTTTAAAAATTAAATTACACGCAGTAGATGGTATATTGCACACAGTGTAAATAAGTTGTCAAAAAAGTGCAAAATTATTTTATTTCAATATTTACACTGCTTTTAAAAATTGTTTTGAGCAATGTACCCTTGTAAAAATATTTTTTATAGGTTTCCATTCAAAGGACAAATTCCAAAATCTATCAATTAAAGCTCCTACGGCACCCCAAAGAGCTTTTGGATCTGCCCATTAACCAACGGCACAGATTCACAGTGGTTTATTTATTCTTTAGCTGCCTCTCTTCTCTCACTCCAGTACAGAAGAGATCCTTCCTGCCCCGTTATCCCTTTTCAACCTGGAGCAACTCATCCCTTCAGTAAGACTTGTGCTTTTTAACAAAAAGTATGGGAACTATTTTGATCAAATAGATAAAGCTTGGGAACGTTGTTCACCCATTCCCTTGGCCACCTCAGCCACTGCTATAGCGCTTATACTAATTTCTGGTGAAGAAGCCACAAGCTCAGAACACCAGGAAGCTCACGGATTAGTACTGACATCTGATGATAAAATAGCAATGATAGGACATTGGAAAGAGCATGTGTGTAATGGTAATATGGACATCTGATGAAGTCACAAATCGGGAACATTGATAAAGCATGTTAGCTAGGGGTAATCCTGACATCTATTCCAGCTACTCAAGAGCTGTGTAATTAAACTGCCAAATTCTTTTTCGATAAAGTTAATGGTATTTTCCTAATTTTTTCGGACTCTGCATCCAAAATAATGATTGATGTGGCAACAGATCCGATGAAGGCAAAATATGATGCCCCACGATTAGACAGTTTTGCCGTTTTAATGGAATCAGACACTCACAATCTATTGGCAAAAGTGAAGTCAGGCTCCCCGTATGATCCTTGTCCGAGTTCGGTAGTAAAACTAGCTGCAGAGCCAGTGTCACGAAAACTGACTTCCATTATGAATACAATGTATTTAGAAGGATACTTTCCAAAAGACTGGAAACATGCATCAATTTTGCTGCTGCTGAATAAACCCAGTTTGGACGCTAATGATCCAAATAAATTTAGTGAAATGCAAGAAATCCCAGAGGGTAAACTTCCAAAGCACACTAGGTGCTATACATCAATACACTTTCACTTTCACTCCACCAGCTCACTTTCCCTACAAACCAGTAGATTGTGCCATATATATCTAAAGGATTCCCATGAAATATAAGAGTTAAAAGTTACACACATTTTTATTTGTTACACATGATAAAAAACGGGTTTTCATATACAAACAGATAAGCCTAACAATCAATTCTATTGTCCAAAATTAAAAAGCAATAATACAATACAGATAGATCAGCAAAATTAAAAACACCTCCTCTAGAGAGTTCCACAAACAGACTACTATAATCCGTCTTTAGCAGCTAACACATCTACTGATGTACAATGTTACTTGCACTGAAGGATAAATTCCCTTGTGCTTGATATTCCCACAATGCTAAGTTAGTAGATTGTGTCAATTCATTTAGCGTCGACGCGTTTCGATGGTTCATTAAAATTATTCCATCTTTTTTTAAACAAGTTCATATATCTCTCTAGTTGAAGTAAAATTATTCTCAGGCCAACACCTAACATAAATGTAGACCTATATCTATACTACAACTCCCCGCAAAAATTATAGAAAGAAATTTAATAAAATTCCTGCATGTTTCTCAGGCCTTTAACCCAACTCAGCATGGGTTTAGAGATGGCCACAGTACGGAAACCGCGCTCCTCAATTCCACAGAAGAGATCAGGACCATTCTGGACCAAGGAGGGAAGGCCGTACTGTTCATGTTAGACTTATCTGCAGCATTCAACAGGGTCCATCGTGCTTTGCTGATGGACCTATTGGATGAGATAGGAGTCAAGGGCACTGCTTGGAAACTTCTCAAATCCTTTCTTTCTGACAGAATGCAAACGGTGGCCCTGGACGGATTTGAAGCAGAATCATTCTCTCTACCTTGTTGTGTGCTGCAAGGGTTGTCACTGAGCCCAACACTTTTCAATGTTTATGTGTCTTCACTGGTACCCCTAATTGAATCCTTCGGGTTCACTTTGACTTTCTATGTGGATGACACTCAAATTGTGGTGACTTTACGATCAGAAGGGATCCAGGAAACTGCGTCGAGGTTGCAGGACTGTAAGAATGGTGTGGGGGGGATGGATGGCCCAAAACTGCTTGAAACTCAACTCCGGCAAAACGGAGGTTGTGTTATTCGACAACAACCCCGGATGCTAGCACCACAAACTACTACGGGTGCGCTCTGCATACATATGATGGAAAGTTGCACGCACAGAACACTGGGAAGAGCAAGCAAGCAAGCATGGAGTAATGCTAGCATCTGATGAAGGTAAAAGCACAAGACACTGGGAAGCACAGGGGGTGACACTGACATTTGATGATGTAAAGCAAACACAGAACACTGGGAAAAGCATGGAATACTTTGAAGAGTCAGTGTGGAGGACAACACATTGGGAAAGAGCATGGGTGACACTGACATCTGATGAAGAAGTCAAAAGTACATACAATGGGTGGAGCACGGAGTGTGGGATAATACTGACACGTGATGGTGAAGGAGTATGCACAAAACACTAGGCAGTGCATAGGGGAAACACTGAGATCTATTGATGAAATTGTGAGCTCCAAAACTCTATTTACTTCATTTATAAAGTTTTATATAGCGCGAACATGATCCCGAAGGATACCAGAGCGCTTCACAATTAAGGATGGTCAGGTAGGCGTCCAGTACAAATCAAAGGGAAATAGTTACAAACACTATTTGATGTGCACGGTTTGCAGGAATATGAGAGGATACTCTGGTTTGGTGACAAAGAAGTGACCACAGAACATTTTGAAGAGCATGCGAGCATGGGGTAACACTGACCTCTGACGAAGACGTCACCAGCACCACCTGCTAATACTGACGATGAAGAGGCAGGCACTGAGCATTAGGAAGGGCATGGGGTAATGCTGACGTCAGACGATGAGGATTGTACAAGGGTGGTGGACATCCAAGTTGTCACCCCAGAGATAAGTGGGTGCAAAGGAGGATTTGTAGAGCAGACACCACTACTCTCCATCACACATGGTGCGAGAGAGAGCGGTGGAGAGGTCTCCTGTGGTGTCTGTTCAGGGCGAACTTTTGGTTGTGTCTAGTAGAAGATGTGTGCATGTGTTCGCCTGTGTGTATGTGTTCGCCTGTGTGTATGTATGTGTTCACCTGTGTGTGTGTTCGCCTGTGTGTATGTGTTCGCCTGTGTGTATGTGTTCGCCTGTGTGTATGTGTTCGCCTGTGTGTATGTATGTGTTCACCTGTGTGTATGTGTTCACCTGTGTGTATGTGTTCGCCTGTGTGTATGTGTTCGCCTGTGTGTATGTGTTCGCCTGTGTGTATGTGTTCGCCTGTGTGTATGTGTTCGCCTGTGTGTATGTGTTCGCCTGTGTGTATGTGTTTGCCTGTGTGTATGTGTTTGCCTGTGTGTATGTGTTTGCCTGTGTGTACGTGTACGCCTGTGTGTACGTGTACGCCTGTGTGTACGTGTACGCCTGTGTGTATGTGTTTGCCTATGTGTATGTGTTTGCCTGTGTGTATGTGTTTGCCTGTGTGTATGTGTTCGCCTGTGTGTATGTGTTCGCCTGTGTGTATGTGTTCGCCTGTGTGTATGTGTTCGCCTGTGTGTGTGTTCACCTGTGTGTATGTGTTCGCCTGTGTGTATGTGTTTGCCTGTATGTTTTTGCCTGTGTGTATGTGTTCTCCTGTGTGTATGTGTTCTCCTGTGTGTATGTGTTCTCCTGTGTGTATGTGTTCGCCTGTGTGTATGTGTTTGCCTGTGTGTATGTGTTTGCCTGTGTGTATGTGTTTGCCTGTGTGTATGTGTTTGCCTGTGTGTATGTGTTTGCCTGTGTGTATGTGTTTGCCTGTGTGTACGTGTACGCCTGTGTGTACGTGTACGCCTGTGTGTATGTGTTTGCCTGTGTGTATGTGTTTGCCTGTGTGTATGTGTTTGCCTGTGTGTATGTGTTTGCCTGTGTGTATGTGTTTGCCTGTGTGTATGTGTTTGCCTGTGTGTATGTGTTCGCCTGTGTGTATGTGTTCGCCTGTGTGTGTGTTCACCTGTGTGTATGTGTTCGCCTTTGTGTATGTGTTTGCCTGTGTGTATGTTTTTTCCTGTGTGTATGTGTTCTCCTGTGTGTGTGTTCTCCTGTGTGTATGTGTTCTCCTGTGTGTACGTGTTCTCCTGTGTGTACGTGTTCTCCTGTGTGTATGTGTTTACCTGTGTGTATGTGTTCGCCTGTGTGTATGTGTTTGCCTGTGTGTATGTGTTTGCCTGTGTGTATGTGTTTGCTTGTGTGTATGTGTTTGCCTTATGTGTTTGCCTGTGTGTATGTGTTTGCCTGTGTGTATGTGTTTGCCTGTGTGTATGTGTTTGCCTTATGTGTTCGCCTGTGTGTATGTGTTTGCCTGTGTGTATGTGTTTGCCTGTGTGTATGTGTTTGCTTGTGTGTATGTGTTTGCCTTATGTGTTTGCCTGTGTGTATGTGTTTTCCTGTGTGTATGTGTTCTCCTGTGTGTGTGTTCTCCTGTGTGTATGTGTTCTCCTGTGTGTACGTGTTCTCCTGTGTGTATGTGTTTACCTGTGTGTATGTGTTTACCTGTGTGTATGTGTTCGCCTGTGTGTATGTGTTTGCTTGTGTGTATGTGTTTGCCTTATGTGTTTGCCTGTGTGTATGTGTTTGCCTGTGTGTATGTGTTTGCCTGTGTGTATGTGTTTACCTGTGTTCTCCTGTGTGTGTGTTCTCCTGTGTATGTGTTTGCCTGTGTGTATGTGTTCTCCTGTGTGTATGTGTTCTCCTGTGTGTATGTGTTCTCCTGTGTGTATGTG
Source organism: Lissotriton helveticus (assembly GCF_964261635.1). Classification (NCBI taxonomy): domain Eukaryota; kingdom Metazoa; phylum Chordata; class Amphibia; order Caudata; family Salamandridae; genus Lissotriton; species Lissotriton helveticus. The sequence goes on from NC_136061.1 coordinate 1,546,756,996, forward strand.
TTTACCTGTGTGTATGTGTTTACCTGTGTGTATGTGTTCGCCTGTGTGTATGTGTTTGCCTGTGTGTATGTGTTTGCCTGTGTGTATGTGTTTGCTTGTGTGTATGTGTTTGCCTTATGTGTTTGCCTGTGTGTATGTGTTTGCCTGTGTGTATGTGTTTGCCTGTGTGTATGTGTTTGCCTTATGTGTTCGCCTGTGTGTATGTGTTTGTGTATGTGTTTGCCTGTGTGCATGTGTTTGCCTGTGTGCATGTGTTTGCCTGTGTGTATGTGTTTACCTGTGTGTATGTGTTTGCCTGTGTGTATGTGTTTGCCTGTGTGTATGTGTTTGCCTTATGTGTTTGCCTGTGTGCATGTGTTTGCCTGTGTGCATGTGTTTGCCTGTGTGCATGTGTTTGCCTGTGTGCATGTGTTTGCCTGTGTGCATGTGTTTGCCTGTGTGTATGTTTGCCTGTGTGTATGTGTTTGCCTGTGTGTATGTGTTTGCCTGTGTGTATGTGTTTGCCTGTGTGTATGTGTTCGCCTGTGTGTATGTGTTCGCCTGTGTGTATGTGTTCTCCTGTGTGTATGTGTTCTCCTGTGTGTATGTGTTCTCCTGTGTGTATGTGTTCGCCTGTGTGCATCTTCTCATGTGTGCTTGATTAGGAGACCGGGTGACCCAGCGCGAGACAAAGCTCGCCCCTGTGTCCGCTCGTCTGCTTGTGCCTGTGCAGGTCGTGGTGCATGCCTGTTTGTGTGTTTGCCTGTGCATGTTTGTGTGGGTGCACGGAGGGGTTGCCCGGCTCGCCCAGGCATCAGACGGCCGCACCGGATGAGAGCTGACAGTGAACATGTGTGGACCGCGGGCCCTTCCCGGGGCCGCATCCTTCATGGATCACAGAAGTCATTGGGTCCGACTGGCGCTCGCCTCTTGCAGCCGCTGCGGCCTCCTCGTGGCCGCCTCTTCCAGGCACGAGCCAGCGCGCGCGGGAACCGAGCACCATCGCGTCCGGGCCCCGAATCTGCGGCCGTTCTCAGTTCACGGCAGGCGGCTCGGGGGATAAATCAATGGCTGCACGGACTTGATTCACTCTAATTCCATTTCGAATTTTTGTGAAGAGCGGCGAACATAGAGTACCCCGACCCTCATATAGCGGGTATGTATGATGCTAGTAAGAATATTGCCATTAAATGAACTATATGAAGACCTGCCAGCTCACACGGTGCCACCGTGTGACACACGATATGGGCTCCCATCACACGGTCCCCTGGTGAGGAGCGGATATCACACAGTGGCAGGGAAAACGAGCTGCAACCACTGTTAATAGTGGACTTCAGCTAATTTTCCGAGGCTTTCAACTAACTACGTCCATTAAGTGGCCTGAAAACACCCCAGGACATGGCAGCAGCCTCTAAGCATATATATTTTTTTCTGGTTGAGGGGGCTTGTGGGCCCGATGGGGGCAAAAGTGTGTCGTAGGTACTTTTGGCACGTGGCCCGCGCCCCCTCCTCACAAGGTGAGGTTTTTGTTGAGGTTGGCAGGGCTGTATAGGCACATTTTTTGAAGAAGGATAGAAGTGTCGATCATTAATGAGAAATGTCCTCTCTAAATGTAGAGCAGATCCGTGTGCGGAACATGAGCCATATTCCTTGCGCTTGACGGGGGATCGGTGGCGCGGAAACATAGCATCCCAATGCCCCCAGTTGCTAGCTTGCGGAAAGGGAGGTGTCTCGGATCCGGAAGTGTCAGCAAGCGACTTTAAAATACCATGTAACATGCTGCCGCCCATGGAGAAGACATCCCACAGCTTTGTAGCTCCCACCCTGACCCCTTCTTATTATTTCACTATGGGTTACTCTATGACAGATTGCATTTGAGAATATATTCTGGGGTGTTTTATAAAGGTGTATATGATGTTAGTCAAGATAGTTGATTCTTCAGTTCTTATTTAAATGTGGCATTTGCTGTTACTTGGGTTTACCAGATTGTGGGGGTTATCCTATTCTGCACCCCATATTCCACCACAGAATATGTATTTTTTCATCGCAAAAAATTAGTAATCATACCAAGATTTGTGGACTGTGTTTTACTCTAGTGGTTTGGGCAGTTAGGACTGGACGGCCAGTCTGCCCCACCGCCACTGGTTCAGTGGCACTGGCCCTAGCTCTGCATGGTGGGAGGATGGTGGGTCTGGGCTACATGGCAGTGGGGCTTTAAATGGAAAAATAGAAGTGCAGGAACCCCAACCAGAGTACCTACTTGCTTCTGAGAGGTACCGGTACTCTCAAATTTAAGTATTCCACCTCTGCCGAGCAGTGATGGTACTCTCCAATTTAAAGTATTCCACCTCTGATGAGAAGTGCTGGTACTCTCCAATTTAAAGTATTCCACCTCTGATGAGAAGTGCTGGTACTCTCCAATTTAAAGTATTCCACCTCTGATGAGAAGTGCTGGTACTCTCCAATTTTTAGTATTCCACCTCTGCTGGGAAGTGCTGGTACTCTCCAATTTCTAGTATTCCACCTCTGCTGAGAAGTGCTGGTACTCTCCAATTTTTAGTATTCCACCTCTGCTGAGAAGTGCTGGTACTCTCCAATTTTTAGTATTCCACCTCTGCTGAAAAGTGCTGGTACTCTCCAATTTAAAGTATTCCACCTCTGCTGAGAAGTGCTGCCACTCTCCAGTGTAAATTATTCCACCTCTGCTGGGAAGTGCTGGTACTCTCCCTTTCAAAATAAGGAAGTGCAGGTACTCCGTACCGACAGTACCTGCCCACTTAAAGCACTGCAAGGCAGAATGTTTGATGGCCAAGGACCATTCCTCAATAGCTACAGAGGGCTCTCTGGCTTTAAAGAGGTTGTCAAAAATGCAACACTCGCACAATATAAATTGGAGTAGTCTTGAAAGTTGTTGGCATGCTTGATGAATCTTGATTTATACTTACCCCTATTAAGTATTCCACCTCCAGAATTCGTGGAGGTGTCGGTTGAGTAGAAATATGGGTGTCTCCTCCGCCTGGGGGGGGCATACCCTATATAAGAGCTGTTGAGAAAGAATTGTTGGTAAAAGCTCAGCTCACTGTGGGAACAGATGTTGAGTCTACATACCCCCAACCCATTCATAACCCCGCTAATGTTGCTTACACCCCCTCCCCCCCAAAGTACATCATACCTATTATTAGGAAGTTGAGGGAATCTGTTCAACTGCTGTGATCTACCCACTGGCGTAACATAGATCCGATAACCTCCAAGTTGCCTTGGAGCCCCGGAACTCCAGGGGTGGGCCCCCTCAGCATGGTACCTTGGTTTGAGAGCTCCTGATTGAGCCCAGAGGGGGTCTCCATGTCTCTTGCATCGGGGCTTCTTCAAGTTTTTGACACCACTGGATCTACCCAAGGTAATCAGATTACTACTCCACTTCCTTAGGCGGGGGCACAAGCGATGTTGAGTGGGGCAACACATCCACCGCCACTAAGTTATGGTTTACTTCAATCAAATCGCTGCGGCTCAATGCCGACATGGATTGCTGTCTTTTCATACAGTCTTTAATAGTGACATTGACCCTGCTTGGGAGCTCTCCCACCCCTGGCATTAAAGTCCCTGAGTCCAAGAGAGATCAGCTTATGTGCCCAGGATCACACAATGTGGATATGCTGGGTTTGCAATTTCGATCTAATGGGTTCCATAGTCAAAACCTAAATCGCCATTTCCAATCTCATTTTTCTTTTCCTACAACCTATTTTTATTGAGCGGAAGCAACTTTTCCAGGGGTGAAGTTTCACTCCTGGATACCTGCCCCTCTGTCGCGTGAGTGGTGTGGGAACATTTGTTATCTCCCTGGTGTAAAGTGTCGCTCTTGGCCACCTGGCCCTCCATCAGTGTATCTTCTTTTATTTCCGAGGTGTGTAGTTAGTCACCCCACCATCAGTTTCTCCCTCAAGAGAGGTATGTGAGGGATACACAAGATTTGTTAATTTCCTGAAAGTGAAGCTTCACACCTGGGAAGGGTGTGTGAGGGGCATGTGGACTTCTCTGATAATCTTGCTAATGACTTGCACAGTGGCCATCTATCCCTTCTTTGGCTGTAAAAGAAAAAATCTGATATCATTTAACTCTTTTGATTTACATCTTGCCTGCTGGCGCTTTCTGGGCTGGGTCTGTGAGGCATTGGCGCTTCTTAACTCAGCAAGTTAGCTATTGTTACTTGATATGTGTGTAGCGTGGGCTGCGACTTAAGGACCTCTGGATCATGTACATTGATCGCGCATTCAGGTGTATGTATATACCCGGAAGCGCAGTGCTTGAATGGAAATACAAAAATACTGGTTCTCCTTGTCCCAGAGTAACTGTTTGCTGCTGAGGAGTGCGGCTACTCTCCCATTGTGGAGAAGTGTGGCTCAATGGTTAGAGCGGCAGACCCTGATGCAGAGGTCTAGCCCGGGACCAGGGTTCAATTCCCCACCTCGGCGGGTCGTGGGATCAAAATTCCACGGACCTGATAATTCTCGCCTCGGTGCCTATTCTAATCATGGGTCCCACTCTGCAACTCTGGGCAATAGCTTGCTTAATCTCCACAACGACCCTCACAACGCTAAGGATGCCTGGCCTCCACCTTGGGGGTGCCCAGGAGTGAACACCTCACAGGGAAAGCCAGGATGGGTTCCACAGCGGTATTCGTACAAGCGCCTTGAGACCCTTGCGGGTGAGTAGTGCGCTATACAAGTATCAATTTACAATTTTTTTTTTTACAATTTCCATTAAAATGGTGGGAGTCCATCTTTTAGAATGGACATTTTATAAGCAATCCTGAAATGTTCGCTAGTGCTGTTCCCTGCTGACCCTGTGCCTTAACAGTGTGCTTAACAGCCTTTCCCACAGTGCTAGGCAGCTTCACCTCCACAGACCTGGTCTGAGGGCTTCGCTGCGCAGCGGCCAACCCCCCTTGACAGAAGTGCATGCTGTCAGGCTCCGGCTGTCTAACTGGATCTAAACTGGACATCGTCTTCCTGGGCAGAAGGCGGGAGGCGGTGAGGGAGGTGGTTAGAGGGGGTCAGACCCATTAAGTGCTTGTCAAATTGAACACAAAGTGGCATCCTTTCGCGCTCTGAGTTATTGCTTCTGGCCGGCGCCCTGGGCCGCCAGGTGTCTGCGATGTGCGGCCATTTCTGTAAACCTGCTGTGCGCAGTAATTGAAAGAGAGCAGGCCTGCCACAATGAGGCAAGCGACCGCCGTCCGAATGTGCCCACACTCATATGTGCAGAATTGCACCTTAGTCCTGTGCTGTGCCTTGCAACAGGCTGGCTCCAGTCGAGGTAAGATGGCCAAAATTGGCCAACCGCAGGGTCGCGCTGGAATAGAAAATAGGCTTGTGCACCAAAATAAAAGTGGTCCACGTTAGCAAATCAGATAGCTAATATCTGCAAATTTCGGAAGCTTTGAACTGGTAAAGACACATTCTAAAGATATTTTGGAAAGAGTGGGGAACTGCATGCATTTATACCCGCTGCAGGTAATGTTTGCGGTAATATCAGCTATATCAACAGTAAAATGGTGTACAACAGCCAACAAACTGGCCCATACACTGACCTGTCAGACCAGCAGTTTGGGCACTGTCAGATTGCTCTATAGGCCAGTCTGATCCTGGCTAACCGATTAGTGTGGAACATACCAAACGCGTTGTAGTGCGAGTGCTGTGCCTCAGAGAAGTTGATGGAGTTGGAGGCCTAATCCGGATAATCCTTACGAAACATCATAGAGAGTGTGCTCACTCTACCACTGGATTCAAGATAGCCTGGTTGATGAGGATTACGGATCCGAAACCAGTCCCAGGATGCTTGTTTCCGGTCCAGGGAAGACATGGTTTGGCAGTTCGGGCTGGACTGTTCCCATGAGGCACAGGGTCTGACTGATTTGCATATGGCCATGTCTGAACTGGGGTGATGGAGTGAGCTAAAGAATAGCGATGGATTAAACCCAGATCAGTTGACTACGGGTGAGTGTTTGATTTGCTCAAACGCTCCGCCCATCACTCCCTTTGGTATCAAAATACTTTGGGCATTGGAAGCTGATCAGTTTAGGTGCTGATCGCTTGCCCAGGATAGCATGGTAAGTCAGAATCTAGACTTCCAAGCCACTGTGGACAAAAGGAACACACGTTATCAATGTATACTGCAAGATCGCTCAGGAGAAGCGACTAGCGGATATTAGAATTTAGATCTCGTGACGCTATACGCTCCTAGTTCAAATCCCATCTGCATCGCCAATGTTGCAATTAGAAGATGGATGATTGCTCTGCAGTCCGATAGCCAGATATTGCTTAGCTTTATTGTTAGAAATATAAATGGGCAAGAAAAACCCCAAAGTGTTGATGAACAAGTCTCTATTCAGCCTCCAAAACTTCCAAATTAGTTCCACACCTGGCACCCAGGGCCACCGACATCCCATGATGCCAGAGACCAGGGAAAGCAGAATAGGGATGGGAGCCGCAGCCAGAGTATATTCTGACCTAGGTAATTGGGACCAGGGTTTTAGGGCATAAGGAACCATAGAGCGGCAATGGATGGACATACCAGAAAAGAAATGGGCAAAGAATGGCATAGAGAATGCGATGCAGAGATCCGTGAACGCTTGGAACCACCAGGAACACGTACCTCAATAGTAGAGATGTACATTGAAGGGTTCTTCCAGTCTCGCCCTCCGAACCGTAATAATACTGGCCTCTGCCACCAGCATTTTGAAGAGATGTATATAGAATGAAACGGAATCGAAAGGAAATGCCCACTGGAAATAAAGGGCCACAACCAGACCTTCAATGCTGGGGTCTCCTGTTCCAAACAGAAACGAGTTCATCCTCAGAAGAGCAGGTGGGTTTTAGTTCCTTCTCTTTAAGTTCAATGATACTTTAAACCAGCACAAAACAAAGTGCAGGTCTTAAACAACGACACAGGTAATACCCAAGAAGAAGGGGGTGCAGGGCAACAGTAGATGTAAGGACCCATTAAAAAGGAAACTGGGAGCTACATATGTGAGACTGTTAATTAAAACAGAACTCGGTGCTGGGGTGAACAATTTGAATGGAAGCAAAGAGGGAACCAGTTGTATTTTGTAATGACATTGAAATTAGGAATACATAAAAGTTAGAAATACCCAGCCAGTACAGGAAAAGGACTCGCAGAGCACTGTACAGTTACAAAAACTGACGTGAAACAAGAAAAAACAGGGACTGAGCAGCTGGCGGACAAATCAGTCATTACCTACCTGACAACAGAAAGAGTTAGAAACCAGTATCATCAAGCTGCCACTGAAAAAACTGGTAGAATCAGCCAACCACTAATAGAAATTCCTGTGTTTCTTTGCCTAACCGTGAAGCATGCTCATGGGCTGGGGCTTTTTTAGCTACAACTCTCGAGGAACTGAACAATGTTAGATGCAATCAACCCCAGAAACAAGGAGGCAGAAGTTATGTTCGGTACAGACTCGCCTTGTAGCAGCAAAGTTGTGAGAATTACAGAGTTTATTTAGGTTATGGTGAACTGCCCGCCACCCCGCCAGTGTGGCTGAGGTCATAACCTCTCCCACTCTGGCAGATGACCACCCACAATATTTAAGAGCTCCAACATCCTGGCGGAAATGTGAGTGCCTTCCAAGGAGCTGCCACCATTGCAACTTATCTGAAGGCACTGCATCTTTGCTGATGGGCCGCCATTTTCCATGCGTTCTCGCACGCATCATACTTTTTTGTGTTTCAAAAACAAACCCCCAAAGCTAAAGGTTGGTTTTTTAAAAACTGTATTCAGCAGGTCCAGTTTCAGGCATCTCCTGGCTTTTGCGCTTCCCTCCCAAACTGGTTGTGAGTCTTCATCCTCTAGTATTAGCTGGAAGGTGGCTCTAGACCAAGATCTCCCACCGGAAATTGAGGTTGCTTCAGCATTTACTGTGATCACCGCTGCAGTATGTGGTGGGCTGTTCCTTTTGTTTGCATGGTGGTTTTGTCTTTGGGCCCGAGGAAGATCCAACAATGGCCTATTCCATCAAACGTGCTTGCGCAACCCACCTTTGTCAACCTAAGGTTCGCGCATGCACACCAAACACGCAGACCAGAGTCTGCAGCATTGTCAGCCGGGTCAGGACTCCGTACGGTCCCTCGCAGTACGGTTCCTCCCGGTACGCGGGGTATAACCCCCGGCCAGTGGCAGGTAGAAAGGACCAAGAAGTCAAAAGGTACAGTGCAAGTGTTAGACATTGCGGGGACACAAATAGCACTGTTTATTCAAGCTCTACCTATTCACAATCACCTGTATCATTATTAAACAAGTGAAGGCCACAAATGTCAAATGTCATGTCAAAGGTTCTTTTATAGCGCCTTTTCACCGCAAGGTCTCAAGGCGCTTGCTTTGGGAACCCGTCCTGGCTTTTCCCTGTGAGATAACCGGTACTGGGCATCCCCAAGGTGAAAGCCAGGCATCCCGACGCGGGGGGCCATAGTGGAGATTAAGCAAGCTATTGCCCAGAGTTGCAGAGTGTGAACCCGTGATTTGAGTAGGCACCGAAGCGAGAATTATCGAGTCCGTGGACATTTGGGCTCAAGACCCTGCCGCGTCGGGAATTGAACCCTGGTCCCGGGTCTGACCTCTGCTTCAGGGTCTGCCTCCTCTAACCAGTGAGCCACACTTCTCTTGCGAACCACTACCCTCCTGTAAAGCTGTAGGCTGTGTGAAGAGCAGCAGCATATTAAAGGACAGGCGGAGCCACTCTCACGACTTTCATTGAAGGTAAACACCAGCTCACAGAGCAAGAACCAGATCAGCAAGTTTCCTTGGCTCAGGGCGCGGCTGCACGACTCTCCATGCTCAAACCATGCACTAAAAAGAAAACTACAGACAACATTCTGCTTGCTAGTTACTTATGGTATGTTATATAAAGCTGCATTATACATGTTCGCTAATGACCTGTCGTCTTAGCAGGTTTTTGGTGCGGATCCAGTCTGAGATCACGGGTTGTCCTCTGGAGATCTGGTGGGGTGTGGAAATCCCGTACAAAGATCAGTTAGCCGTGTGGAGTTAATATGACCCTGCACCCCGCACGCTTTTACAACGCGTGCCATTACGCCGCATTTTTTACTCCGCAAAATCTTTTGCAATGCAATCCATTACACCGCATTGTCCATTACAACACAATTTGCTATTCTAACTCCACCGGGAGTTGTAATGGGGAATTCGTTGTAATGGTTTGCAGTGTAAAGCCCTGTGTTGTAAAATATTTAGCGGAGTAAAAAATGCCGGGTAACGGCATGCGTTGTAACGCAGTCATTGTAAAGGGTGTTTACCATGGAGGGTTCTCCCTGTGTTTGGATTTTTTAGCTGTAGTTGGGTGGGTCTTGCAACCTATTGTACAGCTTTAATGGAGTTGGTGTGTGTTTGTGTTATCATGCATTTGCGTCGTAATGGGCCGCAGGCCTTCTTAGTGTCCGACTAACCCGCGTCAACCATGGAGGTGTTGTCTGTTGCTTGAAGTCTTGCTCGGCCCATATTGCACAGTGTAGTGAACCTACCTCCAGGAGTAGTTAGGTGTGTAAGTGTGTGTAGTTGAGTGAGGTGTGGTGGTAGGTATTAGTTCTCTTTATGTGGGTGTTCTTCAGCTGAACCTAGAGCTGGGATTCTAATTTGGTTGCCTGTTTTACTCCTCAGAGTTGAATATTACCCATTTTATCTAACTCAGTTAAGCTCTTAGTTCCTTTCTGCTATTTTTGTACCATTTGTCTCGATCTAGTCAGTGTTCTGCTTTGCCCGATATTCCTGTGTTCCCTTTTCTGGTTTCTCAGAGCCCTGCTTTGTGCTTGCATGATTTATTTTGCTTTGGCTCAGCTAGTTTGAAGTTTGAAGGGTTCTCTTTCCCGCAAGATCAGACAGAGCATCTTAAGCTAAAACTGGATGAGTGACTCACACTTGCCATGAGATAACTTGAGTTAGGGGTGTTCAAAATTGCTTGTTTTTTAACAAAAATTTGGCACGGTCATCAGTATCTTTATGCGGCTTTTGTACACGAGGACATACCTCATGTATAGAAGTCTGCGGGGTACTGGCAGGCGACTGGTTCAATGAACTCAGGTATTTTTGCAATGTTTCATGTACCGCTCTAAGTGGAGAGGGTATGTCCAGACGTGGGTCCCATGCTCACTGCGTCACTGAATCCAAGCTAGCCTGGCTGATGAGGGGTAATACCACGAAACCAGTCCCAGGATGCTTCTTTTTGGTTTAGGGAAGACCAGGCCTGGCAGTTCGGGCTGAACTGTTCCCATAAGAAGCAGGGTCAAGACTGATTTGCTAATGGCTGGATCCAAACACAGGTGGCATGGTCAGCAAAAGAACAATGGGTTGGGATGCTACCCCGAGCGATCGCCAGTGGTTAGACAAATTGCAAGCATTCCTCCCGTCACCTTTTGTGTGTTTCATCTACCGGTTCTGCATTACATTTTCTGCTCCCATCAGTCTCCCACATGTGAAAAGTACCAGAAATGGAAAAAATGTGGGTAACAATATGAGTTTTTTATAAAAAAAAGATTTGAGTGTAGCTAACATTTCTCAAGGGCGTACTTGAGATGTGCTGAAGGAGACTGCATGTTGGCAAGGTTCTGTTCAGGGGTGCTCTGGGTCAGGATAGGACATTCTCGCCCCCCCCCCCCCCCGCCCCATACACTGGCACTTTGCTGATGGCGCAGAGAAGTCTGGATACCTGGCTAGCAGTGAGACTTGGTGCCATGCGCACTATGACTGGCCCTACGAAAAAAGAAGAGGGTGTGTGGCGGAGGTGGCGGCAGCTCTCCCTCTACATGACGGAGAGCCTGACCGCCACAGAGGGGCGGGGAGAAAGCCCAGAAGCCTTAGCTCCCTGGTCACCTCAGTGCAAGGTGGAAAGTGCAAGCATCATTCATGTGATCTATCGGCCTCCATCACAAAGGGGCCGCTGGATGAAGATTTAGGGATGCGCGGAGGCATAGAACGGTACTATTCAACCGTCCTCATTCATTATTCATTATTTCAGTTAAAGCTGTTAATAACATATCAGTCAAAGAGGAGAGGCTGTTAATGGCGGCTTCGTTGTGCAGCTGCCCCGATGGGCATCCCAGATGCGTCTCCCAGCACGAGGCGCTTCTTCCGCGGCCTGTGTACCCGCAGCAAGGTCACTCATGGCCACCTTCGTATGACTGGGTGGTGTTACAGTTGTGACAGTCAACAAGGTCATGGCAACAATAGGAAATCTGTGAAATAACACAACACCTGAACTGTAGGCAGATTAGAAAAAGGAGTGGATGGAGAGTTGTGGAGATGGGTAAAAGATGTGCAGGAAAATAAATAGTGGTTGTCTTCAGTTGAACAACAAAAGGCGATAACGAGCAAGCCAAAGGGTAGCTGCCAAAGACAAATATAAGGGCAGGTGAGCACCAAATCATGAATAAAAGAAACCCTGTGCGAGCGTTCACCCCTGAGGGGTGGAGAAGGCAACGAGACCAGATGGGGCATGTCCCAGGACATTAACTAAAATGGCATCGCTCATGATGATGTCCATTGCATGCTACAAAAGGGCGGAAGAATACTGAGGATTGCAAAAGACGGTTGCCAGCTAAGCCGCCACAGCTGAGAAGTGTTACAAGCCGTGTTAAAGAGCGCGTAGTCTTTATCTGATAGTGTACTGTGTTGGTGAAGCTAGAGACCCCGACCAGTCTACCCGAATTGCTCCACCCCAGCTTCAATGCAACCTTCTGTTGAAATTAGCACTGGAGACGTGTGCATGAGTAGAGCTGTCTGGAGCTAGAGGCCAACGGGTGAACATGGCAAGATTGGGATGGCTGAGAGATGGCAGGAGAGGATGCAGGCATACGGGGAAACTGCGGTGACCAGAAATTAAGATTATAATAGAACGATGGACCGGATCTGCTCTAACGTCCGGGTTAGCGCTGGAAATTTGTCAGGTGTCCATTCCTCCGTTTCATCAGGCTTTTACATTTTTCCAGAAAGATCCACTTGCTCGTAAGCGAGGGCTACCAAAGCCAAGTTAAGCATCCCTCAACAGGACAGACTCGCTGCTATTGATAGTGTGTGGTCGACTGCTTTAGATGTGCTTAGACAATTTCCCACATCTGCCATTTCATAGGAATCTGTGAATTGTGTAGAAGTCTCGGCAGAGTCACATAATAATAATAATAATAATGAAGGGGCTTGTAAAGCGCATGGTGACGCCATCCCGGCGTGTCCCCGCGCTGTGGAGAAGGTCAGGGCCAGGAGAGGAAGTTATAGAGAAAACAGATGGGTTTTCAGACGTTTTCTAAACATGGTCTCAGTATCCGCTTGTCTGATGCTCATGGGGAGAGAGTTCCATTCTTTGGCAGCCACTACACGAAAAGAGCAACCACCCATTCTGGCTTTCTTGATGCGGGGAATTTTAAGCAATCCGGTTCCCCCAGAGCGAAGAGTTCTGTTAGGCTCATAGGGGATAGCCAGATCGGTCATGTAAGGGGGAGCTTTGTGTGAGACGATCCTGTAGCACATGAGAAGTGCTTTAAATAGGACTCTCTTTTTTATGGGAAGCCAATGTAGAGTGGCTAGGGCAGGTTTAGAGGCTGCTCTTTTTGGGAGTCTAAGGACTAGGCGTGCTGCCGTATTTTGGAGTACTTGGAGTCTCCTGATGTTTTTTTGCGTTGTTCCGAGGAGAAGCACATTGCCATAGTCTATCCTCGAGGTCACTAGAGCTTGAGTCATAGTGCGCCTGGCTTCAAGAGGGAGGAGGTCTAGGGTACGGTTAAGGGTCTTCATTACCCCGAAGCATTTACATCCATAACAGATTAGCATCTTTCAGCAGCTATAGGGAGGAGCAATATAGCCAGGGCCACTGAAATTGTGCGATTCTACCGCAATGGTTTCTTCCAAATCATTGTGAATCTACAGCCCTTGTCACATAATCCACCACCTACTACAAAGTGTGCAGACTTGAACAAAAACGTGTTTCTGACTCAAATGGATCAAATTGTATTGATAAACTAGCACCACCTGCGGTGACACGCTATGACATACACTTCACTAAGGGTCACCTTATGGTTGCTGATTGCAGTAGGCAGGTGTTAAATTGGTATTATTAAGTGAACTATTTGCCCGGACTGTATTAATCTATATAAAAATGCTAAAATAGTGAGTTGTTCCTCATGGCGCTGCCTCATTTTTCTTTATTTTCTGCTTAATTTAGTCCCCCTTATTGCATACTTTAGTCCTCCATTGACACAGAACCCCAGTGGTCCTGAGTAGCATGGAGAATGTATCCCATGACGGGACAGGAATTGGTGACCTGGGTTAGAAGAGTGCTCGTAAGTGCATGGGGCTCAGAAGAGCTGGCAGAAGCGGGGTCGCTGCACGTTTTTATGCCGGGGTTATTCTTGCGTGCTCTAGCACCTGGCAGGTGCACCGGGATGTCCGTGGGAGTCAGCTCTACCCAAATTGAAACCCATGGTCGGCAAAAAAGCTGTGACTTTGAAAAGCTGGGTATGGAGGTAAAGTAGTGATGTGCAAGTGCCGGGACACGAAGAAAGGGTCCCAGATTCCGCTTTGTGCGCCTGGCACCGCCGCCGGAACCGCAGCTGCGGAGGCCGGGCTGGGGGGGCTTGGAGGGGCCCCCCATGAGTCACGATTTGACTCCTGTCCATCTGCCCAATGAATCCTCCCCATACAAAGAGGGCCCACGCTCCTGAACCTTCCGTCTGCCCTCCCTGCAGCCGTGGGCCAGTCGCCCCGGGGGGACGGCAGAGATCCCCCCCCCGTCCTCTTCCGGCGCTTTCAGTAGGAGACAGGCCCAGCTCTTCGGGGAGCGCGAGGATGTCAATGCCACCCCCACACAAAGCGCCCAGCTGCGGCGAGGCCGAGGCCCGGTGCCAGCCGGGGCATCCGGGCAGCTGGGCGAGGGGGCCTCGTGCATACACGTGTATGAGACGGCTCTTGTTTGACAGGAACCGCTTGAAATCCCCGTTCTTACCTCCACATATATTTACCCCCCTCCCTGCCTGCATTCGTTCTTTCTCCCCTTCACTCGCAACGCCCCTCCCCCTTTGTGCTTTACCTCCATGTGCCCCCCTCTCTCTCCCACTCTCTTCATACCGCTCTCTCTCTGCTCCCACTTTGAATCGGACCCTCCATCAACCTATTCGTAACTTTCTCTGCCCAGCTATATCGTATGCCACCCCTCTCTGCCTAGTGCCATCTCTGTCTCATCTCTCCCCTCCACCTGTATCTCAAGCTGTCATTTACCCCCATCCCTTACTCCTTTCGCTCTGTTTATCACCAGTGTCTCCCCTTCTGTCCATTCCATGCCCCCCACATCCTCTCATGCACTTTCTTCTTCGCACCACCGCTGACCCGGCACCTGCCTGAGCATCCCTCCCCCCCAACATTCACTCTCCTTTCTTTTCGCCTCCTTTCCTGTTCTCTCCATCTGTCTCAGCCCGTGCCCTCCCACAAAGGCCCGCACTCTATCTCCTTCTTTTCTCTCCTGTGCCCCCGCTTATCTCTCTGCCTTACGGCCTCCCCCACAGCCCAACTCCACTCCTCGGCCTCTGCCTGCCAACTGTCTCACATCCTGCCCAGGGCAGGTCGCGCCCCGTGCCAGGCACCGGCTGGTGCGCGCACCTTCTGTTAGCCCTGCAGGTACACATTAACACCTGGGGGTGCCCTCCCCCACCTCCCTATCCCCTCCTCTCCCGAATACCCGCGCGCTCGGGTAAAAGAGAACCCACTCAGTAAACATGGCGACCTCGCCTTCAGAACAGTGGGGCGTGAGCACGTGGCAGCCCCTGTCTGCTGGAGCACAGCCTTTTTGATGTATTGTTTCATAAATGTAAGACCAGTGCAACGCCACCCTCCCCCCCTCCAACCCTTTCTTCCCATTAGACTGGCATAAATGGAATATTAAGAAAAACGCAGACCCTGGAGGGGCCGACCACCATTCCTTGTGTGCATGGGCAACCAGGATCCTGTCTCCATGACACACACAGGGGTTGCAGACGGATGGGCAGGGGTCCAGGGACCCACCCAGATCATGGTCCCTAAAGGCGAGGTGCCTGTGAGTGGGAGGAGCCAGGCTCCCGCGCACACCTGTGGATGTAGGGCTGGTCGCTGTGCAGTGCGCTCTTGACCTCCAGCCTCTGATGCCCACCAGCACTGCTTGCCCACCTGTAAGCACGTGTGCGTCAGCCGCAGGTGGCACTACGCTACCTTCCAAACACCAGGGGCTAGTAGCCACATGCCGTTGGCTTTGTCAGTTCTCGGTTCCCGCCGACTTGAACCCGTTAACCAACCACTGCTGATACCATCCATGGAAGCCCATCCGCCAGCACTGGCAGGCTTCCCTGCCAGCCCTGGGTGCCATCACCCGCAAGGACTCTGCGCCAGCAGCGAGCAGTCTCAAGGGCTCTCCCACGCCAGTGCTGGCCTACCTGCAAGAGCCCCTGTGAGGACTGCTTTTGAGGAGGTCCAAGCGCACCGTGCCCTACTGGGCCTCAGATATTCCAATTGGCGTCCTTTACCACTGGCATTTTGGATAAGCGGTACTATCGTCACACAAATGAAACCCCAAGCCTTCGGCAATTTTCCCCCAAGCTAGTAACCCCGCACAGAAGACAAAGGGTCTCTCAGGAAGGGGATGTATGTTACTACTGCAGACGTAATAGCGCTCGATTACCCACAATAAAATGTATCAAACAAAGGAACTAACTCCAAAAACCTTGTCGGCTGATGTTTTCTGCGTGGTACGCTGTGATAAGCAGCGAAAACCCCAATAGCCCACACTAGGTCTATTGCAATAACATGAACTCTTCACAATCAACACAGGCCTACAGACTTTGGAAATGTAATCACAATTCATAATAAATGCCTACTGCCTTTGACAATGCATCCATGGACCTACAAGCATTAGCTGCATTGAAACCTTCACATAATGTACTGTCTCGAGAGACCTGAGCAGCCTTCAGGCAGGCTTAGTGCATTTAAACATTAGCTAGGCCCTCAAATGATTGACTAACAATGTACTGGCCACACCTGAGAAAGGGGACGGTACCCAAGAGCCAAGCCGATCTTCAGCCAGACTCAACTTGTCACTACGGGAACCCTAAGTGTCTTCCTCAGATTCTCCGGCTGGAGGGCTCTGAATCTATCTTTCGGAAAGGTTTGAAGACCCATTTGTTCCCTGTGGTATAACTTGATCTGGTTCTAGGCCCCTGTGGATGCTGTTTTCTTTTAGCTGTTACCTCAGCGCGGGGACACACTGGTCCCAGTGTAACCAGGCGCTTTACAAATGCAATTCTTATTATTATAAGTCCCACGTGGGCCCAGTTTTTGATTTTTCCTGCGTGAGCTTGCATTTTCAGCCTCCATGTAACTCAAGGGCAGGGTTCTCCAAATTTGGTCATGGAGGGCCGGATCCATGCCAGATTTTTGGCATATCCCCATTTAGATAAATGTTGTTATCTTAAAAACCTCTCATGGATCCGGCCCTCCGTGACCGACATTGGAGAACCCTGCTCTAGGGAATCCACTCCTGCGTCCCAGGGTCGTGTCATGGAATCCAGTTCCCATTATACCTAGTCTTCAGTAATCTACACGAGGGGGTTCATGCTCTGAGAACATCAAGCCCCACAATAAATTATATCTCTCCTTCGGTCCACTTTTCATTATAATGAACAGTATTTGGTGCAAGTGATGCGCCCAGAACACTAAAAGCCCAGATTAGGTCATGCGGCAGAATCACGCCCCCCTACCCCAAAGGGAAGGATGTGGATGAGACCCCACTGTTGCTCACTCCTAAGGTAGCTCAGCTGGTTTACAGCCAACCCACAGAGCTGTGTGTTAGACACATAACCCAGTCAGATTGTTGGCTTCCTCAAACCCATTAAAACAAGAACGATTTTATTGCCATTTCTAGGTGCTATTTAAGTACAAAGGCACAACACGGTTTTGTGTGGATGGCATAAAGCTGTCAGTATATTATTGTGGCTGTAAGCCTTGCCTGATGTGGGTTATGATTTGTGAAAAAAGTGGAAATCCGTGCTGCGAGTCTGCCGTTCAGCTCCTGTAACCTCCTGAGAGCAGGGGTGGTGGGAGGGAGGGAGGCCGAGGAAGGTTGTCGGATAAAATGTAACAAGGGAGAAAAGGGAAAAAAAGGTAAAAACATACCTCCTGGCGAAACCCAGGGCGCCACTTACACAACACGCCTCAGCACTCCATTATTTATAGGAAGGTCTGAAACATTTATTGAAACACGGAGCAGGTGACTGCAGCGGGCCCTGATGCAGCAACGTAGGAAAGGCCGTAGCGGGTCTGGTGAGGCGTGTACGATAAGCCATGGTGGGCCCTGACGGCTGCACAGGGTAGGATTAGTCGTGTATTGGTGGAGCAGTGCGGGCGGGATAGGCTATGGCAGATATTGACGGGGACCACATGAAATGGGATGAGGCACACATGCATGGGGCCACATAGGATAGGCCGGTGCCTGAGAGGAACCCTGAGGAAAGGCCACAGGGGCTGTTGATGGGACCATGTTAGGCTCTGATGGAAACGCAACGGTAGAACTCCATGGTTCTCGATGGTGTGAGATGGAGTTTGAGGGAGCACCACAAAACATACAAAAATGTCAAACAAGGGTATCTTAAAAGATTGACCTAGAAGGGCCACAGTGCACGCACAAACAATAGAGCAGGGCAAGCAGTGATGGAAAGCAAAGCATAGACTATCTGAGCTTATTATGTAAAGGGTATACCATGGAGAGCAATGGCAGTACTGCAAAGGATAGCTTACTGAGACCATCAATAACTGAAACGGATGGGAAATGATGATTGATGATGGGGAAGCCAATGTTAGATCTGGACACCAATGATGGAAAAGCAAAGCCTAGCCAATGGTGGCCAATGATGGAAAAGCAAAGCCTAGCCATTGGTGGGCAATGATGGAAAAGCAAAGCCTAGCCATTGGTGGGCAATGATGGAAAAGCAAAGCCTAGCCAATGGTGGCCAATGATGGAAAAGCAAAGCCTAGCCAATGGTGGCCAATGATGGAAAAGCAAAGCCTAGCCATTGGTGGGCAATGATGGAAAAGCAAAGCCTAGCCATTGGTGGCCAATGATGGAAAAGCAAAGCCTAGCCAATGGTGGCCAATGATGGAAAAGCAAAAACTAAACATTCACAGATAATGGTCTAGGCCTCGATGGCCTTTGATGGAGAACACAGGGTAGACCATTGCAGCCAATAAGAGGAAAGCAAAGGACAGACCATGTTGTCCAGTAAGGGGACAACAAAGAACGTATTGCCCCAAACGGCGCAAGCCGCAGTATAGCCATAGCAGCCGTTATATGCAAGACTTCTGCTTGACACATACAACCCCCTCTCCCCCCAACGGAGAATCTTCAGACCTTTGTGAGGGATTGTCCCTCAGATTCCTTGAGATAGAGAAGCCCCAAACATTGGAAGGTGACATTACATGAGAAGAAGTGCAGACACCACTTACACAGCTTCAATCAGCGAAACCATTAGGCCCAAATGGGGTCCCCGTGCAATTCTTTAAACAAATGGCCCGAAGAATAACCGAGCCTCTCCATGGGACGTACGTGGAGGCATACCAGAAGGGGGAACTCCCCTATACTTGCGACAATGTTAATGATCCCTAAGGCAGGCAAGCCAACAAATAAATGGGACTCCTACTGTCCAATCTCCCTGTAAACACAGATGCCAAGATATTGGCTGAAGTATTAGCTAATAGACTACACGGTGGTACGCAAATATTAGCGCTCTCCAGGTGGCTGAGAACGCGTTCCTGAGATTTTTATTAGCGGTACCAAAGAGTGTATCTACTCTCTCATGCCACATGGAATTGGGGATTCCGTACCTTCTAGATCTAGCAAAAATTCAACCCCTCCTCCTCTGGCATCGTATCTGGACATCTGAAAAAAATGTGTTGACCCAACAAATAATTGCAGACTGTATGTCCCTGGATTTTTCATATAAAATTGGATGGTTGTCTTACATAAAAAAAAAATTTGAACGATCTGGGTCTAGGAAACCATTATGCAGTACTATGTTCCATTCGGGAAATATCAAGGAAGACATTAAAACTGAGGTCATTGACCCATCTAGAGGAATTACGAATCACCAAAGCAGCTACAAAAACCTCAGTTCAACATTCTTTGGCGGTTCAAACCACCTTTTTTATTCAGCCATACTTGACTTTTGATGTCACTGTTTTTGAGAGATTCCTCCTGACCAGGTTCAGGCTAAATCTTTTTCACCTTTTGGTTGCCTTCCCAACGAGAAACAATTGGGACCCAGTATTAACACTCTGCCCGTGTGATGAGATTTCGAGGCAGGCAACCATTCATACCTTCTTTTTTTGCAAATTCTATGATGGGCATAGAAAGATTTGGTTGATCCCCCTGTTAAGACTCTTGGGTATCAGAAGATGCCGTCCTGCGTTGTTATATCTGCAGTATTTAGAGGAGGAATGGACATCGAAGTATGTAATTACATTTTTAAAATTTATTTTTAGACACAGACTGAATCTGTAAAATCATATTCGGTAATTAACTGTTTTTATTAAGTATTAATTTCATGTACTATCTTAAAACTTTTTTAACTGTGAACTAACTGTTTTTTAACATCTGAAATTGCTTTTATGTAAATGTCAATGTAAATGTCATGGTACTTATAGAGCGCACTGTCACCAGACGGTCACCTTGCGGTGTCGCCTATTCGGCTTCCTGGCACTGATACTCATACCGCTGTGGAACCCCTCCTGGCTTTCCCTGTGAAGTGTCCACTCCTGGGCACCCCCAGGGTGAAGCCAGGCATCCTTAGCGCTGTTGGGGCCAGTGTGGAGGCTAAGCAAGCTATTGCCCAGAGTTGCAGCGTGGGGCCCGTGATTAGAATAGGCACCAAGGCGAGAATTAACAGGTCCGAGGAAATTGAGCCCGAGACCTCACCGAGGCGGGAATCGAACCCTGGTCCCTGGCCAGAACTCTGCATCAGGGTCTGCCGCTCTAACCATTGAGCCACACTCCTCCTCCTTATGGTTTTTTATACTTGTCAAAAACCGAATAAAGAATAAATGAAAAAAAAATGACTACAGGGTGTAATATCAGACCTAGTACATCCAGATCAGAATGGCTTTATTTCACACAGATCTACCAAATTGAACCTCAGGTGCCTCTACAATAACATCACAACAGCCGAAGGGCTAGAGAATCCTCTAGCAGAGGCTGCACTAGACAACCACAAAGCGTTCAGCTCTATTGAATGGCCCCTTCTGTTTTAAATGCTGACGAAGATCGGGTTCTGACCGAATTTCATGAAGGGGGTGAAGCTCCTATACACTAACCCCAAGGTCTGACAATAGAAGCTTTGGCAGAATGGATAATAGTAGACACCCAAGTCTAGGGATGGAGAGGGGGAGACAACTGGCAAGAGCACATATCCTTCTATGTAGATAACATACTACTACAACTGCTGGATTCTACCCAAACCCTGAAGAGACTGGGAGAGATTTTTAAGATCCATGGGGCATTCTCAGGTTTGAAAATAAACTGGGAAAAATCCTGAATATTCCCCATGAGTATCAGGACGGCGGAGGAGGCGCTTCACTTTACTTTAGCCATTGCCCCTACCATTTTAAATACCTGGGGATCTGGATCTCAACATGCAAGCATATGCACTGCATTGATAACCTAGACCCACTACTCAGCAGGCTAGAAAAGGATGTTAAGTACTGTTGGGCACTACCACTCTCCCTCCTCGGCACAGCAAAAGTATTTAAAATGATTATGGTACCTTTGTTTACCTATATTTTGCAAAATAGTCTGTACTCTATTCCAAAGGTATTCTTCTGAAGGGTAAACAAACTGCTCCGGACCTTGCTGTTGCAAAACAGCTCACCTCGCCTAGCGCTGACCACTCTCCGCAGATCCGTATATAAAGGGGGTACTGCAGTGCCCAATATTTGGAGGTGCTATGAAGCAGCCCAAGTCTGCCTAGTAAACAAATGGGCATATACATTGCTAGACGGATCCACCCGGGCCAAAAGGGGTACCAACAAACACTATATGGAGGGAAGGTACATGCCAATGCCCTTTCGGCAAGGGTAGTGGCCATATATCATAACCTCAAGAGGAAAATTGGATGGGTAAAGGAACTGCCCCCACAAACCGCACTGGGGCTGGGTGCAGTAACTGAGCTGCCAGGCTTCCCATGTGCTGGCCTTCCAGCACGCCCCATGTTATAAATTGACAACTTATAGAAGGTGAGTTAAGATTATTCACAACTCATATAATGATGCACATACCACTTGGAAATGTGTGAGAACATGTTTGCTGTGGTGGTGGCATAATTAAAAGTGGAAAATCTTTTAATAGAAGTCTGATAACTAAACAATAGATTGATACGAGTTTAGTAGTAAAGAATGAAGATGTTGTTATTAATCTGAACTGGCCCGATACATCTTTCATAGATTAATACTCCATTTGAGAGCATAAAACCCATAGACAGTAGGTGCTTTGCCACACAATAGTTAACATCAGAATAGGGTCAGAATTCTAAACAAGGCCTTGTTAGGGGATTGCCGCATAGGAAGGCAGACACACATTAATTATCTGAGAGATATATAGGGTCGTAATAACCCTAACTAGTCCCAGCTAGACTGGCAACTTTAATGAGAAACTACCTAATGGTGAAGCATGTCACCTAGTTTGAGTGAGTGCCTGCAGCATGTGTCTGAATTCAACTCTATAGAAGAGGTCAACCCTTTTTACCCCAACATTTTAATTCAGGGGTTGTTTCCTTTTGGTGGAAGGTAAAATAAAGGATTGATTATAGCAGCTAGTAATGGGGGAGGAAGGACAGACCATGGGGCGAGTGATGAGAAAGAAGGAATAGACTGCAGCAGTCCAAGATGGGA
Organism: Lissotriton helveticus; assembly: GCF_964261635.1. NCBI lineage: Eukaryota > Metazoa > Chordata > Amphibia > Caudata > Salamandridae > Lissotriton > Lissotriton helveticus. The sequence goes on from NC_136061.1 coordinate 1,546,778,944, forward strand.
AAGAAAGGATAGACCATTACGATCAGGGACGAGAAAGAAAGGTCAGATCATGGCTGCCAGCGATGGGAAAGAAATTATAGACTCTGAGGGCCATTGACCATAGCGGCGACTGAGGCAAAAGAAAGAATAGATCATGGTGGCCAGTAACTGACAGAAAGGATAGACCATAGAGGTGAGTGACTGGAAAGGAAGACTAGATCATGGCTGCCAGCGATGGGAAAGAAAGGATAGACTATGGTGACCAGTGACGGACAAAAAGGATAGAGCATGGCAACCAGTGATGGACAGAAAGGATAGACTAAGGCGGTGAGTTACTGGAAATGAAGAATAGATCATGGCAGTCGGTGATGGTAGAGAAAGAATAGACCATGACGGCGATTGATGGGAAAGAAAGGATAGATCATGGTGACCAACAGTAATAACTCTAAGGACTGAGAGTGGCAATTGATAGTTTAAATGCACAGAATGGATCAAAGCAACTAACAATGAAGCCTCTAAGGACAGGTGATGGTGGCTATCAACAGAATCCCTCAGCATAAGTTGTCTCAGAACCTGATGGAGCTATGCCGCATAGACCACACAAGGCCTGGAGAGACTGTAACAGAATAGGCCATGCTGTAGCCTGATGACATTTTTTAGCTATGAACTCGTCTGCCGTCATCTTTTATCCTCCTACCCGTCCTCTGTGTGGGATAGTTTAGGCACTTTTAACCACAGCACTTTTGAGCAATAATGTAATTTGTTTTGGGAGCGCAGAAGAATCAGAAGAGTTTTCCAGACACCGCCTGCTGCCCAGTGTCTACAGTCTCTGCTTTCTGCTCCCTTCTTCCCCTCCTGCTCCAACATGTCTTACGGCATCTTTTTTTCCCCCTCCGCTTCTCCGTCTCCAATCTTTGCTTCTGGGACTGTGCCTTTGGGTTGGTTTTCAAAGACCAGGACGGGCGGGTGCAAAGCGGGGAGAAAGCCATCAAGTGCTAGCGAGAGCCCTCAAAGCCACACCGATTAATATTTCAGCTTTCTCCTGGGGTAGCATAAGGATTACATGCTGATTCGGCCTGACAGGTGCCACACTTAAGGGGCCAGGCTCCTCCCACAGCAGCCATGGTCTATTGGAATTAAGGGGACCGAAGTCCACGCCCATCAGTGGTAGATATCGTGTACGCCATTTCACGCTGTCTGCGCTCAGACTGGGCCTTTGGCTGCTCCATGGCACAATCAACTACTGACAGAACCTGCCTGTAACCCTCCATCTTATTCAGCAGAATCATACTCATAGCCTGTGCCATAAGCGCTGTGTCGAGCGTTCCCCTCAATACAACTTACCTTCCAGGCGCACCAAGTAGAAATTAAATGTCAAGTATATAGCCTCCCACAAGGCTGACATTAAAATATAGATCTATTGTAAACAATGCTTTCCTTTAGAATCGCGGGTGCCATCTGTTACCCAAAGTTAGTTGCAGGTGTGGTAACCCGTTAATTAGAGCGCTAAAGGGCATTTTTGCGATAATTTAAATGACAGTAGTCAGGACTTGACTCCTAGTGAGACGAGTCTTAATGTGATGGGCCTTTATGTGTTGGCTACAATATGACCACATATGCATTACCATTCAACCTTGCATTATTTGCACGTAATTCAAATAGCAGGAAGTTGGCTTTCTTTTTTTTTGGGGGGGAGAAAGGTGCCCTACCCTCATCGCAACATTCCACTGACTTCATTGTTACAGAAAGGTGAAGGCCTGCCCACTCCAGTGTAACACAAAAGAGGCCTGCCCACCTCGCGATCTTCCACTAACTCCATTGTTACAGAAACTAGGCTTTCTCCCCTCTTAAATTTCCAGTTAATTCATTGTTACAAAAAGAAGGCGTGCACACCTTTCACCCTTTTTCTAAATCCATTTTTACAGAGAGTACAAGGCCTGCCCTCCTCCCAACTTTCCCCAGCCTCTATTGTTACAGAGAATAGGTCTAACTAATTTCCAAACTTTCTGTGAACTCATGTGTTACATAAAGAAGGCCTCACAGTTCTCTACCTCTTAAAAGTTCATTATTACAGCAAGTAGGCCTGCCACCCTTCTCTTACCACAGCCTCTATTGTTACAGAAAGTAGGAGGTCTAACCACCTCCCAACCTTCTGTGAACTCCACTGGTACAGAAAGAAGGCCTGTCCTCCTCTCACTTTTGCTGTCTAATAAGGAAATTAGTGGAAAGGTATGTTCATCTCTCAACCTTCAACTGGCCTCTTTAGTACATAAAGGAGGAAGACACAAGAAGGCCCGACCACCTCTAAACCTTCCGCTACCTCCATTATTACAGAGCGCAAAGGTCAGACGTAAGAAGGCCCGCTCCGCCGCCAACCTTCACTAACTATTGTTACGGGAAAGCCAGGCGTACCCATGGCTCAACCTTCCAACAACGCCAACGTGAGAAAACAGGAGATGGGTCTGCCCATCTTGCACTCGTCCACTTACTCTATCGCTACACAGTGGAAGGCCTGCCCACCTCTCAAACTTCTGCTAACTCTATTGTTACAGACAGGAGATTACCCGCCACTCAACCTCATGCCAACTCCCCATTCCAAATGTTGCTCTTTTTGCGTCGGCGGGCACATCTGCCCTGTCCAGTCTCATTGAGATCTGCACGTGCACCATCCTGATGGCTCCGACAGCCCGGGCCGACTGTGGCTGGGGCTTCACTCTGCCTCCCGTCGGTTCCAGTAGGACATCACAGTGCAGACGAAGATCCGAGTGTACAGACAGGCGCCCCGGGGCCCCCCGCGTCCCATCCAAGCACGCTGTGCCCCCCCCGCGCAAATCGCTTTTCACACATGCTTAATTGCAACTGTCAGATGGGTTTCTTACCTCTGTTTTTTTTCTTCTTTTCTGTGATTGAGTCATAGTAATTCTGCTTCAAATGCAGTTGGTTTCAACGTCTATATGGACTGCCATTCAGATAAACTGACATCAAAATGCTGCATGTTACAATCATTGGCAACTGTCCAATACCTTACATGGAACTGGTTCTCCTTGAAAATATTTAACAACATATTGCTAAAATGGTTTCCAATAACACTCCAAAAAATGTGAGGCATACAATGACCACCCCCGACTCATTGTCTCTAGAAATGGTCATTGACTGCCAAAAATGCTAACAAAACTTCTTCCCCCTCTTAAAGGATTAATAATCAATATTTGCAATGGGAACAGTCTTGTGAACCCCGAAACCAAAGCAGAACGTTATCGCAAGGCCTACCTCCAATGCATATAAATGTTGAGCATGCAGAAAAAAATGTCTACTGGATTTGCTATGTGTACTGGTGCATTCTGGGAGTGAATACTGTGTTCTTTGGTAATTGACTCTTCTCTACCATGGCGTCACTGAGGCATCGGGCACGCTGATTTTCTGCTGGGTGCCAATTTTATATAGGTCATGGTCGAACTGTCCTCTTGTCTACTACGCAACCCTATTGTTTGTCTGAAATGTTGAAAAAATAGTGGAAAATATAAATGTAAAATAATTCCTAAACGGTCACAAGGTCGCTAGAAACCACCCCCACGGTCCACAATACTCAAATGGGATTACAGCAGAAACGGGCTCAGCCTTTCTCAACAACATATGGCTTCCAAAGGATGTTGAAAAGTTGGGAGACATTCACATTTGGAAGTGCATTGCCCTTTACTTTTTAATTTATATTCTAGACCATGAGGAAGTATTTTGTCTCCAAATTTGGAGGCCTGAACAACCAATCACAAATAAGGAATGGGGCATCTTCTGCAGGCAGTATCTGCGAATCAATCGCCAAGTTATACAACAGAGGCGTAGTTTGGCCAGAAGCCAATCTAACTCACTGAGTCCGGATGAACTCGCTCAATGGACACGCACTCTTCAAAAACCGGGCTGGCCTATTGTGGACAAGTTGTAGTGTTTTGATCAGGTGCTGGTGTACTCCCAGGTAAAGGGCACTGCCATGGTGCACTTGGTGGAATATCCTGACAGACACTTAGCCTGCCTCATTTTCACCATAGTAAAAGATAGAATTGTCCTTAACTGCTTCAGCTGGAAGAATCAGGCACTTCAAACGTAGAGGCGGTCGCTCAAGAGAAGCCAAGCACCCCACGTAGAGCCTGGGTTCTTAACCATGTGTGATTGGACATGGCGGTACTGACAAGTCAGTATCATTACACGTGTAAGATAGGATCACTTGTGAGTAAAGTACCCAGGCAAATATGTAAACCAACTACCACATGAAATTTACCTCAAAACATATTATAAAACGAAAAAACACTATGACATGTATATATCCGGATATAAATTTAATAACATACTATTCATTAAAATTGATACATAGTTTTACACAACAGATAAAAAAGCATTTGTGGCATACAATGTATGCAAATTTTCAATCATGTAGATAGTTCATTGAAATAAAAGATTTAGATGGTTCCTTGTTTTTTTTGTCTTGTATTTTTGTCTACGCGTTTCGACACTGTGTGTCTTCCTCAGGACTGTACCATCACACTGTAAAAAGATTTTTAAAAAAATGATTTTACAATTTTGTTTTGGTATATACATAACAACTGATATCATGTGCTCAGAGTTGGTTATCTTTATAACTGATAATGCCGCTTTATACATTGTAACTTCTGTCATAGGGCTGCTACTATATTGCATTAGAAGAACCTGATGATTATATATTCTCATTTGGTAATTATTCAATAGGTCTACTTTCATTCCGAAACAGAAATATACTATACATTGCATCGTTATGACAACTTTTCATGTATGTTCAGAACATATCCTATAGCACAATAAGGATCAGAAGAGAGACAGATACATAGACTGAAGGCCTATTTTAGATGGAAAGCAGATTACAAGAAAAAGACTGTGAATGTGTGTCCCCTATATAGCCTATTGGGAAAGCTGTGTTTGTATTGTGTACTGATAGAGGGGGCTTACCTATTTATACGCAAAGAACTGGACTGATACGGGAGAGTATAAGATCAGTATGCCATCTAGGTCCGCTAGAGCATTGGTGAACGTCGTGCCTACATAATAAGTACAATATTTAATTAATTAGCCCATTTCTTTTGATTTGGTGAGTAGCACCACCACCCTGAGAGGTGTGCTTACCTGTTAGTGGTCTGATGTTTCAAATGATTAAATTATCTCCTAAATAGTCTGCTTGACATAGTTGGCTACTTCGTTTCCAATAACCACGGTCACTGTAGCTCTGTTTAAAAAGGAACCGCTAAAGATAGATAGAAAAAGTCCAGTTATTTAAAGCGAAGATATCTTACTTATTGAGTACTATGCTCTAGTTGTACTCAAAAACGCAAAGGCGGTTATCTCTTTGTTGATCTATTTCCTATTTTATTAATTATTTTATATATTCAATGTACAATGTTATTAATTGTATTCATGGCTCTGTGCTTATAAACAGTCCCAGTTATCACGCTTTTATCTATATAGATCACTAGATGTGCATTAGCCTGGCCCTAAACGATGTATGGTTTGCTCTCTAAATTACCTATTATGGAAACCGCTGCTATCCACGCATTCTTTTCCCAGATATATTCAGTTATTTTCGATACCAAAAGCGGTTCTTGCAGTCTGCAATCAACAAAAAGATGCTAACATTAGCTACTTGTCTATTTTTACATGATTTCTTATATATTTTGCACAGTTTGGTTTTCGACTCTATTCAATTTAAACGCACCGCTTTTTTACCTGAATTATCTTTCGTGCTGCAGAGAATTACTTCTGCAGTAACTGCATGCAGGTACAACGGTCATGCGGTTCCTGCAGTCGGGAAAGAGACCAGTAACACTAGCGTTACCATTTGCTTTTACTTTTTTAAGAAACTTATGGAGGCTTCGCACCAATAAGGTTTACGGCTGCATTCAAATGAAATGGCTTACTTATTTACCTGGTTAGTTTCTTGTACTGCAGAGAAATGTCTCTAGGGTGTCTGCAGGCAGGTACAGCGGTATAGCGGTTCCTGCAGTCGAGAAATAAACCAGTGATAATGGCGTTACCTATTGTTTCTATTTATAGAAAACCAGGCAACATTAAGTTATCGCTATTCTCTATAACGCTCTCACCTATGTTAGTTGAAATCCGGACGGACCGTGCAGCAACGGCGTTATCCTGAACTTGATTTCCGGCAGTTTGACAAAGAATTTGTTAAAGGGTTTTCTATTGGCTTTTATATTGAGGTGGATCATTGGTTCATAGCACAAATGCATGTGTCTTAAAGGGGTATAGCTCTTTATTAGCTGGGTGTAAGATAGGATCACGTCATCACTCTGGTTATGGATGGGTTTGGCTGAGTTAGAATAAGTGAGTGGTACCCCAAAATAAGCGTGTGGTACATTCCAGGGACAGTGTTGATCATAAATGAGACCTGGTTCTCTTTGTGTTCTCCGGTTGAGAGTTTTTCGGTAGTGAAGCAATGGGTGTTGCGCTTGTGTTGATGAGGAAACCTCAGTGATGGCCCCTTGATATCAAGCTAGCTGCCTGCCATTTGTGTGTGGCACAGTGAAATCACACTTTTTAGTTAGGGAAAAGATCTTTGTTTCCTTGCTACTTTGAGCTCCTCCTGAGAGCCACTGGGCCAAGGTTCCAAAGTTGGGTTTCTGCAGGCATTTGACATGTGCAGCCATGTTCACAGCAGGTGTGCATTCAATCTCTAAAGAGATACAGCTCAGTGAACATAAACTTACTATCGAACGACTGAGCATGTGGTGAAAGCAATTTCGTTTTCCACTTGCTTTCGTTCCTAGAAAACTGCTTCAGCAATGTAGGAGATTGGTAGAAAAAGACAGACCTGTACACCTGTGTATGAAAGATAAATATTTTTCACACCACCAGATTAGGTGATGACCAAGAACACTTGAGGTTCATCAAAGCCAGCTGCTTGTCCCTCGCCCTCCATGGGCTGAAGACTTCTTTGGCCTGATACTCTAAAAGCCAGGCCCTATTTTTCATCTCTCATAATGTGAAATACCCTCTGTGCAGTGAGTGGCTGTCAGTGATTCTTCAGTTTCCCTTGTTCTGAATACCTGTAAGAGAAATGCCTCAGAACCTCCTACTCTCACCACATGTGGGAGGGGCTCTTGAGCCCCCATGTACTCTGAGCATGTATGTGTGTGAACGTTTATAATGCACTTACTTCCTTATTGCCGTTTATGCAGACTGGCTTGTAGGGCAGGAAAAAGGACCTCCACTTCTGTCCGCCTTGGACAAGTTGCTGTACGGGGCCCCAGCTGTGGTTCCGAGTCTTCATTTCTGTTCCCTTAGTTTGGATACAGGTGTTCTGTGGCCTGCCTCTCTTCCATTTGCCTTCTGGGGCCAGTGGAGAGTTTTTCTTGTGATGGAGTCTTCTTCTCTTATGATGGTATGTCCGATTCATCTACATCTTTTTCTCATATTGATGGTCTGTGCTCGCTTGCTTGCACCTGGTGAGCAGTTCCAGGTTAAAGATGGTTTGTGGCCTGAAAGTACACAAGATTATTCTCAGGTTACTGGTGTGGAAGGCTAACAGTTTGGAGATGTCACTTTTCGTCATCTACCAGCATTCTGACCCATACAAGGGTGTGGACAGAACACAGCTCTGGTAAATCCTCAGCTTGGTGTTGGTGCTGTATTGAGATGACCTCTGCACATTGCTCAGTATCCTGAAGGCATTCCTGGCCTCGTTCACTCTTGATGTCACTACCTGCCCCTCCATCATGTCTGGTAATACTGCCTAAGTAGGTGACTCTTCAGTAATGCTTAGGTTTACTCTCCATCCACCTTGATTGGCGAAGGGTTCTTCAGGGCCACTTGCTGTGCGGAGATGCCTTTTCCTGCATATGCTGGTGTGTGCAAGAGAGTATGGCAAGGTCATCTGCATTTTTAAGGCCCTCCACTCTAGGGAACAAGGTGCATTGCATGCTTCCGGCTCAGTCTTCTGTTGTGCATCGCATCACCCAGTTGATCTAGGTACGAAAACAACACTAACTTTATGCATCCCTGTACACCTAGCTATAAATCAGGGCAGTGTATATTAGAGGGGGAGGAGTCATTGAAGCAAGAAATGGGGTGGGGTCAACGCAGAAGTATGGTTAATGCCAAGACAGCAACTGGATACAAGGATTAGCTCATCGCTTGTTAGGTGCACAGGTGGGAATGTAAGGCAGATTGTAGGCTGAGCTGCGCTGGCCGAGGGAGGGCATAAGATTGCTACAGGGGCTTGGGGTGGTGGGCGGTCATTCTTCACTTAAGCCAGTAAGGCCTTGGTAGAAAGATACAGGCTTCAAACTTATTTCATTACTTGAAGGAGGGATGATGCCTGCCAAATTTCAGTTGGGGTGGAGCGGCATTTAAGAGCCTTCATTCTCTCATGAGCTGTGGGTGGTGAGAAGGGTTCTTCAATGTGACATTTCTCTGAGCAGCTGTTGAGGGATTGTCCTCCATATTTCAACTAACCCCCCCCCCCATGTGCTTCGAGTGAACGCGACAGTATCTCCACCCCCAGCCATAGTATGAACGCTCCCGTGCGATAGGAATGTTCTTAAAGTGACACTGAGAGGGATTCTTCCTGCTCCCTTTGAAAGAACACTCCTGCCAGGGGTTCTAGGAGATCTGAAGTCCCTCTTAGCGTGTCCCCTGTCAACACATTGAGATCTGGCCACTCTGTAGGCCAAGCTGTGCCCTCAAATGCTCCCCGGCACAAAAGGCATCAGACAGTGTGGACTCTGTTACAAGTACCCAAAGGAGTTTCACATTCTCACCTGAGCCCAAGCACAGCTCCGCAGAGAAGACGGACTCACAAAGACGTACTCTGGGCAGCTGTACAAACGGGTGTTTCGTGCACTCCATGGTAGGGAATTTACAAACCCGTCTTTTTAAGCACATTCATGTTTCTAGAGGACCACCTCCTACTGGTTGAGACCCCAGATATGCCAAACACATCAGCACTCTGGGAAAAGGGTGGAGAGGTTCGAAACACGGTTGGTTAGCTCACTAGGCCTTTACACACACAGGGTGATAACCTACGCCCACACTTCCTCCCACCTCTGGAAAAGTTTCAAACAGTTTTGTAAACAGGTCTGTGGTGCTGGTGCACTCAAATTGTATTGGGGTCACATCAGCTCCTTAGAAAAGCTCCTACTCACTAGGCTGCAGCCTAACCTGCAGACACTCCTACAGCAGGAGATTCAAAAACTCATTGGATACCGGCACCTTCTTTGCAGACCTTAATGTAATGAGCTAAGTAAATGCATTGTGGCTTATGTGGATATTCTATATCC